>NC_139990.1:58301859-58642867 GCF_964263955.1 Coregonus lavaretus | reverse complement strand
CCTTCCTTTCCTTTCTTCCTCTGTTTTCTACTCACAAAGGTAGCTAGCCTGATGATAAACATAATATATTCTACAATCTACATGCTGTCAGAGAGCTGCCAAAATACAATCTGTTCGAATCCTCAGTGAATGTCTTATTTTTTTCAACACCACAAGCTTCCTAACGTGGCAGGCATGACGTTGAATCCATTAAGGCTGTCGGCCAATCATCTCTCTGCCTGTCCTCGTGGCTCGGCAAATGAGAGCGAGGAAACAGGAGCGAGGCTAGCAACCAGGAGGCCATTTACAGACTGCAGCAGCACAACAGTCTCAAGGCCCTACGCCATGCTCACTGAATGAAACAACAAGGGCAGTGGTAGTGTGTGTGTGTGCACATGCGTGCTCTTGTGTGTGCGTGTGTGTGTCTATTATGTTGCTTGAGTGATGCACAGAGACAGATCCAGAAGAGAAATACGCCCTGGAGTCCAAGTCATCCAAATGAACAGTGATTTTTTTGTTGCTTTTGTTGGCCATGATAATTCCTCTGTTAGCGAATTGAAAAGGCCTTGGCTGGGGGCTGTTTTCCGGTGATATTGATACGGTTTTAGAAAATGAATAGCAGCCATACAGTTTGTATGAGCAGCATTGTTGATTTATGGGCAGGCTTTGATAAAAACAAAGCTGTCCCACTTTGTTGGCAGACACTGTTAAGTGGAGGATAAATCATTAAAGCCAGCTAGGGTTTGGTGGTGAGACATTGTTCTGTTGGTACTGTTGGAGCTGCTGTGTGTGTGCGTGCGTGCGTATAACCTATAAACAGACAGGTACACAGGAGGTTTTATGCATTTGTACACATTTGTATGAAATTGTATACATATTTATTATATTGATTGTTACGAACATAAAGTACAGTGTTCTCTGCATTCCTTTGAAATACTTCCGTCCAAGGCATCTTCATCAATGAATGTCAAAATCTATAAATGAATCAATCAACCTCTGGCCTGTCATCATACCTGCAGGCAGAACCTTTTGAGCTCATGTGGTAGGGAAAAAAGAAAGGTAAACTCCTTACACTGCACTCTGTGCTCCCAAGTGCTTTACAGTATTGAAGGAAAGTACAGTATTTACACTGTACACTCCAAACTCAACTCCCTGGGCAATCAGAGAGCATGGTCCTTTTCTGTTGTCTCTGCCATAACCTAGCAGTACAGGATCAGAGAGGTTCACTGTGAAGTCTGAGGAGGGGACAAGACCCAGGGATTACACATATTTTATTATCTTTCTACCCGGATCAAAAGATGCTGCAAAGTTGCTGCCGTCTGTCAGTCCACGGGGGACAAATAAAAGCCAAAACAAAGGCAAAAAGAAAAACAGCAAGTGTTTGCTGAACTGACAGCAGTTGACAAAGCCCTGTAAGGGATTCAAAGATGTCATCAAACCAGTGTATTCAGCTGAAGGGTATACAGTAGAACGTTGGACACCACTCACTGACAGAGCTGGGCTTTTCATGTCCAAACCACCACAGTATTGTAGCGCTGCTTAATTTCTTACATAACAGATGAAGATGGATGGTGCAGTGGAAGATCACATCTTTATTATTCTACACCTGAATTACCAGAGGGTTGTCAGGTGTAACACTTAACGGTTCATTCCGGCAAATGATCTGTATTTCTAGATCTGTCACTAAAAGTGCGATTTAATATGATACCATTTCCTTGTTAGCTTCATTGAGTGTACTGTACACAGTAACAACATACAATCACATTCTACAATCACATAAATATAATTACTATAACGAACATTCCCATTCAGTTAATTCTATTTCTGTGCATACTATATCAGTCATTAGCGAGGAGAAACGGCACCTTTAAGTCAGCCCAAACCATTTCCCTTTCCCCTGCAGTAGGCAGCTAGCTACCTGTTTTGTTTGTATTCTCAGCACTTTGATAGGCAAGCTGTCGATGTTCAGGGCTCATTGTTCAGACAGAATGCCACCCGCTCAGGCCTTTTGACAACAGAACTGCTGCTCTAGCATTTAGTGAGGGTTAGATGAGACTGGCAGTCTGCAGTCTGCATTCTCCCTCCATTCATTATGCAGACCTGTCCTACCCCAGAGAGCTACAGCCCTGGCAATTAGGGGTGAAAAATTGGGAGAACTTTCCCAAAAGTCCCAGGTTTCCACCCAAAAATGTGAACCCTATTTAGTGGGGCTGGAGCTCTACCGGCAATGTTTCTTTAGGCCCATGGACACTTCATTAACATGCCTGCTAGGTCAGGGCTCCTAGGTAGGTTTGTTAACCTTTTACTGCAGTGGGCTAAATCAGGGTCACACAGTGTTTCTTGTTAGTCATAAACAAATCTACTTTGAAACAAAAGTATACACCTCACACACATGGTTATGGGCAACAACAGAAAAAGGCACCTGTACCATGTCAGACATAGTTTACATTTATTCAATTTAGATGTTGCATCCCATATACATCACAGAAGACTGAAATACACTGTGTGCACAATTATTAGGCAAGTCAGTATTTTGACCATATCATAATTATTATGCATATTTCCCAACTCCAAGCTGTATAAACTGGAATGATTATTGGATTTAAGCATATCAGGTGATGTGCATTTGTGTAATGAGGGAGGGTGTGGCCTAAGGAGATCAACACCCTATATCAAGGTGTGTATAATTATTAGGCAGTTTCTTTTCCTCTGAAAAGTCAAAAATTGTAAAAAGTATTTCAGAGAGATGCAGCAGTCTTGAAATTGCTAAGATATTGGGGTGTGATCACAGAACCATCAAACTTTTTTTTGCAAATAGTCAACAGGGTCGCAAGAACCGTGTTGAGAAAAAAAGACGCAAATTAACTGCCAAAGATTTGAGAAGAATCAAATGTGAAGCTACCAGGAACCCATTATCCTCCAGTGCTGTCATATTCCAGAACTGCAACCTACCTGGAGTGCCCAGAAGTACAAGGTGTTCAGTGCTCAGAGACATGGCCAAGGTAAGGAAGGCTGAAACCCAACCACCACTGAACAAGACACATAAGTTGAAACGTCAAGACTGGGCCAAGAAATATCTGAAGACAGATTTTTCAAAGGTTTTATGGACTGATGAGGTGAGAGTGACTCTTGACGGACCAGATGGATGGGCCCGTGGCTGGATCAGTAACAGGCACGGAGCTCCACTTCGACTCAGACGCCAGCAAGGTGGAGGTGGGGTACTGGTATGGGCTGGTATTATTAAAGATGAGCTAGTTGGACCTTTTCGGGTTGAAGATGGACTCAAACTCAACTCTCAAACCTACTGCCAGTTTTTAGAAGACACTTTTAAAAACTGGCAGTAGGTTTGAGAGTTGAGTTTGAGTCCATCTTAATAATTGTGCACACAGTGTATAACAAAACCGTTTGACATAGAAACACTGGATCTTCGGTGGGGTTTATATATTCTTTGGTACTTTTTACCCCCTTTTTCTCCGCAATTTCGTGAAATCCAATTGGTAGTTGCAGTCTTGTTCCATCGCTCCCGTACGGACTCGGGAGAGGCGAAGGTCGAGAGCAATGCGTCCTCCGAAACACGACCCTGCCAAGCCGCACTGCTTCTTGACACATGCTCACTTAACCCGGAAGCCAGCCGCACCAATGTGTCAGAGGAAACATTGTACAACTGGCAACCGAAGTCAGCGTGCAACCGCCCGGACTGCCACAAGGAGTCGCTAGAGCGCAATGAGACAAGGACATCCCAGCCGGCCAAACCCTCCCCTAACCCGGACGACACTGGGCCAATTGTGCACCGCCTCATGGATCTCCCGGTCGCGGCCGGCTGCGACACAGCCTGGGATCAAACCCGGGTCTGTGGTGACGCCTCTAGCACTGCGATGCAGTGCCTTAGACCGCTGCGCCACTCGGGAGTCGGTGTTTTAAAAAAAATTATGTTTCTTAATTATGAAAAATATTAACATTCTATCCAGTAGGCCACTAGGTCATTTGACTGCAGGAAAGGGGTACGATAAGATAGGCCTTTGTCACAAAAAATGGCCACAGAGGGTTATGGCTCTATCATGACCATTAATTAAACTTTGAAAGAAAAGAGTATTGCGTTCATATGGAGATATGCTATAGGATGCACTATTGTAGTGTGTTTGACTTTATAATGAGTGTCGAATTGTTCAATAATAGCTAAGACAGAAGCAATTAATAGGCTACCTATTGAGTGTGGGAGAACAGGGATACATACTGTACATGTAATGACATAACAATGTAATTGACTGAAAAATACATTTCCATTGTGTATTTCCATCAATTTCCTTTTATCACACAACAAAATAAAGTCATGAGCTATTTCAATGTCATTCAGACAGCGAACGTTAAGTAAGACTTGCCTGGAGTCTTAATGTCTAAAAGCTGAATCCTGCCTGATTTCCATCCCCACTGGACCTTAACACCGGATCATCGCAACTAGCTAGCTGCAACCGAATGGCTGTTGTTGGCTAATCACCACTGTCCCGATGCACCAGTTAGCCTTGAGCTAGCCTTGAGCCAGGCCCATCTCCCGGCTATCTACCTCTCTGTCAACCGGACGGGACCTCCTAGTGTCGACACGGAGCCCCGCCGATCCATCACGACTGGTCTGCCGACGTATCGTCTGATGTGGTTTCAACAGGCTTCCCGTTGCGATGACCATGAAGATCCATCTGCTAGCCCCGGCCCACTAGCACGCACAATCAACAGCCGTGCCTCCTGCTCGCCTGTGCTGTAGCTGCCTACGAACTGCTCCCGGACTTACCTATTGCTGTTCACTGGACCTTATGATCACTCAGCTACACAGCTGATGCCTGCTGGACTGTTCCTTTACACGGTACCCCATCTTGTTTATCTGTTTAGCTTCAGTCCAAACTTTCGTCGCCATTATCAGTTGTTGTCTTAGCCCTCTCGAATAACATCTGTGATTGCGTTATGCCTCTCTCCCATGTCAATATGCCTAGCCTATTGCTGTTTGGGTTAGTTTTTATTGAACTATTTCACTGTAGAGCCCCCAGTCCCGCTCAACCTGCCTCAGATAGCTTCTTTGTCCCACCCCCCATACACGTGGAGACCGGCTCAATCTCTTTCATCGTTACCCAATGCTTAGGTGTACCTCCACTGTACTCATATCCTTCCATATCCTTGTCTGTACATAATGCCCTGAATCTATTCTACAACGCCCAGAAATGTGCCCCTTTTATTCTCTGTATCCAACGCACTAGAAGACCAGTTCTTAAAGCCTTTAGCCATATCCTTATTCTATTCCTCCTCTGTTCCTCTGGTGATGTAGAGGTTAACCCAGGCCCTGTAGCCCCCAGTATCACTCCTACTCCCCAGGCGCTATCATTTGTTGACTTCTGTACACGTAAAAGCCTTGGTTTCTTGCATGTTAACTTCAGAAGCCTCCTCCCCAAGTTTGAGTTATTCACTGCGTTAGCACACTCTGCCAATGTTCTAGCAGTGTCTGAATCCTGGCTTAGGAAGGCCACCAAAAATCCAGAAATGTCCATCCCGAACAACAACATTTTTAGTCTAGATAGAACTGCCAAAGGGGGCGGAGTTGCGATCTACTGTAGAGAGAGCCTGCAGAGCTCTATCATACTATCCAGGTCTGTGCCCAAACAGTTTGAGCTTCTACTTCTAAAAATCCACCTTTCCAGAAATAAGTCTCTCACTGTTGCCGCTTGCTACAGACCCCCCTCAGCCCCCAGTTGTGCCCTGGACACCATATGTGAATTCCTTTCCCCCCATCTATCCTCAGAGTTCGTACTGCTTGGTGACCTAAACTGGGATATGCTTAACACCCCGGCCATCCTACAATCTAAACTAGATTCCCTCAATCTCACACAAATTATCAAGGAACATACCAGGTACAACCCTAAATCCGTAAACATGGGCACCCTCATAGATATCATCCTGACTAATTTACCCTCTAAATACACCTCCTCTCTCTTCAACCAGGATCTCAGCGATCACTGCCTCATTGCCTGCGTCCGTAATGGGTCCGCGGTCAAACGACCACCCCTCATCACTGTCAAACGCTCCCTAAAACACTTCAGCAAGCAGGCCTTTCTAATTGACCTGGCCCGGATATCCTGGATGGATATTGACCTCATTCCGTCAGTAGAGGATGCCTGGATGTTCTTTAAAAGTGCTTTCCTCTCCATCTTAAATAAGCATGCCTCATTCAAAAAAATCAGAACTAAGAACAGATATAGCCCCTGGTTCACTCCAGACTTGACTGCCCTTGACCAGCACAAAAACATCCTGTGGCGTACTGTATTAGCATCGAACAGCCCCCGCGATATGCAACTTTTCAGGGAAGTCAGGAACCAATATACACAATCAGTTAGGAAAGCAAAGGCTAGCTTTTTCAAACAGAAATGTGCATCCTGTAGCACTAACTCCAAAAAGTTTTGGGACACTGTAAAGTCCATGGAGAATAAGAGCACCTCCTCCCAGCTACCCACTGCACTGAGGCTAGGAAACACTGTCACCACTGATAAATCTACGATAATCGAGAATTTCAATAATCATTTTGCTACGGCTGGCCATGCTTTCCACCTGGCTACCCCAAGGCTTTTGACTCTGTCAATCACCGCATTCTTATTGGCAGACTAAATAGCCTTGGTTTATGAAATGACTGCCTCGCCTGGTTCACCAACTACTTCTCAGATAGAGTTCAATGTGTGAAATCGGAGGGCCTGTTGTCTGGACCTCTGGCAGTCTCTATGGGGGTGCCACAGGGTTCAATTCTCGGGCCGACTCTATTCTCTGTGTATATCAATGATGTCGCTCTTGCTGCTGGTGACTCTCAGATCCACCTCTACGCAGACGACACCATTTTGTATACATCTGGCCCTTAATTGGACACTGTGTTAACAAACCTCCAAACGAGCTTCAATGCCATACAACACTCCTTCCGTGGCCTCCAACTGCTCTTAAACGCTAGTAAAACTAAATGCATGCTCTTCAATCGAACGCTGCTTGCACCCGCCCGCCCGACTAGAATCACTACTCTCGGCGGGTCTGACTTAGAATATGTGGACAACTATAAATACCTAGGTGTCTGGTTAGACCGTAAACTCTCCTTCCAGACTCACATTAAGCATCTCCAATCCAAAGTTAAATCTAGAATTGGCTTCTTATTTCGCAACAAAGCCTCCTTCACTCATGCTGCTAAACATGCCCTCGTAAAACTGACTATCCTACCGATCCTTGACTTTGGCGATGTCATTTACAAAATAGCTTCCAACACTACTCAGCAAATTGGATGTAGTCTATCACAGTGCCATCCATTTTGTCACCAAAGCCCCATATACTACCCACCATTGTGACCTGTACGCTCTCGTTGGCTGGCCCTCACTACATATTCGTCACCAAACCCACTGGCTCCAGGTCATCTATAAATCACTTCTAGGCAAATCCCCGCCTTATCTTAGCTCATTGGTCACCATAGCAACACCCACCCGTAGTATGCGTTCCAGCAGGTATATCTCACTGGTCATCCCCAAAGCCAACACCTCCTTTTGCCGCCATCCCTTCCAGTTCTCTGCTGCAAATGACTGGAACGAACTGCAAAAATCTCTGAAGCTGGAGACACTTATCTCCCTCACTAACTTTAAGCATCAGTTGTCAGAGCAGCTTACCGATCACTGTACCTTTACACAGCCATCTGTAATTAGCCCACCCAACTACCTCATCCCCATATTGTTATTTACATTGTTATTTATTTTGCTCATTTGCTCCCCAGTATCTCTATTTGCACATCATCTTCTGCACATCTATCACTCCAGTGTTAATACTAAATAGTAATTATTTTGCATTATGGCCTATTTATTGCCTAACCTCCATAACTTACTACATTTGCACACACTGTATATAGATTTTCTACTGTGTTATTGACTGTACGTTTTGTTTATTCCATATGTAACTCTGTGTTGTTGTTGTTTTTATCGCACTGCTTTGCTTTATCTTGGCCAGGTCGCAGTTGTAAATTAGAACTTGTTCTCAACTGGCTTAACTGGTTAAATAAAATAAAAAAATTAAAAGAGGATCCAGTGTTTTCACTAAATGAGGTTTCTTTGTGATGGTGTTTCTTTCATTCAGTCACAATGCTGTTGCATAACACCTATTCAGTGTAATGGGACTCATAACTGTCATATCGGCCATTTTGCTGTTATGGATGTCAAACCCAGCCAAGCCAGTACTGCAGCATATCTACATGACAAGCCTCATATACAGTTGCATAAACTACAAGTCAGTGTTTTTGTTGTTTTCATAAGCGAGTGGAGTGGAGCCAAGCATCCCCCTTTCCTCTAGCTCTAATCCCTCTTACTGGGTGTAGTGATAAGCATGTTTGACTTGGCCCAAATTTACTGTGTTGTTTCTGCTTTGACAAACCATGTGAGTCCCAGTCCCTGTAGAGTTGGATAATCTGAGTGATGCCTGTTAGGCACCGCTCTCCTCCTGGACCAAGCAACAGAACAGCAGGGGAGGAAAACAAAATGCCCGCTTTTCATCTGCTTTCCACTCTCCCTCCCTCCCTTCCATCCCTTTTCTCCTTCCCTCTTTCCCCTACCTCTTCCCCCTCTTTAAATGTTTTGCTGCTCATAGATAGATATAATCTGTTGGTGGGAGCTGGTGGCTTTGTTGACATGTGTCGCCATCTCCCTCCATGTATGATACAATTGAACGCCAGGGGGCCGCTGGTGACTTAGTCGTCTCTGGCCCCAGCCCATTGGCCTTCTGAAAGCTGTGATAAACTGTGCCGATGCAAGCTGTAGCCAATCAGATCGTGCTGCCAGTGTGAAGGAAGAAGCTCTTAATCTCACTGCAATTTCCTACCAGTTCACCCATGGTGCCTTGTGGTGTGTGGGGACCGATGGGTTCTGCTGGCATGTGTGTGTCTGTGTATGCAGTGTTTCCCCTATATTCATTTAGCAGCTGTGCCCAACCACTGCTAAATAGTTGCTGCCATTACAAAAAATATGATTACAAAAATATATATACAGTGCATTCGGAAAGTATTCAGATCCCTTGACTTTTTCCACATTTTGTTACGTTAAAGCCTTATTCTAAAATGGATTAGATGTTTTTTTCCCCTCATCAATCTACACACAATAATACCCCATAATAACAAAGCAAAAACAAGGTTTTTAGACATTTTTGCAGATTTATTAAAAATAGAAAACTGAAATATGACATTTACATAAGTATTCAGACCCTTTACTCAGTACTTTGTTGAAGCACCTTTGGCAGCGATTACAGCCCTGAGTCTTCTTGGGTATGACGCTATAAGCTTGGCACACCTGTATTTGGGGAGTTTCTCCCATTCTTCTCTGCAGATCCTCTCATTCTCTGTCAGGTTGGATGGAGAGCATCGCTGCACAGCTATTTTCAGGTCTCTCCAGAGAAGTTCGATCGGGTTCAAGTCCGGGCTCAGGCTGGGCCACTCAAGGACATTCAGAGACTTGTCCCGTAGCCACTCCTGCATTTTCTTGGCTGTGTGCTTAGGGTCGTTGTCCTGTTGGAAGGTGTACTTTCGCCCCAGTCTGAGGTCCTGAGTGCTCTGGAGCAGGTTTTCATGAAGGATCTCTCTGTACTTTGCTCCATACATATTTCCCTCAATCCTGACTAGTCTCCCAGTCCATGCTGCTGAAAAACATCCCCACCGCATAATGCTGCCAACACCATGCTTCACCGTAGGGATGGTGCCAGGTTTCCCACAGATGTGATTCTTGGCATTCAGGCCAAAGAGTTCAATCTTGGTTTCATCAGACAAGAAAATCTTGTTTCTCATGGTCTGAGAGTCCTTTAGGTGCCTTTTGGCAAACTCCAAGCGGTGCCTTTTACTGAGGAGTGGCTTCCGCCTGGCCACTCTACCATAAAGGCCTGATTGGTGGAGTGCTGCAGAGATGGTTGTCCTTCTGGAAGGTTCTCCCATCTCCACAGAGGAACTCTGGAGCTCTGTCAGAGTGACCATCGGGTTCTTGGTCACCTCCCTGACCAAGGCCCTTCTCCCCCGATTGCTCAGTTTGGCCGGGCTGCCAGCTCTAGGAAGAGTCTTGGTGGTTCCAAACTTCTTCCATTTAAGAATGATGGAGGCCACTGTGTTCTTGTGGACCTTCAATGCTGCAGACATTTTGTGGTACCCTTCCCCAGATCTGTGCCTCGAGACAATCCTGTCTTGGAGCTCTACGGACAATTCCTTCGACCTCATGGCTTGGTTTTAGCTTTGACATGCGCTGTCAACTGCGGGACCTTATATAGACAGGTGTGTGCCTTTCCAAATCATGTCCAATCAATTCAATTGACCAGAGGTGGACTCCAATCAAGTTGTAAAACATCTCAAGGATGATCAATGGAAACAGGATGCACCTGAGCTCAATTTCGAGTCTCATAGCAAATGGTCTGAATACTTATGTAACTAAGGTATTCCTGTTTTCGCTTTGTCATTATGGGGTATTGTGTGTGGATTGATGAGGAAAACATTTATTACATCAATTTTAGAATAAGGCTGTAACGTAACATAATGTGGAAAAAGTTAAGGGGTCATGAAAATGATCGGAGGAAGTACAGGAGTAAAAACAAACAAAATATAATTATTGTAGAATTTGACTGTGTCCATAAACATTTTATACAGTGAGGGGGAAAAAGTATTTGATCCCCTGCTGATTTTGTACATTTGCCCACTGACAAAGAAATGATCAGTCTATAATTTTAATGGTATATTTATTTGAACAGTGAGAGACAGAATAACAACAAAAAAATCCAGAAAAACACAAAAATGTTATAAATTGATTTGCATTTTAATGAGGGAAATAAGTATTTGACCCCCTCTCAATCAAAAAGTTTTCTGGCTCCCAGGTGTCTTTTCTACCGGTAACGAGCTGAGATTAGGAGCACACTCTTAAAAGGAGTGCTCCTAATCTCATCTTGTTACCTGTATAAAAGACACCTGTCCACAGAAGCAATCAATCAATCCGATTCCAAACTCTCCACCATGGCCAAGACCAAAGAGCTCTCCAAGGACGTCAGGGACAAGATTGTAGACCTACACAAGGCTGGAATGGGCTACAAGACCATCGCCAAGCAGCTTGGTGAGAAGGTGACAACAGTTAGTGCGATTATTCGCAAATGGAAGAAACACAAAATAACTGTCAATCTCCCTCGGCCTGGGGCTCCATGCAAGATCTCACCTCGTGGAGTTGCAATGATCATGAGAACGGTGAGGAATCAGCCCAGACCAGAACTACACGGGAGGATCTTGTCAATGATCTCAAGGCAGCTGTGACCATAGTCACCAAGAAAACAATTGGTAACACACTGCGCCGTGAAGTACTGAAATCCTGCAGAGCCCGCAAGGTCCCCCTGCTCAAGAAAGCACATATACATGCCCGTCTGAAGTTTGCCAATGAACATCTGAATGATTCAGAGGAGAACTGGGTGAAAGTGTTGTGGTCAGATGAGACCAAAATGGAGCTCTTTGGCATCAACTCAACTCGCCGTGTTTGGAGGAGGAGGAATGCTGCCTATGACCCCAAGAACACCATCCCCACCATCAAACATGGAGGTGGAAACATTATGCTTTTGGGGTGTTTTTCTGCTAAGGGGACAGGACAACTTCACCGCATCAAAGGGACGATGGACGGGGCCATGTACTGTCAAATCTTGGGTGAGAACCTCCTTCCCTCAGCCAGGGCAAAATGGGTCGTGGATGGGTATTCCAGCACGACAATGACCCAAAACACATGGCCAAGGCATCAAAGGAGTGGCTCAAGAAGAAGCACATTAAGGTCCTGGAGTGGCCTAGCCAGTCTCCAGACCTTAATCCCATAGAAAATCTGTGTAGGGAGCTGAAGGTTCGAGTTGCCAAACGTCAGCCTCGAAACCTTAATGATTTGGAGAAGATCTGCAAAGAGGAGTGGAACAAAATCCCTCCTGAGATGTGTGCAAACCTGGTGGCCAACTACAAGAAACGTCTGACCTCTGTGATTGCCAACAAGGGTTTTGCCACCAAGTACTAAGTCATGTTTTGCAGAGGGGTCAAATACTTATTTCCCTCATTAAAATGCAAATGAATTGATAACATTTCTGACATGCGTTTTTCTGGATTTTTTTTGTTGTTATTCTGTCTCTCACTGTTCAAATAAACCTACCATTAAAATTATAGACTGATCATGTCTTTGTCAGTGGGCAAAATCAGCAGGGGATCAAATACTTTTTTCCCTCACTGTATATATATATATATGCGAGAAAAAAAGCATATGGTGGATTGGAAGTGATGCAGACAATTACTTTGATGGAAGTTACAATCTGTCTGAAATATTAAAGCTGATCTACCCCCTAAAAAAAAAAAAAAGTTAAGGGGTCTCAATACTTTCCGAATGCACTGTATGTATATACATTTTTGGCGAAAAAACGATCTCAATCGACATTGAAATTACTAAAACCAAATTAGAATAGACCTAAATTTAGCCTCTTCACTCGGTCCAGCTTCTTGTTTTTTTGTTGTTGCTTATTTTGATGGCAAGAAAATATCTTGCATTTTAAGACCGAATGCGACCCGCGGATAGAGCAAGAGAAAACCCCCGCTGTCTGTCTTAACTAGGTCACATGGTGTAAGATATAGAGTTGTCCATTAACCAGGGATTATCTGTCAGCGTTCACCTTTGACCCCAATACACTTTCTCTGTTAGCTCTATCATCATTTTGTTGTGTAAGGCATGAGGAATCCCAGCATATAGGTGGTTGTTGTTATCAACACCAAAGATTGCTTCAAAAACAGCAAATCAAATCTTTGGATGTAATGGCACTATGTTCACATTGCTCACAGTTAAAACATCAGAGTATGGTTTTTATTCTAGCAAAAAATATGAATAAATGGTAATAATGGTGTAGCAGGAGTGTTTGCACCCTCCCCTGGACTAACATATAGTTGAGCCTAAGCCAGTTTAGGTCTGTGTTGATTGAGGAGGATGGTGGATGGTTGCTGTACACCAGTTGAAGGCTATTGAGATGCAGCCCAGTTGTCAGAGACACAGTCTTTGGAGCTTACAGTAATTATCTCTGAAGAGAGAAAAAAAACTATTGTAATTATATTGTTTAATAAGATCCATCTTTATTGTTTTCTAAGCAGTGGCAGTTATCAATACAAACCAATTTGATAATATAATTCCTGTTATTTCTGTTATTGTATGGGTGGTTTTGGCTTGGACAAGGCTTACTTTACTTACGTTTACCACAATAACAGGAGTAAGGTATCTTACCATTGATGATGATTAGATGTGTTGAACACTAAACAAGGCTACACCATCCAGGCATTGTTGTGAGCCCTGTGGACAGTATTATTGTTATGCTGGTCGGTTCCACAGACTACACCGTCCTGATTAGTGACTGATATTTCAGCGGATGGCACAAAACAGCTGCTGTCTGTTTACATGCACACACACACACACGCACACACACGCACAGACACACACACACACACACACACACACACACACACACATTCACACACACATACAACCCAGCCAGTGAATCAGAGCTGGAAGGAGGACCCTCACTGATGAGGCGGTAATTATTGTTTTCTCCCAAGGGATTCTGGGATAGACATCACACACACCTACAGGTTTTCTCTTCCCGTCTGCCCTCCTCCAGAACCTTGATCACCACCAGGGTGTAACTCTACCTCTCTCTCCTCTCTCATTATAGCATATTCACATGCTGAAAACTGAACAATTGTTTTGTGATGAACTGAACAATCATCACAAAACAAACCCATTATTTTTGGTATGAAAAGTTACACTTACATTTTTTGTTGTTGTAGGTTTTAGTAGAATAACTACAAGGGTCTTCAGAACAACATACTGCCCTTGAAGCTACGTTAGTATGATCGCATATGGAAATGTTTACGTTTTTTCAATGTTTCCTTTAAGATATGGCCTACTACTAGGGTTGTTGTTTACCCACCATATTCTGCTGCCAGTTAAACTTCTCTGCCTCTGTGTGAATGTCTCTGTCTGTTGGTGTCTCTGTGTCCTCCTTGGATGTACTGTACACAAAAGTGATTGACAGTGTTTCCATGGAGATGCTGTATTTCATTACCTTGTAGAGGCTATGTCATGTTTGCTGTTGTCTGCCCTGGGAGAGGAGCTAGTGGAATTAAATGAAATGACTGGAGCCGGAACGATTCTGTCTCCATCAGCGTTTTCACTGGACTGAATTGGGAAGGAGGGAAGGAAGGAGTGCTGAGAAGAACCTTGTATTGCAGCTTCAGGTTTTTTACTCTTGACAGGCCTTGTCTACAGGAAAGACTGATGGACTTTAGTTTACATACCATAGATAGTACTTTAGGAGTACTTTTTCATCCGTTTACACTGTCTTCTCTAAATAATATGTGCTTACCTCATGTTTTTGATTTTCCATGCTTTATAAAGTTGATGATATAGCAACGTAGTAGGCAGTGAAATCAGTAACTGGCATGTATACAACATCTTCATAATCATTGTGGTGTTTTTGTTAAGTTGCAGGTGCTGTATACTTGTATAGTGTTCCTTCTACATGTTTGATACCTGGATTAGCTTAGTGAACTCTGTACTGAACTTGTTTATAAATAAACTAGCCTGTAGCCTATGGTGAGACTGTTAATTGGCTTTCACACTTTGGCCTACGTTCATTTGATTTAGGTCAGTGTCTGATAGGATAAGGTTTAATCATGTATAGGTCATCTCATGTATGCAAGTGATCCACTTAACTTTACAGCATCAACAGTGTTTGTATTGTGAAATTGCTATCTGCCATTGTGTGTAGAAAGTAACCACGCCTGGGTCAAATACATAATGTCAAATACTTTCAAATATTTGAGCTGTGCTTGATTTCGTTTGCCCTAGGCCTACAAGGGAACCAATGGAGTAGTCCCAAAAGTGCAAACTCCAGTTAACACATATAATTGATCAATGACAGCATATCTGGTTCAGAATAGTGTCCAATTCATATTCCTGTAATAATATTGTTGTGTTTTATTATAAAACAATAAAATATTGTTGAAATGGTTTGTTAAATTGGCAGCCATGAGGGTGTGAAATCAATAAATTAATTGTTAATGAGGACCTTATTAAGTTATTGATCTCTCCTCAAATGAATCATAGCCAGAGTATGGAATATGCCACACCGTGAATATATTGCATTCACTCTACATCATTATCAATAGCTGCTGTGCTGACATAACATAATATAATGAACTGTTTTGTTATTGGCAGCAATGTCTATGTACTGTATCTTTTGACATATTTGCCCTTGAATTTACAAGGTCATATTTCCCACATCCTGTTGCATCACCATGTTATTACTGAATATGAGGCGTTATGTGTTATGACTGACTCCATATTTCCTGTTGTTGTTTTGTTTTGAACAGACTGAAGAAGAAATCCCAGTCAGTGGATATTGCCACTCAAGGATTCTCCCCTACCCTGGTGCCAGCCTCGCCGATCAACAAGACTGCAGCACCCGTTACCATGACAACCACGTTGGGGGTGCAGCAAAACAATGCAACCAATTCCCAGAGAATCTGCAGTCCACGGTGCAGCGAGCTGAAACGCGGCTACACCATAGGTAAATGAAAAGTGCTAGAATTCTGATCTGCCCATCTATGTGTGTCCATGTTCCATGTTCCTCCATTTGGCTTTCCTCCGGGACACGAGTCTGTGACAGGAAGAGGAAGGGATGTTGAAGGGAGTGTGTGTGTGTGTGTGTGTGTGTGTGTGTGTGTGTGTGAGCGAGCGTGCGTGCAGGTGCATTGTAAGTCACAATAAATACTTTTTGGGGAGTGCTGGCTGGTGCTTGTGGCAGCTATAGGCTACTTTATATTTGTGGAGGAAGATACTTTGCTATTGTCAGAAGTGTAGTAATGACACTTGAGGAAGCACACTTTCTGAGTTGGTCAAATGAGTTTGGGGAGTTCATAATGTAATTCTGTGCACACGCTATCTCTGAATCATTCTGCCTCTGAAATGTAATTGCCCATTGACTTCCTTACTTTTGTTAGCTAGCTTCAAGGTTGGAGAGAGTACTGCACAAGGTGTTCTGCATGTGTATGACTTTTAATTAATTATTTGGTTTAACCTTGTGCAAACACACCCTGTACATCTTAACCCGTTGTTAAGAGAGATGATTGGCTGTTGAATTGAACTGACACCAATGGCAAAGTAGTAGTGCATTGTCAGTCTGTCTGACACACCTTGTACATCTTAACCCGCTGTTAATAGAGAGATGATTGGCTGTTGAATCAATCTGACACCAATGGCAAAGTAGGAGGGCAATGTCAGTCTGTCTGTCAGTCAGTCAGTTAGGGCCGATGGATGGTGAAATGAATCAACTCAGTTAAGGATTATTATATTGATCTGTTGGAAGAAGGGGTCCATTAATTAACAGAAAGTCTCAGTAGGCCTATGGGGTGATGTAACGACAACACTCTCTAGTCTTGAATAATAATTTACCCAATTCTGTAGCTGTGAAATAACCATATACCATTGTTGTGTTATCTCTGTAACTGGCTAAGTAATTCTAAATGAATAGTGTACAGGTTAATGTTCCCCAGAACACCATAGGCCTACAGCAAATTTCCTTAATTTAGCCTTTACCTATTTAATTTGGAATATATAACAAGTTGTGTCAACAAGGCTGTTTCCCAGTGGTCTCTTGAGCTCCTGACTCTACAACCTCATGCCTTAGCAGCAGTGTTGGGGGTTACGCGTTACAAAAGTAACACCGTACGTAATCAGATTACTTTTATGAGTAATGGAGTAAAGTAACATGTTACTTTTTCTAATTGGGTAATTTTAGTACAGTTACTTTGTCAAACAAAGTGTGCGTTACTTTCAGAATCATATCTCTACCGGGATGGGTGTTTCCATGATTCGATCTTGACTTGTTTCCTCATTTAGTTCTCGAGTGAGTGGAGAAAGGCTGTTTGGAGAAATGTCTTGACAGCTGATGTCCATAGAAATGTGTAGAGGGCACACCTCTGATCTTTGCCATTGATCGGTTCTTTGATAGCAAAGCCCATAGAGGGCTTTCCTGTCTAGTGGCAAGTGTACCCTCTATACATCTCTATAGATTTGTGTATGTGCGTTCTATAACCAGAACTGGCGGCTTTAGAGAGATTTTGAATGAAAAGATAAGAAATCTGTACAGATGTTTGGCTTACAGTATACTGTATATGGATAATTAAACAGCTCATATATAGTGCAGCACTTGTAGACTAGCACAGGAAAGCAACGCCACAGATGAGACTAGTGATCAAACCTGAGTTAGTAAGTAGCCTATCCTTGGAAGAGCACGCGCGGCTCGCTTTGCTCCCTCCGACAGTCATTTTTTTCATGAAAGTAACACAACGTAATATAACTAGTATTATAAACTGGGTGGTTCGAGCCCTGAATGCTGATTGGCTGACAGCCATGGTATATCAGACCGTATACCACAGGTATCACAAAACATTTATTTTTACTGCTCTAATTACGTTGGTAACCAGTTTATAATAGCAAATTAAATCAATTTTTATTTGTCACATACACGTGTTTAGCAGATGTTATAGCGGGTGTAGCGAAATGCTTGTGCTTCTAGCTCCGACAGTGCAGTAATATCTAACAAGTAATATCTAACAATTTCACAACATATACCTAATACACACAAAACTAGTAAGGAATGGAATTTAAGAAAATATATATATATGGACAAGCAATGACAGAGCGGCATGGACCTCAGGGGTTTGTGATATATGGCCAATATACCACGGCTAAGGGCTGTATCCAGACACTCCGCGTTGCGTCGTGCATAAGAATAGCCCTTAGCCGTGGTATATTGGCCATATACAGTGAGGGAAAAAAGTATTTGATCCCCTGCTGATTTTGTACGTTTGCCCACTGACAAAGAAATGATCAGTCTATAATTTTAATGGTATGTTTATTTGAACAGTGAGAGACAGAATAACAACAAAAAAATCCAGAAAAACGCATGTCAAAAATGTTATACATTTATTTGCATTTTAATGAGGGAAATAAGTATTTGACCCCTCTGCAAAACATGACTTAGTACTTGGTGGCAAAACCCTTGTTGGCAATCACAGAGGTCAGACGTTTCTTGTAGTTGGCCACCAGGTTTGCACACATCTCAGGAGGGATTTTGTCCCACTCCTCTTTGCAGATCTTCTCCAAGTCATTAAGGTTTCGAGGCTGACGTTTGGCAACTCGAACCTTCAGCTCCCTCCACAGATTTTCTATGGGATTAAGGTCTGGAGACTGGCTAGGCCACTCCAGGACCTTAATGTGCTTCTTCTTGAGCCACTCCTTTGTTGCCTTGGCTGTGTGTTTTGGGTCATTGTCATGCTGGAATACCCATCCACAACCTATTTTCAATGCCCTGGCTGAGGGAAGGAGGTTCTCACCCAAGATTTGACGGTACATGGCCCGTCCATCGTCCCTTTGATGCGGTGAAGTTGTCCTGTCCCCTTAGCAGAAAAACACCCCCAAAGCATAATGTTTCCACCTCCATGTTTGACGGTGGGGATGGTGTTCTTGGGGTCATAGGCAGCATTCCTCCTCCACCAAACACGGCGAGTTGAGTTGATGCCAAAGAGCTCCATTTTGGTCTCATCTGACCACAACACTTTCACCCAGTTCTCCTCTGAATCATTCAGATGTTCATTGGCAAACTTCAGACGGGCCTGTATATGTGCTTTCTTGAGCAGGGGGACATTGCGGGTGCTGCAGGATTTCAGTCCTTCACGGCGTAGTGTGTTACCAATTGTTTTCTTGGTGACTATGGTCCCAGCTGCCTTGAGATCATTGACAAGATCCTCCCGTGTAGTTCTGGGCTGATTCCTCACCGTTCTCATGATCATTGCAACTCCACGTGGTGAGATCTTGCATGGAGCCCCAGGCCGAGGGAGATTGACAGTTCTTTTGTGTTTCTTCCATTTGCGAATAATCGCACCAACTGTTGTCACCTTCTCACCAAGCTGCTTGGCGATGGTCTTGTAGCCCATTCCAGCCTTGTGTAGGTCTACAATCTTGTCCCTGACATCCTTGGAGAGCTCTTTGGTCTTGGCCATGGTGGAGAGTTTGGAATCTGATTGATTGATTGCTTCTGTGGACAGGTGTCTTTTATACAGGTAACAAACTGAGATTAGGAGCACTCCCTTTAAAAGTGTGCTCCTAATCTCAGCTCGTTACCTGTATAAAGGACAACAGGGAGCCAGAAATCTTTCTGATTGAGAGGGGGTCAAATACTTATTTCCCTCATTAAAATGCAAATCAATTTATAACATTTTTGACATGCGTTTTTCTGGATTTTTGTGTGGTTATTCTGTCTCTCACTGTTCAAATATACCTACCATTAAAATTATAGACTGATCATTTCCTTGTCAGTGCGCAAACGTACAAAATCAGCAGGGGATCAAATACTTTTTTCCCTCACTGTACCAAACCTCCTCGGGCCTTATTGCTTAAATATAACGTGTTACTTTCCACACTAAGTAATATTGTAATAAGTAATATTTACTTTTCAAATAACTAATCCCAACACTGCTTAACAGCAGGGTTAAATCATGCTTAATGAAAAACAATGCTAAGAGCTCTTTGTGACTTTATTGTGTCCTGTCCTTGAGCTTATGTGATTTAATTGTCAATGTAAATGAATACTGTTGAAATCCCTGCTGCAGTGGAAGCACTCTGCTACTGGAGTAGGCAGGGTATGGCTGTAAAAAGAGTGTGAATAGTGTGTGGGTCCTTTATTGGCTTGTTTTATAATGGATAATCTCTGGTGACAGACGTAAACATACATCTACATGTCAATAAATATAAAGACAGTTAGCTAGTTAGCTAATTGTAATAGTTAGCTAGCTAGCTGGCGCTAACAAGATTTAGTTCTAGGTTGGGACATTAGGCCTATATAATGGGTAAGTAACTAGACATTGACAAGTGACGGTCCCTCATTCTAAACCACTATCTTGATGTGTTTTATAATCCACCCTTCAGGCTAAAGCAACATATCCAGCCAGCCCATTTGGATCCTATCATGCTAATTTATTCTAATAGGAGAATAAATAATAATGTAGCCTGTGATAGAACCTACCTCCTGGCAGAGCTGTCATTACACCATAAAGACGTTTTAATAATCACACAATCAATGAGCCTCCAACCAGGTTCAACGCTTGAATTTCCGCTGATATTCTGAAATGAGGGAGGCGACGGTGGCACTTATTGCGCCCCAAATGACACCTTATTCTTTACATACTAAACTACTTGTATGGGCCCTGGTCAAAAGTAGTGCACTATATAGGGAATAGGGTGCCATTTGGAGTGCAGACACTGAAGGATCTGGATGTGTAGGAGTTGTAACCGTCTGTAAGTGCCTGGAAGGGTGCGCAGCCTTAAAAGTCTGTCAGTGGGAAGCTGGCGCTAATGGCTTCTGAGAGGGTTATTCACCTTGTCCTTTTGTAGCTCTCCTCTCTCTCTCTCTCACTCTCTGTCTCTCTCTCTCTCTCTCTCTCTCTCTCTCTCTCTCTCTCTCTCTGTCAGTCTGACTCTTTATTCCCTAATGTATTAACTGTTTCTCTGACCCATGGGGTTCGTTGCGGGAATCTGTCTCAAGGAGCTTTGTGCGTTGCTCCAACCTTGGCCGCAGTGTGAGGTGAGATGTATTATCACAGTACAGCACTGCTGTTTGACTTATCTCTGTGGACACACAGACTACAGAGAGAGAGAGGACGGCGGTGCATGCTAACACAAATATTCTGGTCAAACCGAGTGAGTAGACTGACGATTATTAGGGCTGACCTGGGTGGCCAGTCATTCTGGAGAGACAGAGGAACATCCAACGAAAGTCACAACGTCCTCTCTAAAGGGTCTGACATTTCTGTATGTGTGGGTGCGTGCATGTGTGCATCAGGCCTGTGTATTTCAGTCAGGTTGGCCTTTGGCTGCTACTGTTAACTGGAACAATGTCAGGATTTCTGCTATCTTTAAATTCCCGTCTATAAATTCTACTTGACTAGCTAGAGATGCTGCTCACCGTTATGGTTGTTGACAGTTATAGGCCTAGTCACTGCTTTAGGCAGAACATGAGTGTTAATTTCTCCTCATATTTCTGCTAACTGTCTCAGGGGGTTTGTTGCTTGTGTTTACCCATAGTAACAGTTGCCAGGGGTGGCAATTACAGTATGTACACAACTGCTTGTCATCTCCCACTGACACTGTATGCATTTGGACAGTTACTTTGAATTGGGACAATCTACTTTTTCTAAAGTAGAAAAAAACATGTTTGGTATCTTTGATTGTAAGTAATTCATTTGCAGGCATATTTTGGCAGCCTTACCATTATGAAGTGAAGGTGAAGACACACACTGGTCCAGGTTGTGGACCAGAAATGTCACAATGATAACACTCCGAATGATAATGTCCTTCCATCCTTCCACTGCTCCGTCGTAGTGTGCTATATAGGGAACACAGTGCCATTTGGGACCCAGCCATGATGCCCTGCCAAGTAGGACCATCAGTAGGACCATCAGGGAGGAAAGTTCAAAACTCTGATTCATAGCTCTACATTATGTGATGACCTGAGGTTCTCTCTGACCAGCCATGTGTGTTGATATTCACTTACTGTAGACTTGCTGTAGCAGGGTGGTTGTGATTCCCTTACGGTTTAGCTGTAGCAGGGTGGTTGTGATTCCCTTATGGTTTAGCTGTAGCAGGGTGGTTGTGATTCCCCTATGGTTTAGCTGTAGCAGGGTGGTTGTGATTCCCTTATGGTTTAGCTGTAGCAGGGTGGTTGTGATTCCCCTATGGTTTAGCTGTAGCAGGGTGGTTGTGATTCCCTTATGGTTTAGCTGTAGCAGGGTGGTTGTGATTCCCTTATGGTTTAGCTGTAGCAGGGTGGTTGTGATTCCCCTATGGTTTAGCTGTAGCAGGGTGGTTAAGATTCCCTTATGGTTTAGCTGTAGCAGGGTGGTTGTAATTCCCCTATGGTTTGGGTGTAGCAAGAGCCAGTAGTGTGTGGGAGTGGCCCCTGGCCTATAGAGCCCCTTTCCTTGTGGCAGTACAGCAGTATAGCTGTCCCCATGCAGACCTCTCTCCCATAGAGCCATTCACCATGCTGAAGCAGAAGCCACCCCACCATGCCAGCAGAGCCTCTTCTGTGTGTTGAGATAAGAGCCAGCCTGACTGAGGCTGAGGCTGGTCACGTAGCATCAGGGAGCTTAGGCCTCAAATCCAGCCCTGGTGGAGAGTCAGTGGAGCCTCTCACAGAGACCTGTTTCTGTGTAACCCTGTCTGTGTCCTGCCTCCCCTAAGGCCTTTCCTACCTACTGTAACTAACCCCCCCCCCCCGCCCAACCACCACCACCCCAGCTCTGCACCGCACATCCATGTGGGCAAACAATGTGATCCTACGTTGGGCGGAGTCTTGGAGGCTCTCCCCCACCCCAGGACCAGTCCAGGGTTTAAGGCAGACTGCAGGAAGGTAATCCTGTATAAGAACCCTCCATCATTAAGCCTCTCAGAGCAGGGCAGAGCTCTCCACATGACACCCTGGTATGGTCAGCCACAGTGTTTGCCTCTTGATAAGAAAGACCCACAGGAGTCAGGACACAGAAAGGCATTGAGGGGAAATCACATTGTAACGTTTTGCTGGCTGCATCACATTGCGTTTTTGCTTTCCAAAAAAATCAACAATCCAAAATAGTTGTTGTTTTGTTTCCCTCAGGTAAAATTGCCTGAACAGCCCAGACAGTGCTTGGAATTTAATGTGCTTTGTCATGGTGCAAAATCAATCAATGTTTTATTCTTCTGTCTCTTGTTTGTTATTATGTTCCCCACCATGCTGATTAATTGCCTTCCCTCTCCAAGTGTCTGTCTGTCTGTCTGCCCGCCAGTGTCTGTCTGTCTGCCCCCCAGTGTGTGTCTGTCTGCCCCCCAGTGTGTGTCTGTCTGCCCCCCAGTGTGTGTCTGTCTGCCCCCCAGTGTGTGTCTGTCTGCCCCCCAGTGTGTGTCTGTCTGCCCCCCAGTGTGTGTCTGTCTGCCTCCCAGTGTGTGTCGGTCTGCCCCCCAGTGTGTGTCGGTCTGCCCCCCAGTGTGTGTCGGTCTGCCCCCCAGTGTGTGTCGGTCTGCCCCCCAGTGTGTGACGGTCTGCCCCCCAGTGTGTGTCGTTCTGCCCCCCAGTGTGTGTCGTTCTGCCCCCCAGTGTGTGTCGTTCTGCCCCCCAGTGTGTGTCGTTCTGCCCCCCAGTGTGTGTCGTTCTGCCCCCCAGTGTGTGTCGTTCTGCCCCTCAGTGTGTGTCGTTCTGCCCCCCAGTGTGTCTCTGTCTGCCCCCCAGTGTGTGTCTGTCTGCCCCCCAGTGTGTGTCTGTCTGCCCCCCAGTGTCTGTCTGTCTGCCCCCCAGTGTGTGTCGGTCTGCCCCCCAGTGTGTGTCGGTCTGCCCCCCAGTGTGTGTCGGTCTGCCCCCCAGTGTGTGACGGTCTGCCCCCCAGTGTGTGTCGTTCTGCCCCCCAGTGTGTGTCGTTCTGCCCCCCAGTGTGTGTCGTTCTGCCCCCCAGTGTGTGTCGTTCTGCCCCCCAGTGTGTGTCGTTCTGCCCCCCAGTGTGTGTCGTTCTGCCCCCCAGTGTGTGTCGTTCTGCCCCCCAGTGTGTGTCGTTCTGCCCCCCAGTGTGTGTCTGTCTGCCCCCCAGTGTCTGTCTGTCTGCCCACCAGTGTCTGTCTGTCTGCCCCCCAGTGTGTGTCTGTCAGACAGAGGTAGTGTTCCAGTCCGTGTCTGAAATGACACCCTACTGTATGCCCTATATAGTGCACTACTTTTAACCTGAGCCCAGAGCCCTGTATAGTGCACTATATAGGGAATATGGTGCCATTTCGGACGCAGCCCCAGTCAGGCAGTAGGCAGTTTCAGGTGTTTAATTGTGCCCATATAAAGTAATGAGGTAAAGTAAAAAATTACAAGTGAAGTTATTACATGGGAGCATTTTTTTCAAAGGTTAATGGTATGCTTTACTCATCCCCTGGGAGACGTGGGCTAGGTTGGATGATAACTTGGTTATAAGGCTGAATGTCACCTCTGTTTCCTGGTTTGGAGCTTTGAACTTTCTTAGTCATTGCATATTATTGTCTTTGCGGATATAGTGCTCTCTCAACCTTTCCCCCTTTTGCACTCTCTTTCCCTCTCTCTGTCTCTTTCTATCTTTCTCTCTCGTAGTCTCTCTCTCTCCACATCCCTTCACCCACACTGCATTCATTAACCGTCTGAATTATTGAGAGGCATATCTCACGGTAGCAAAGATTTAGTGACCAGGTGGGTCACAGCTATCCATTACACCAGCCATACCTTCCATTGTCCTTCAAGGTAAATGAAATCAGACATTGTAGCTCTTGGTTTTATCAATCTAAACAATAAAACGTTTTTTTCCATTCAGGACAGTCTTTTCTGTGACAGTGTCCCAAATGGCACCCTATTCCCTACATAGTGTGCTACTTTTGAACAGAGCCCTATGGGCCCTGGTCAAAAGTAGTGCAGCATATAGGGAATAGGGTGCCATTTGTGGCACAGACTGTGTAGAGGAGATGTTTGACTGAATGATGGTTAGTATCGAGCACATTGACCAAAGACCACCATCAATCCGGACCAACACAAGACAAGGCTTTGATAATGTTGCATACCGGTAGCTGTCTCTCTTTTCAATGTTACCCCAGATTAAAGGGTGGGTGTGGAGGATTTCCTGCTATTTACAGCTTGAGAGAGATACAATAATACGTTTAACCAGAGCTACCATAAAGCATTGTTAGCCGGATAATCAATCTTCATGTTGGGATTTATGTGTGTATGCATGCATGCACGCATACACCCCTCCTCATGTCCTCTCAATGTCATTGACCTATGCTATGACACTATGCTAAATAGCACCATAACAAATGTCATGCAGATGTTCTTTGGGCCTTGGATAGCTTCCAAATCTATCCCATGTTAAATCTTGTATATTCTAGCTACATGATTCCGTTAGGGACTATCGTTAAGACTCAGTATCACTAACAATACAAAGGACACTAATACAGTATTTTATCCTCAATGGTCTTTTATATGAGTCAACAACTCTCAGGTAGATTCAAGCCCCAAGCCCTTGTCATGGCGGGGTTAATTCACACAACCGTATTGGCTAAATAACCGTTAGGGGACTAGTATCTGCCTGAAGGCCACATAGGCTGTGTCACAATGGCACCCTATTCCCATTGTAGTGCACTACATTTGACCAGGGCACATAGGGCCCAAAGTAGTGCACTGTATAGGGAATAGGGTGCCATTTGGGACAGAACTATAGATCAATGACAGTGGCCATGGGATTCATAACAATGGCCATGGGAGAGTTTCAACTTTACCCAGCAATGAAAACATTTTATTTTCTCTCTTGGTCAATTCAGCAGTGGGGAGCTGAATTTACTGCAGTGTGCTGTAAAATATCTGCCTTTGGGCCAGTGGTGTAATTACGTTGACTGGAAGTCTCTCTGCAGGCCTCATCTCCTCTCCTCCAATCTGCGTTCAATTTATAAATTCCACCGCGCTAGTAATCACACTGTTTCCACACTGAGTTTGGAGAAGTAAGTTTGCAGCCAGCCAGCCTGTTGTCCCATGCCAGGGATTGATTACATACAGCTCAAATGAAGACTAAGCAGTTTTTTCCTGCCGCTGTGTGTGTGTGTGTGTGTGTGTGTGTGTGTGTGTGTGTGTGTGTGTGTGAGAAAACAGGAAGGGCCACTGCTAGCCTATTGATTCATATTACAGCAGGGGGAAAATAAGACCTGCCTCTCCAAATAACTGTTGATATTTGTTTTCGTTTTACTCATGAATTTATGGGATCCCATTACACTGAAACAGCTATATTTCACCGTCCTGTGTTTGTGTTTCACACACATGCGTTGATGCAGCAGGATCAACTTGGTAAGAGATGTATTTATTGTTACCCATTAAATGTTTGCTTACTTCTTGCATATTCAGTGCTATATTAATTAGTTTCAGAATGGCACTTGTAGGCCTGATGCCAGTAAGGAGCATAACATTTTTACCATTCACACAATCGTTAAGGTTATTTACACATTTATTTAGCGACAGGAGTTGGCTACAGCACACAAAAATGTCGTTTTTTTCTGTGCAGGTTTCCCGGACACAGATTAAGCCTAGTCCTAGACTAAAATGCTTGCTCAATGGAGAAACCGTCCGTCTATGTTTTCCATAATACAGACCCAAAACAGAAGTATGTTGATTGATTCCTCTAAGTGGGTGATTTGCACTACATTTGACCCCTTCTATTGACCAGATCTCTAATGAGGTGTCTTATTGTCAGAGTTTAGTGTGCAGGCAGCACCGCAGCCCAATCGAGGCCGAGGCATAGGGAAAGCCCAGGTCCAACAGTAGCCTTGCAGTCCTTGAAATGTGAACACCCCTTTTAGCAGCATGTGATTCATTCTGAACCAGTAGCGGTGCGTGGGTAAAATCACTAGGAAGCCAAGCCAGAAAAAAACAGCCAAATTACAACTAATGTGTTGTGATAATTGCGTTGTTTGCTCTATAACCTGTTAGTTCATATGCCTTGACACCGTGATATATACGCCTAAGGCCGAGACAATAAGAAGACACAGCGGCAGAATAAATTCAACAACACATTTGTTTCATCACAAAACTGGAGCACAACATCTGTCTGGTGAAATCCACAAAGCATATTGCATGTAACATACAGTTACATGACCTACAGCATGGTCAAGCAAGTTAATGTGTCTGACATTTTCGGACTACTAAACAACTATTGATTAGGAACCACAGAGAGTTACCGCGAGTCGCAAGGAAAACAGGAGCTGCCTCCACTATTCCAGCACCATTTCAACTTCAACATTTCACCATAATAAAATCACCTATGCTTAGTGTGTGTGTGTCTGTGTGTGCGTGCGTGTTCGTGCAAGTAGAAAAAACTTGTTGACTCACCCTACTTGTAGAGAAACGCCAATGCCATCCTCCTCTCTTTCATGTTGACGAACGGTCTATGACTCTGTCATACAATACACACTTTGATTTTTTTGTTGCTTGCTCGCTAGCCTAACTTCCTTTTATGGGCATCGTTAGCTAGTTAACATTAGCCTTCTACATCTAGCTGCATATTGAACTTCCATCTTCTCAGGCCAGGGGCACAATGTATGAATTTACGTGGTCCTCTGTAGCTCAGCTGGTAGAGCACGGCGCTTGTAACGCCAAGGTAGTGGGTTCGATCCCCGGGACCACCCATACACAAAATAAATTATGCACGCATGACTGTAAGTCGCTTTGGATAAAAGCGTCTGCTAAATGGCATATTATTATTATTATATTATTATTATGGTTGGATCAGAATCGCCGTTATAATCATTGGCCAGTACGGAGAATTAAGTAAAACCACAAGTCCAAATCCCTATCTCCATCCATGGCTAATTTAGGAAAGGACCAAATGTGACTAGCTAGCTAGCCACTGGAGGACAACAACACAACGAGATGCAACAATTCAAGTTGTTTCTGTCAATGACGTATGCTCTCGATACGATATAATAGGGAGTGAAGCCAAATCCAAACAGTCTTCCCTTTACACTTTTTTTTGGTGCGCTAGGACCATTCACAGATGAGCTCACTCAGTTTAGCTTAACACTGATTGGCTATTTTTTTATAATTTTTTTATCAAGGGAAGCCAAATGCTTGCTGGCTTTCCTTTCATTCAATGTTACAGGCGGCAACAATGTCATACTTTCTTTGACCAGACAGCATCGGATAGATGGCCTACACATACAGAGACAGAGGGGCGCTGTTTCGCTCGCTTGGATGCTTTTCTCCAGTGAGATACATTCAGCCTCATACAATTTAAGGAAAATTATGAAACGCAGAGAGACGAAAGATACATTATTTTATGATTATAATTTTTTTTTTGGGGGGGAAGCCTGGCTTCCCTTGTCATTCATGAATACACGCCACTGTTGCGATCCACCTTCTCAAACCCCCTCCTTGAACTCCCCTCTCCTTATTCTAATTAAGACTTTGTATTGTACACGCTCCAGGGCCCAGGTTGGCCATGTACAGTGGGGGAAAAAAGTATTTAGTCAGCCACCAATTGTGCAAGTTCTCCCACTTAAAAAGATGAGAGAGGCCTGTAATTTTCCATCATAGGTACACGTCAACTATGACAGACAAAATGAGCATTTTTTTTCCAGAAAATCACATTGTAGGATTTTTAATGAATTTATTTGCAAATTATGGTGGAAAATAAGTATTTGGTCAATAACAAAAGTTTCTCAATACTTTGTTATATACCCTTTGTTGGCAATGACACAGGTCAAACGTTTTCTGTAAGTCTTCACAAGGTTTTCACACACTGTTGCTGGCCCCATTCATTCTTTCCTTTACACGGATCAGTCGTCCTGGTCCCTTTGCAGAAAAACAGCCCCAAAGCATGATGTTTCCACCCCCATGCTTCACAGTAGGTATGGTGTTCTTTGGATGCAACTCAGCATTCTTTGTCCTCCAAACACGACGAGTTTAGTTTTTACCAAAAAGTTATATTTTGGTTTCATCTGACCATATGACATTCTCCCAATCCTCTTCTGGATCATCCAAATGCACTTCAGACGGGCCTGGACATGTACTGGCTTAAGCAGGGAGACACGTCTGGCACTGCAGGATTTGAGTGCCTGGCGGCGTATTGTGTTACTGATGGTAGGCTTTGTTACTTTGGTCCCAGCTCTCTGCAGGTCATTCACTAGGTCCCCCCGTGTGGTTCTGGGATTTTTGCTCACCGTTCTTGTGATCATTTTGACCCCACGGGGTGAGATCTTTCGTGGAGCCCCAGATCGAGGGAGATTATCAGTGGTCTTGTATGTCTTCCATTTCCTAATAATTGCTCCCACAGTTGATTTCTTCAAACCAAGCTGCTTACCTATTGCAGATTCAGTCTTCCCAGCCTGGTGCAGGTCTACAATTTTGTTTCTGGTGTCCTTTGACAGCTCTTTGGTCTTGGCCATAGTGGAGTTTGGAGTGTGACTGTTTGAGGTTGTGGACAGGTGTCTTTTATACTGATAACAAGTTCAAACAGGTGCCATTAATACAGGTAATGAGTGGAGGACAGAGGAGCCTCTTAAAGAAGAAGTTACATGTCTGTGAGAGCCAGAAATCTTGCTTGTTTGTAGGTGACTAAATACTTATTTTCCACCATAATTTGCAAATAAATTCATAAAAAATACTACAATGTGATTTTCTGGATTTTCTTTTCTCAATTTGTCTGTCATAGTTGACGTGTACCTATGATGAAAATTACAGGCCTTTCTCATCTTTTTAAGTGTGAGAACTTGCACAATTGGTGGCTGACTAAATACTTTTTTTCCCCCACTGTACTAGTTTATCCAAGGGGAAGAATATAACTGCGGGACAAGATTTAGCTAACAGTGCAGTATACAGTCTATACAACACGGGTCAGTGGACAGTGCATTCATTACATCTCGTTGAATGTTAGTGTGCCGGCCCAGAACATTCTCTTTGGTGCTGCATCAGAGTATAGACTATACACCATAGTGTTTCATGCTCGCTTGGACTCTTACAATCAGTTCTACTGTCCCAAAGAAATGTGGTACACGGCTCAGCCTACATGATAATAGTCTATCTGTTTGACTATACTGTAACGAATACAACGGTAATAACAACAACTCACATCTCAGCTCATCCAAAATGTGCCTGCCCAGCTCATAATTTAACCAACAAATTATCCATCTCGCGTATTTCAGAGAAGAGAGATTCATTATCCAATTTAGGCCCTGTGTTATGGATGTAAGCAGTGATATCATAGTGATGGATGGAGAGGGTCAAGAGTGTTTTAAGATAGATGGATTGAGTACAGACCCTTTGTCATGTTTGTCAGTTTGATGGGGGACACAGACTGGGTGGTGTGTCCAAACAGACTGGGTGATGTGTCCAAACAGACTGGATGATGTGTCCAAACAGACTGGGTGATGCCTTCTTAAATCCAAGTTGCCACTGATTGTGTCCCAAATGGCATTCTACTGTATTCACTATATAATGCACTACTTCTGACCAGTTCCCACAGGGATATTGTATTTATTTATTTTATTTTACCTTTATTTAACTAGGCAAGTCAGTTAAGAACAAATTCTTATTTACAATGACGGCCTACACCGGCCAAACCCAGACGACGCTGGGCCAATTGTGCGCCACCCTATATAGAGAATAGGGTGCCATTTGGGACGAGCATACTGTATCAGTCAGCTGCCGTTATACTCCAGACAACAGGGGAGGAGATTTTTGCATTATGATTCATGGGAGTCTGTTTAACATAATGATGAAATATATGAGTGTGTCTGACTTAAAGAGAAACCAATTAATTCCGGCCTCAGAGTTCAATGGAGATTACGTAAAATACAATAGATTTTGTTTATTTCACTGAGATGTCCCCCTCCCTCTCTTCCCCCCTCCCTGTGTCTGCCTGTGGAGCTGTCAGCATTATATTGGGGCTGAGCTTTATTGTTTTAATAAATTGCCTGCATGACGAGAGCAGTGGTGCATGTCTGATGTTCGTCTTTACCTCCTGAAATTAAACCTCTCTCAGAGACAGACAACGTCCCTATGATGCAGCAGTGGCAACCTCTCCTCTCCAACTCTCATCTTCCCTTCTCCTCTCTTCACCTCTACTCAGAGAGAGAGAGAGAGAGAGAGAGAGAGAAGCTGATGGTCACTGTGCGCCCCTGGTCATTATTCCTGGGTCCTCCCAGTGGAGCCTGAGACAGCCACAGTACAGACACCCACGGCCACAGGAGGATAAATGGATGACCATGGACGGGGGGTTATAGACGCTGGTGAAAGATTGCTCTGGCTCTCACGATGCAGTGATCTATCACAACAGACCAAGACAACTGCGCTGTCCCAGAGGGGGAAAAAGAGGAAGCAAGGCAACGGATGGAATTAGTGTGGCGCTGTGTCTAAGTCACAGCCAAGCTTTGCTTTCGTCCTCTCCCAACACCCAGGATGCTCTCCAGTCCAGTCTAGTACATTGGGTTTAATAGAACAAATCTATATGGATGCTTTTTCTCTGGAACCATTTAGAAATGGTGAACAATAACATTTATATGATATAGTATTAGTTTTGTGATGATGTGTATACTCAACAAAAAGTTATTTCAGTTTGTCTTAAATGTGCAGAGTGTGTTTTTATAACTCTTTGTCGAGTTGAGGGTTTTTTCCAAGCCTATTTCTGCATTCCACAACTAACTGCATAATTTTTTTACAATAATAAATCAATAATGTTTCAGATCAAAAGTTTTCATAGTTTTGGTCTAAAATCTGCCACTAACTGAACCAAAACTCAGCATGGGTTTCATGAATTGTGGAAGACTTGAAAAACAAAACCTGACGCATAAAATAACACAATTAACTGTGATAAGAGGCTTATCTTCTAAAAATAGAATAATACAATTATTCTCCTTTGTTAATGGTTCTTTTCTCCCAACATCTGGAGAATGCTGACACTGAATAGTAACACTTTACTTGGAGTGGCGATATGTAGCATTCATAAAGCATTTATGCATGACATAAAGAGTCAATAATGCTGTGGGAATGTTAGTTATAGCTACCCCGGTTCTAGGAGCAGTGACTCTGGGAAGGCAAGGCAGGTGAGGCGGCGTCCATCTCAGCCCCAGTAATGGCCTTGAACACTAAATTGACTACCTATGAGTCTGTGAGAGAGCTAAATAATTGTCTGATATGATTGGTAGCCTTGACTCCCACACTGCGAGCCCATAGGCCAAGGCCTGATGAAGGGGCTGGGTAATTGCAGTCCCTGCTCACCCTCTGCTCTGCAGCTTACAGTAACTACCGCTACTGAGGTCAACCGCAGAGAGGAGAGCAAATGGCATATCATAAAAAGGCTCTCGCTATAGGAGGGCATTATAATTCCATGTTGCATGAGAAAAGACAAAGCACTGAAAGCAGACTTTCAAGTGAGGGCGGCTTGTTTAAAACCAAGCGTGAATAATGCCAGTTATTAAGGCTTGCATTCCAAATGTAACCCTATCCCCTATACAGTGCACTACTTTTGACCCGAGCACTATGGGCCCTGGTCAAAAGTAGTGCACTGTAGGGAATAAAGTGCCATTTAGATGACTAAGTGACATTAATGATGGTTATATAAGTCCAGTATGTGATGTATACAGACAGCCAGTTCCTCCACATGATTCAATTTGGCATTGTCACATTCCTAACAGACATTTTGTACAACATGGATTCATAGCTTCATGAATATTCTGCACCGCTTTCTGAAAAACATAATCATCTGTTGTGTTGCTGTTGTTGACAGCTTTGAGGGGCTGGAGAGAACGCTATACTTTCCCAATGAAGAGATGTACCGGAGAGGAGGAGAGAAGGAGGTGTTGTGTGACAGGCCTGGTTCCACCTGTGATTGCAGCCATTGTGAAGACCAATGCCTGCCTGTCTCTCTGAGAGACTCCTAGTGCTAACTATAATTAACAGTCTTTGTCTCTCTCACATCATCCTAGTGCTGACAATCTTTTTACTGGCCTCCCTCTGTTATTCTATTGTAATAATACATATTTATATAGTGCCTTTCTAAGTCAGCACCAGTTGTATGAAACACAGTGTACGAAACATACTGCTCAATAGAGTACTGAGAAATGTCATCTTCATTTCCAAGCAGTCTCTATTCATATTCTAACTAGCCCTCAGGAGTCTAGTTTAGAACACTGATTTCAGTCCATATGCGAACAGTACAGAACCTCAATCACCCTCTCTCGCAATTATTGCACAATGAAACGCGGGTTGTTTGTGTTTGCCAGCAGGTGCATTTGTATTGCATGAGTGATTTTCTTTTTCTGTTTTTTACAGAATTTATGTTAGAGTAAATGTCGTTGAGAAATGCACAGATGTTTGTTTGTGTGCGTGTGGTGTGTCTGTCTGTCTGTGTCTGTGTGCGTGCTTGCGTGTGCATCTGTGTGTGTGCTTTCACAATGTGTTGTGAACAGGTTATGTAACCAGACGGTTGACGGGGGAGCTGCCTCTGGGCTTGTTGTTTGTTGTTTCATAATGAAATCCTTCCTCTTCTGAGGATTATACAGTCAGCCTACCTGGCTCTCACTGGAAACTGGTGAGATGAACACTCTGCCCAGCCTCAGCACCACTCTCTGACGATGACAAAGCCTCTCTCACACACACACACACACACGGCCTGCTAGGCTAGGTCTTAGAGGCAGCTGGTGACACTAGGTCCTCTGTGCATGGATCCCTGTGCAACAAGTTGTGTTGTGTTTGGTAATGAAGAGATTGCTTGGGACCAGAGAGACAAGTAGTTACCAATACAAACCTTAGCTGGTCCTCTTAACTAGAGCTTCTTACAATCCGATACATTTATATAATGTATAACAATTATTAATATGCTGAACTAGTAACCAAATTACAGAAGTTAGAATAATGTGAAAGGAGAGATACAGTGAGGGGAAAAAAGTATTTGATCCCTGCTGATTTTGTACGTTTGCCCACTGACAAAGAAATTATCAGTCTATAATTTTAATGGTAGGTTTATTTGAACAGTGAGAGAAAAATCCAGAAAAACGCATGTCAAAAATGTTATAAATTGATTTGCATTTTAATGAGGGAAATAAGTATTTGACCCCCTCTCAATCAGAAAGATTTTTGGCTCCCAGGTGTCTTTTATACAGGTAACGAGCTGAGATTAGGAGCACACTCTTAAAGGGAGTGCTCCTAATCTCAGTTTGTTACCTGTATAAAAGACACCTGTCCATAGAAGCAATCAATCAATCAGATTCCAAACTCTCCAACATGGCCAAGACCAAAGAGCTCTCCAAGGATGTCAGGGACAAGATTGTAGACCTTAACAAGGCTGGAATGGGCTACAAGACCATCGCCAAGCAGCTTGGTGAGAAGGTGACAACAGTTGGTGCGATTATTCGCAAATGGAAGAAACACAAAAGACCTGTCAATCTCCCTCGGCCTGGGGCTCCATGCAAGATCTCACCTCGTGGAGTTGCAATGATCATGAGAACGGTGAGGAATCAGCCCAGAACTACACGGGAGGATCTTGTCAATGATCTCAAGGCAGCTGGGACCATAGTCACCAAGAAAACAATTGGTAACACACTACGCCGTGAAGGACTGAAATCCTGCAGCGCCCGCAAGGTCCCCCTGCTCAAGAAAGCACATATACAGGGCCGTCTGAAGTTTGCCAATGAACATCTGAATGATTCAGAGGAGAACTGGGTGAAAGTGTTGTGGTCACATGAGACCAAAATCGAGCTCTTTGGCGTCAACTCAACTCGCCGTGTTTGGAGGAGGAGGAATGCTGCCTATGACCCCAAGAACACCATCCCCACCGTCAAACATGGAGGTAGAAACATTATGCTTTGGGGGTGTTTTTCTGCTAAGGGGACAGGACAATTTCACCGCATCAAAGGGACGATGGACGGGGCCATGTACCGTCAAATCTTGGGTGAGAACCTCCTTCCCTCAGCCAGGGCATTGAAAATGGGTCGTGGATGGGTATTCCAGCATGACAATGACCCAAAACACACGGCCAAGGCAACAAAGGAGTGGCTCAAGAAGAAGCACATTAAGGTCCTGGAGTGGCCTAGCCAGTCTCCAGACCTTAATCCCATAGAAAATCTGTGGAGGGAGCTGAAGGTTTGAGTTGCCAAACGTCAGCCTCGAAACCTTAATGACTTGGAAAAGATCTGCAAAGAGGAGTGGAACAAAATCCCTCCTGAGATGTGTGCAAACCTGGTGGCCAACTACAAGAAACGTCTGACCTCTGTGATTGCCAACAAGGGTTTTGCCACCAAGTACTAAGTCATGTTTTGCAGAGAGGTCAAATACTTATTTCCCTCATTAAAATGCAAATCAATTTATAACATTTATGACATGTGTTTTTCTGGATTTTTTTGTTGTTATTCTGTCTCTCACTGTTCAAATAAACCTACCATTAAAATTATAGACTGATCATGTCTTTGTCAGTGGGCAAACGTACAAAATCAGCAGGGGATCAAATACCTTTTTCCCTCACTGTACATTAAACACCCAAACTTAATGTTGTTTGAAACCGAACGAGAGTTTAATCTCTTCACTCAATAAGGCAAATTTTATTTAATGCTTCTGGATGTTTCATAAACTACTCAAATTACACAGTAGCTTAATTACACAGCCTTTAGAGTAGGTGGGAAAACTTAACAGGGCTGAATAAGGAGACTGTGTTACAGTTCAGTCTGTCTTATGGATGGTACGTAGCTCTGGTCCAGGTCGTTAGTGGGCGTTCGTCCACTAACTAGAGGAGGAATGCACACTAAAGCCCTGGAGCGGAGCTAGATGGTATGGTGAGAGTGTATCTAATTATTCCCCTATTAGGCTGCAACAGACAGAGCTCAGGGAAGAAACACAATCCCCCTCTGTGTATGGAAGTAATGGATGATTTGATGACTGCTCTGGGCAGCGTTACAGCTTTAGTAGCTATATATTACAGAGCAACAAGCCCCAGGTGGTGGTCTTTCCAAAACCCATCACAACAACCCTTCCCAATGTCAAGCGTCCCAGGGGCCCAGACAGGGGATGGTGTTCAAAGGGCAAATTGTAATCCCTCAACTAAGAGCTCATACTGTAGGCAGCCTCATCCATCATCATGCTCAACTTGGAACTTTACCAGTGTTATTGACTGAGAGTCCATCAATCAGTCTGTCAAATAATGTGTCGCAACATGTTAATAAAATAGGGCCAGACAGAGAGGAAGCCAAAAGGACTCTGGCACTGTTACAATACAATGGTAACAGTTTACTTAATCTCTGCAACCCTGAACCAAATCTCTTGTGAACACCAGCCTTTTGTTTTAGTCTTTCACAACAGACTACACTTTACTAAAAGCCTGCATTTACAATGCTTTATAACTTGTTGTAAAGTACCAAACCACTTCGTTAGTAATAGGAGGAAACCTTGAGAGGGGCCAAACTCTGCCTGACTCTGTTTATATGGCTCTGGATGTACCCATGTTGACCTATTGCTTTGTCACAATTTAGAGTAAATCTGTCAACCATTCATGAGCTCATAATAATAATAATAATAATAATAATAATAATAATAATAATAGGTGATTTATAAACCAGGCTGCACTTTTCATTGTAACCAGCAGATGGAGCACAACATATGTCTTACCTTAGTGAACACAGTCATTGTATCTATTCATTCATTTAGATCACTTTTTATTTCCAGTTCAGGGTTTTAAAACTCATTTGTCTTTCTCTCTTTCATTTCTTACCAAATCTCTGCTGATGAATAATACATTGGACTGTTTCCAGTTCACTACCTAATGCTGCTCCCCAATTATTACACCCTGTCCTGGTCTGTTGGGTTCTTCACTGTTCCACACACATTTACCCATTCCAAATGCCATCTCTTCTTCCCTTGGTGTCTGAAGAGACACTTATATGTCGCAGTAGTACTATGAGTCCCTGGCCTTATGCTGTATGGTGGGACACTTATGGTAAGTGGAGTGGCTGCCTGGCTATGTGCTTTCCTCAATTTATTACAATGTTATTAAGATGAGAGTGATATTTGTTCAGTTCCCATGAGTGTCATGCATGTCATCTTTAAGTAAAGACTTATAAGTTGCAGCAATTGAGGGGAAACGGATAGATAGGGGTGAAACAGAAACCCTCCAGGGCGAGTGCACACCATGACATAAAGGTTCAGACCTCTTGGCTGTTGGCCTCGCACATTCAGGGAGACACTAATTTATAACACCTAAATAACCATATTGATAATGGACCTAGCACCTCTAGGCCAAGGCTAAATATTAGAATATAAACAATATAACAATGCCCTATAACAAAGTATAACAATAAACATGTATTAATTGTGTAGGTCGGATATAGGAGCTACATAATGCGCTTTATGATCTTGTGTTTTTTTCACAACTTCAATCGTTTTTTCTAGAATTGTTAATCAATAATATGTATCCATAGACTGCAGTGAGTGCAGGGCACTGCTTGACGCCAGACAGTCACGTCATCAGGGGAAAAAAAGTTGTACAGTTGTTGACGTGTTTCTATTTCTGCGTGTGCTGGTTTCACTGCGTTACACTTTTTTTTAAATAGTTTTTATCTCAATCTTATCGCGATTGTGTTATGACAGTGATATCAGAAATGTCTTCTTTTTAAACAGTTGTTACTGATAACTAAGGTGCATCCATGTTGTGATAGTCGTACGAGTTCCACTGTATGGACTACATTCTGTCTGTCACCGGGAGTAGTGTGCGAGCTGTCAGGGGCGCACTGTCGAATAGAATCTGGACTGCCTCGACTTCGACTCGGGGAAATTCCGATGGCTCTTCCCCGGAACACTCTGGACCTGTGCACGACACCATTATCAACATGAACACAGGTGTGAGTATAGACTTGGAACCGAACTTGTTCAATGTGTAATGTTTCAGAGTTAAGACTACCGTAGATTAAGTCAGTCTGTGTTTTTTTTTAGAACAACCTACAGTATATTTTCAGTAGTCTTGTCATAAGGTCAAGAAGTTGCAATCCAATCACGAGTGATAGTTTACACATTTGCCTGCGCAGGCTTCTTAAAGCCACAGTCTGTAATTTCAACCAATTCAATATACCCAAATGCTTTATTTCGAATGCTATGGCTTACAAATACCACCATACAAATCTGAATTGTAACTTATACCCGAAAATCTAAGGATTCATTACCAAAAAGTGATGTCTGTGTGCTTTGATTGAAGGTTAGTGTTAACAGACAGCATTGTTGTGATACACATCTCCAATTCAGGCATTTTACAGTGGACACTATTCTACACTGTCATTGTTCACAACAGAACTGGTGTAACTCAATCCTCAAGCCTATGGTAATACATACTACTACAGGAATTGCCCAGTTTAACACACACACACTCGCACAGCTCTAAGCAGTTCCCTCGTCAGTTGGCCAACGCTTTCTTTACCTTACACACCAGTTCATGTAAGGGTCCTAGCCTGCTCATTCATCACAGTAGGGACAGAATGCCACTGAGGGGCTCTTCTCAGGCCTGTCTACCTGCCTCTCTCCTCTCAGTAGGGCCATGGCCTGCAGCCACACACACACACAAAGTAACACGCATACAGACACACACACACACTGTCTGCACTAGGGAGAACTAGAGGGACTGTTAATGAACTGGCCTCAGTGGCGTTTGGTTTCCCAGGAAGGCACAGTGGGCAGCAGAGCATGCATCTTATTAATCTCTGTCCTAATTAGACCAAACTATTATCCTGCTGACTGCTACAGAGCCCACTTTTTCTCAACTACAATACACACCCACCCACATATACACACACACACACACACACACACACACACACACACACACACACACACACACACACACACACACACACAGACACAGACACAGACACAGACACAGACAGACACACAGCCTTCTGGCTGCTACAGACCTGACTTGTTCTCAGCTGTAATACACCAGTGTCTATAATACTATTTGAAATCTTTCAAGTACTTTGAGCATTTATTTTATCTTGCCTGGAGTGCCAGGTGGTCAAGGAATGGGGATTGCACTTTTGGGAGTGTTCTATTGCAACAGGCAAGCTCAGTCAAGCACAGCTAAAGTATTGGGCATGATTTAAAATTGTATTTGAACCCAGGTCTGGAATAGGCCTACACATAATTGGATGTCTTTTTCATAATGTTGGAAAAAATAATTTACCACCAATTGTGTGGAACGTTTCATTTTGATGTACTGTGATGGTGTTGGATGGTGTCCTGTCTTTGTGGAGAAGAGTTAGGCCTATATCATATTGGTTTTTGATTGAACCTTTCTAGGAGTATAGGTCTCATTATGGATTTATTGGGATGGAGAAAAATAACTTAATGAAAATGTAATCCTCATTAACAATAGCAACTCCCAAATGTGAAATGCATTGAGGGCAAAAATATTTCCATATTAATTTTTAGGCATGTGCAAATGGTTAGGCATGTGCAAATAGCAAATCCGATTGAAGATTTGTAATGCTTCACTGGTTTAGCTCCAGTGTGTCCTCACAGTAACCCAACAAGCAGTGATTATTTCAATGATTATTAATTAAATAAACTAAAAAAAAATGTTATGAAGGTGTTACAGATGCTTTATAAGGGTGATTTAATGACGTCGTGAGCAATGATGCTTTGAGGTAAATAGGCGTAACAACCTTTGACCTTTCATTGTAAACAACAACAACTGTGTCATACTGTCATCATGTGCAGCAGTACTTTAGGCTACCGCACAGTGTTTGTATTGGCTACTTACTGATATAGACTGGCTACAATTCAACATGTTTAGTATGCCCAAGTGGAACTAACATACAGTGGCAAGAAAAGTATGTGAACCCTTTGGAATTACCTGGATTTCTGCATAAATTGGTAATACAATTTGATCTGATCTTCATCTAAGTCACAACAATAGTAAACACTGTGTGCTTAAACTAATAACACACAAATTATTGTATTTTATTTGTCTGTATTGAATACATCATTTAAACATGCGCAGTGTAGTGAACCCATAGGCTAATGACTTCTCCAAAAGCTAATTGGAGTCAGGAGTCAGCTAACCTGGAGTCCAATCAATGAGACGAGATTGGAGATGTTGGTTAGAGCTGCCCTGCCTTATAAAAAACACTCACAAAATTTGAGTGCTATTCACAAGATGCATTGCCTGATGTGAACCATGCCTCGAACAAAAGAGATCTCAGAAGACCTAAGATTAGGAATTGTTGACTTGCATAAAGCTGGAAAGGGTTACAAAAGTATCTCTAAAAGCCTTGATGTTCATCAGTCCACGAAAGACAAATGGTCTATAAAGGGAGAAAGTTCAGCACTGTTGCTACTCTCCCTAGGAGTGGCCGTCCTGCAAAGATGACTGCAAGAGCACAGTGCAGAATGCTCAATGAGGTTAAGAAGAATCGTAGAGTATCAACTAAAGACTTACTGAAATCTCTGGAACATGCTAACATTTCTGATGAGTCTACGATACGTAAAACACTAAAAAATAATGGTGTTCATGGGAGGACACCACAGAAGAAGCCACTGCTGTCCAAATAAAAAACATTGCTGCACGTCTGAAGTTCGCAAAAGAGCACCTGGATGTTCCACAGCGCTACTGGCAAAATATTCTGTCGACAGATGAAACTAAAGTTGAGTTGTTTGGAAGGAACACACAACACTGTGTGGAGGAAAAAAGGCACAGCACACCAACATCAAAACCTCATCCCAACTATAAAGTATGGTGGAAGGTGCATCATGGTTTGGGGCTGTTTTGCTGCCTCAGGGTCTGGACAGCTTGCTATCATCGACATAAAAATGAATTCCCAAGTTTATCAAGACATTTTGCAGGAGAATGTAAGGCTATCTGTCCGCCAATTGAAGCTCAACAGAAGTTGGGTGATACAACAGGACAACGACCCAAAATACAGAAGTAAATCAACAACAGAATGGCTTCAACAGAATAAACTACGCCTTCTGGAGTGGCCCAGTCAGAGTCCTGACCTCAACCTGATGGAGATGCTGTGGCATGACCTCAAGAGACTGGTTCACACCACACATCCAAAGAATATTGCTGAACTGAAAAAGTTTTGTAAAGAGGAATGGCCCAAAATTCCTCCTGACCGTTGTGCAGGGTCTGATCTGCAACTACAGAAAATGTTTGGTTGAGGTTTTTGCTGCCAAATGAGGGTCAACCAGTTATTAAATCCAGGGGTTCACATACTTTTCCCACCCTGCACTGTGAATATTTACACGGTGTGTTCAATAAAGACATGAAAACGTATAATTGTTTGTGTGTTATTAGTTTAAGCAGACTGTGTTTGTCTATTGTGGTGACTTAGATGATCAGATCAAATTATGACCAATTTATGCAGAAATCCAGGTAATTCCAAAGGGTTCACATACTTTTTCTTGCCACTGTACTTTCCTTTGAGATTCACCGCCAGTCCATTTTAAGCAACATGCTACTGTATGATGTACTGTACATCAAATAGTATCAAAGAGAAGGTTGGGTCACTAGAAAAACATAAACAGGGGAGCAAAATGCGTCACCTAATATTCTATTAAGAGATTATTATTGGACACTTCTGTCCATTAGATCTCTCTGTTACCTAGATACCAACAGTAGACACCTTCACAACAATCAAAGCAACATTTGCAGCGATGCATCTATCTGACCCTGCATGTTAAAGGGTGATCCCACTGATTTCTGCGGAGGTTGCAGTGGCAGCGTTATTTGTTTTTAGTCTTTTTTAGAGTTAATGCTAAACTGACAGGCCAGCAACCGCAGCCTGATTAGGAGGTCAATGTCTGACCAACCCTCCTCTCAATATACTGCTGTGACTGTCTAAGCAACACTCACATCAAACATCTTCTCAACGTCTTCTCGACCATAATTGAACGACGTGTTTACTGTTTACCTAGACTACCCATGAGCCTGAGCAACAACCCAATCCATTAATTTTTTTTCCTGTGAAATATTTTCTGTCAAAGAGTGTTTTAGTGAGGTGAGAGGATAAGATAAAGACTGAACATTAAAGCCGTCAGAAATCTGAGATGGAATGTGCTGGGTGGTGTTTGCTTCCTGGGAAATGTTCATCAAGTTGTCAACTCTCATTCCTGTGTGATAGTTAGTCACACAGATACATTTAAAGAATGGCTAATTTCCCCCCTGTGATCTCTGTGGACCATTGTGGTTGGACAGGGAGCTTAGCTGACTGTGGTTGGATGATTGATGATGTCATACAGTTGGTAGATTTCAGCTAAATGGTGGTGAGTCCAGTGGAGATAGCAGACTAGAGAGAGGTGGTAGATTTGTGATACATACTTTCTTCTGACCAAGGCCTGGCTGGCTGGTGAGTGACACTGGCTCACTGAGGATCAGTAGAGAGCGAGAATGCAGAGTTTTAGTTCTCCTTTTAGCTGAGCTCATCACTTCTCCTCACCTCAGGGTATTGATTCAGGCAGTAACCTGAGAGGTTGGTTGCTGTTGCAGCAGTCAGAGATGCAGAGAGCCAGAGGATCAACAGGTGAGCTCCTCCTCCTACAGCATTGATCCACAGGTAGAGAGGGTTGCATTCCAGTGTCCACATGCATTCTACAGTAGCCTACTTGTGTAGAATGCATGTAAAATACATTGCTTCATTCTGAGCATAATGCTATTATGGTTATTGGTGGGAATCGAGCTTTGCCTACTGGAGTCCTTTCGTCCTTGACCAACCAACAGACCAGGGGCCTTTTCAGTGACTATACATACACTATTACTGTATAATGTTTATATGCACAAGCCCCAGGTAACAAGAACATTGTTATTACATAGTTATTAAGGTTTTTGTGTATATTTTTTCCTCACATTTCTATTCGGGATTTCAAAAGATTTAATCAAATTATATACAGTGAGGGAAAAAAGTATTTGATCCCCTGCTGATTTTGTACGTTTGCCCACTGACAAAGAAATGATCAGTCTATAATTTTAATGGTAGGTTTATTTGAACAGTGAGAGACAGAATAACAACAAAAAAATCCAGAAAAACGCATGTCAAAAATGTTATAAATTGATTTGCATTTTAATTAGGGAAATAAGTATTTGACCCCCTCTCAATCAGAAAGATTTCTGGCTCCCAGGTGTCTTTTATACAGGTAACGAGCTGAGATTAGGAGCACACTCTTAAAGGGAGTGCTCCTAATCTCAGCTTGTTACCTGTATAAAAGACACCTGTCCACAGAAGCAATCAATCAATCAAATTCCAAACTCTCCACCATGGCCAAGACCAAAGAGCTCTCCAAGGATGTCAGGGACAAGATTGTAGACCTACACAAGGCTGGAATGGGCTACAAGACCATCGCCAAGCAGCTTGGTGAGAAGGTGACAACAGTTGGTGCGATTATTTGCAAATGGAAGAAACACAAAATAACTGTAAATCTCCCTCGGCCTAGGGCTCCATGCAAGATCTCACCTCATGGAGTTGCAATGATCATGAGAGCGGTGAGGAATCAGCCCAGAACTACACGGGAGGATCTTGTCAATGATCTCAAGGCAGCTGGGACCATAGTCACCAAGAAAACAATTGGTAACACACTATGCCGTGAAGAACTGAAATCCTGCAGCACCCGTAAGGTCCCCCTGCTCAAGAAAGCACATATACAGGCCCGTCTGAAGTTTGCCAATGAACATCTGAATGATTCAGAGGAGAACTGGGTGAAAGTGTTGTGGTCAGATGAGACCAAAATCGAGCTCTTTGGCATCAACTCAACTCGCCGTGTTTGGAGGTGGAGGAATGCTGCCTATGACCCCAAGAACACCATCCCCACCATCAAACATGGAGGTGGAAACATTATGCTTTGGGGGTGTTTTTCTGCTAAGGGGACAGGACAACTTCACCGCATCAAAGGGACGATGGACGGGGCCATGTACCGTCAAATCTTGGGTGAGAACCTCCTTCCCTCAGTCAGGGCATTGAAAATGGGTCGTGGATGGGTATTCCAGCATGACAATGACCCAAAACACACGGCCAAGGCAACAAAGGAGTGGCTCAAGAAGAAGCACATTAAGGTCCTGGAGTGGCCTAGCCGGTCTCCAGACCTTAATCCCATAGAAAATCTGTGGAGGAAGCTGAAGGTTCGAGATGCCAAACATCAGCCTCGAAACCTTAATGACTTGGAGAAGATCTGCAAAGAGGAGTGGGACAAAATCCCTCCTGAGATGTGTGCAAACCTGGTGGCCAACTACAAGAAACGTCCTAAGTCATGTTTTGCAGAGGGGTCAAATACTTATTTCCCTCATTAAAATGCAAATCAATTTATAACATTTTTTACATGCGTTTTTCTAGATTTTTTTGTTGTTATTCTGTCTCTCACTGTTCAAATAAACCTACCATTAAAATTATAGACTGATCATGTCTTTGTCAGTGGGCAAACGTACAAAATCAGCATGGGATCAAATACTTTTTTCCCTCACTGTATGTGATATCTAAATGTATTATTTCATTTTATAAACGATACAAAAATATATAGTCTAGCTACTGTATTCAGGAGACAGATAAACATGCTTTTTATGTTAAACCAATAAATAAATAAATAACAACTTGATTTACCAACTGAACATTGCACACAAGGCAATAACCCAGGAGCCGATGGAGAGATCATGGTGTGATTAGTCGCCCTGGAGTGCGTGCTAATGAGGCAGTCTGGATGGGGTGACACTCAACTGAGCCTGTGACAGCATCAGGGTTTGATTAATTGACCTGGAGCCAGTGTTAATGACGGGGCAGAGGCTGGACGAAGGGAGGGGGAGAAGGAGAGGAGAGGGTGTTCTGCTTAAAACACATTGACTGGTCTGCTCCCCCTCTCCTCTCCTCCCTGTCCTGACACAGAAGACACAACACCAAGTGCTGCTCCAGCAAAGTTTGGTCGTACTGGGTGGTGATGGTGCTGTATGTAGGGGAAAACTGACTGCATCATGCAGAGAGAGAGAGCGGGGGGAGAGCAATAGGGAGAGAGCGAGAGAGATAGGGAGATGGAAAGAGAGGGCGAGAGAGTGTTAGCAAAGGGATGTGGGCTGTCGCTGTGTGCTTCCTGGGTGTAGTTTGACAGCTCACTAACATGTGGACCACACCGCTCGCATTACGTGCGCAAGTATTGCAAAATAAATGTACACATACATGTTATTCAATCATTGCATCCACACTGCTCGCGCGCGTCTGCGTAACCAGGCGCTAAAATAGAACTTGGTTCTATTTGTGACCCTTGATGCTCTGCAAGTCCCGCCTCTCCCATCTCCTCATTGGTTTTTAGGAGCATATACCCACGTGGGTGATGGAAAGATGAACTGAGGTCCACACTCCAGTCCAGTTGGTGGTGGTAATGCACCTTAAAGTTGGTTGCCAACCGCCATATAAAGTCCAAAGAAGAAGAAGAAGCCTGAAGGAGGAGAGATTACTAGAAACAAACTCGGTTTACCTTTTTATCTGTGGATTAATTGTCAGAGTAGAGGACCTTGTGCATTTCAGGAAAAATAACAACCCGATGTTTATATCCCAGGACAAATTAGCTAGCAACAGCAAGCTAGCTAGCTAAATTGCCATACATGTTTAATGCTTTTCGACCTGTCTCCACATTAATATAGTTGGTTCAGAGTTTTTTTCATATTTCAACCTGCGTGTCCCGATAGCGTCTGGTGTGGGTGGACAAAATCAACATGCGCGCGATGGTGCACGCGCACGCCTGGTCTAGTCAGCATGTAAGCCAATGCATATTCATTACAATGGCTGCCGTGCTGTTATCGCCCCATTAGAGTCAGGGAAGTCAAGGCCATGTCTCACCTTATATATATACTGTATATGGAATAAGTTATACGTTTGCCTCCTTGTGCGTTTTCTGAACTTTATGGGCCTGTCATACAGAACATGTCTGAGGATGTTATTGTAAAGTACTATGTATCAACATGTTGTGACTGGTGTAATTACACTTTTACTACACAGGTATAAGAGATGAAGAGAACTTAATGTAAAGTGTTACCAGTAGGTGCCCTCCACCCCTCAACACCCTGTCCTGAGAAGCTACATGACTTACCTAGCTAAATAAAATTAATGGCAGTATACTGTAAGTAGGACCCCTCCCTCCCCTCTCCAACCCCTCACCTCTCCTCTCCATCCCCTCACCTCACCTCTCCTCTCCATCCCCTCACCACACCTCTCCTCTCCATCCCCTCACCACACCTCTCCTCTCCACCCCCTCACCACACCTCTCCTCTCCACCCCCTCACCTCACCTCTCCAACCCCTCATCTCTCCACCCCCTCACCTCTCCTCTCCTCTCATCCCCTCACCTCACCTCTCCTCTCCATCCCCTCCCCTCTCCTCTCCATCCCCTCACCTCTCCTCTCCTCTCCATCCCCTCACCTCACCTCTCCACCCCCTCACCTCTCCTCTCCACCCCCTCACCTCGCCTCTCCACCCCCTCACCTCTCCTCTCCATCCCCTCACCTCTCCTCTCCACCCCCTCACCTCACCTCTCCTCTCCATCCCCTCACCACACCTCTCCTCTCCATCCCCTCACCACACCTATCCTCTCCACCCCCTCACCTCACCTCTCCTCTCCATCCCCTCACCACACCTCTCCTCTCCACCCCCTCACCTCACCTCTCCAACCCCTCATCTCTCCACCCCCTCACCTCTCATCTCCACCCCTCACCTCTCCTCTCCTCCCCTCTCCATCCCCTCATCTCTCCTCTCCATCCCCTCACCTCACCTCTCCTCTCCACCCCCTCACCTCACCTCTCCACCCCTCACCTCTCCTCTCCATCCCATCACCTCACCTCTCCAACCCCTCATCTCGCCACCCCCTCACCTCTCCTCTCCATCCCCTCACCTCACCTCTCCACCCCCTCACCTCTCCTCTTCTCTCCATCCCCTCACCTCACCTCTCCATCCCCTCACCTCACCTCTCCACCCCCTTACCTCACCTCTCCACCCCCTCACCTCTCCTCTTCTCTCCATCCCCTCACCTCACCTCACCTCTCCACCCCCTTACCTCACCTCTCCACCCCCCCCCATCTCACCTCTCCACCCCCTCCCTCAACCTTCACAACCCCCTGGCCAGACAGACCAGCTACATTATAAAGTACTGTAGAGTAGAGCACCTTTTCATTACCACAGACAGAGCTCTTGCCTCCTCTGCTGTTAACAGGAGTGAGTGAGGGGCTGCTATAAATAACTTTACATCCGCCACTAAACCATGGTGCGGAGAGGAAATTACCTGGCTGTGTATTAGTGTAGGCTAGCTAGGGAAATGAACAGGACATTACAAACAAATTCTCCCCCTGCGCTGTTCCCCTGCAAAGCATTTGTTAACGCACAGGAGGGGGGCATATTTATTTCTTTGGACTTCACTTTGGAATCCAGATACAGCCATTTGCACTGAAACACTGTCTCAATTCCAATCTACTGGCCTGCAACATTCTTAAGGAACAGGGACGTTGGTCACCAGTTGCTGTTCATTGCTATTCCTCTGTGTGTGTGGTAGAGTGTGGTAGAATGTGTGTGTGGTATGAACCTGCAGGGCTGTACAACACTAATCACAGAGTCAGAGAGAAGAGCTGTACACATCTCCTGTTCCACTGCCTACCCTACCTACCCTCTCTGCCCCACAGATCCCTGTCAACAAACACATTCTAGAACTAGCTAAGGTCAGCTTGACCGTAACGCATTCTCACCGACTTGAACTCATGTGGCCCAATGCATGCCTACCTGGCTATCTCACAGGGAAGGAACTCCCCATAGGTATCCTTCAGGCTAGTGATAGAAACCAGTCACAGTCATCATCATGCAGGCATTCTCTGCTGCTGCGGTCCTCCTTGTGACTATTAGACTACATCTTGGCATGAGTTACATCTTTGTTTTCTAATTATACAGCCTTCCTTTCAGTAAGTTGCAAGACCGGACTCACACACTGTTCAGCACCAGTGTTGTGTTTTCATTTCAAATGCCAAAAATAATGTTAGATGGTAATTTTCCATGAAGAACAATTGGGGGACTTGCTTTAACTCTTTAAAAGTATTTTTGTGGTAGTGGGAGAAGTTTAAATTGTTTTACTTAAGAGAAGCCATTAAATATAGTCAAAGTAACATTTTGTAAAATAATTGGTCTGATTACTTTGATAGACGACAATATCAACCTTATTACTTTGGATACAACAGTAGTAGGCCTGATTACCAACAATGACGAGACAGCATACAGGGAGGAGGTGAGGGCCCTGGCGGAGTGGTGCCAGGAAAATAACCTCTCCCTCAACGTCAACAAAACAAAGGAGCTGATCGTGGACTTCAGGAGACAGCAGAGGGGGGCACGCCCCCATCCACATAGACAGGACCACATTTGGAGAAGGTGAAAAGCTTAAAGCTCCATGGCGTACACATCACTGACAATCTGAAATGGTCCACCCACACAGACAGTGTGGTGAAGAAGGTTCAACATTGCCTCTTCAACCTCAGGAGGCTGAAGAAATTTGGCTTGGCCCCTAAAACCCTCACAAACTTTTCCAGATGCACAATTGAGGTCATCCTGTCGGGCTGTATCACCGCCTAGTACGGCAACTGCACCGCCCGCAACTGCAGGGCTCTCCAGAGTGTGGTGCGATCTGCCCAACGCATCACCGGGGGCACACTGCTTGCCCTCCAGGACACCTACAGCACCCGATGTCACAGGAAGGCCAAAAAGATAATCAAGGACATCAACCACCCGAGTCACGGCCTGTTCACCCCGCTATCATCCAGAAGGCGAGGTCAGTACAGGTGCATCAAAGCTGGGACCGAGAGACTGAAAAACAGCTTCTATCTCAAGACCATCAGACTGTTAAATAGCCAACACTAGCCGGCTACCACCCGGTTACTCAACCCTGCACCTTAGAGGCTGCTGCCCTTTGTACTGTACATAGACATGGAATCACTGGTCACTTTAATAATAGAACACTAGTCACTTTAATAATGTTTACATACTGTTTTACTCATTTCATATGTATATACTGTATTCTAGTCAATGCCACTCCGACGTTGCTCGTCCTAATATTTATATATTTCTTTCATTCTTTTACTTTTAGATTTGTGTGTATTGTTGTGAATTCTTAGATACTACCGCACTGTTGGAGCTAGGAACACAAGCATTTCGTTACACTCGCAATAACATCTGCTAAATATGTGTATGTGACCAATACAATTTGATTTGATGCGGCAGCTAGATCACACATTTCATTGTAAATAACTACACTCAGACTACTACACTTTACTAGAATACCACAGTATATGACAACTGTAATAAAGAAGTACAGAAAACAATGAGTCTGTATGTTTTCAAGTTTGAACAGCGTTTCTAGCTTAAACGTTGTAAGAGGAGTAGGGTGCTAAAGAATAATAATAATAAGCCAGAAGTATGACAAAGATTTAAAGTGGGATGTTTGCTGTCGCAAGTCACATTAATTAAATGAAGAGCAACAGTATATCAGCTGTGGTGGTATAACTGTTGCTTTAATTCTGTTTCTTTTCGAGAGAGAAAGATGCAAATTGAATTAGATAACATGACCTTGACCCACATCTGTGAAATCTGGTGTTACACAACCCACTGTTTTTGCTGAGATAATCATTTAATGAGACTGGCTGTGGCCCCAGGCACAGTTGCTCCCATTATTTGTGACTTTCATCTCGCTTAGTTGCCATCTCGCACTCTAAAACACAACGCTTGTATTCGCAGTATGCACTGCACAATTGAAAAAATATATATTCAATGCTGTTGTTTAGTGTGCAACAATGTGTCACACAAACAGAACATTTGATTAACTGAGTAACTTATTTTGTGATGACAGTGTTTAATCAATTGTCTCCTATAGATCTCATTTTGGGAAATTCATTATAAATGTCAATTTTTGTTACTTGATAACATGTAGATAACACTGTGTACAGAATGTTATTTTTGCCCTAGCAGAAAATAGCTGAGTTTATCTGGCAGGCTGTTTGTTAGAAGTGAACAGGTTCTCTGTAAAGGGGCAAGGGGGGTTATCATGTGTTCCTATGGTGTCGACCCACTGAGATCAGATTATCCTTTGTTGTTTAACGTTGTGGTTCTGCTCTGCTCCCAGAGTGAAGAAATGGCTGTGTTTCTGGTGGCACATCATCACACTCCATGTTGTGGTTCAAATTTAGACTATTCTCTCCCTCACTATGCAACACCCTGCAGCTGTGAATGTAGCTCTAAGTCTCTCCCTACCCCTCTCTCTCTCTCTCTCTCTCTCTCTCTCTCTCTCTCTCTCTCTCTCTCTCTCTCTCTCTCTCTCTAATGTATCTCTCTCTTTCTAATGTATATTTCTCTTTCTGCTCTCTCTGTAGCTCTCTCTTGCTTTCTGCTCTCTCTCTTTCTCATATTGGTTTTAGAATCAGGTGATATGTATTCTTGGTCTTGGCTTAGCCCTCATACCACCATGCCAGTGTTTTGGTATCACATTAGTGTTATGTCTATGACCTGAAACAATATGTAACAGAGCTTCATGTCAGATACACTGCTGTCATACAACTGTATTAGTGGGGTGTCAAATAAACCAAAAGAGACAGCAGGGACACCATACTGTATACAGTGAGGGAAAAAAGTATTTGATCCCCTGCTGATTTTGTACGTTTGCCCATTGACAAAGAAATGATCAGTCTATAATTGTAATGGTAGGTTTATTTGAACAGTGAGAGACAGAATAACAACAAAATCCAGAAAGACGCATGTCAAAAATGTTATAAATTGATTTGCATTTTAATGAGGGAAATAAGTATTTGACCCCCTCTCAATCAGAAAGATTTCTGGCTCCCAGGTGTCTTTTTATACAGGTAACGAGCTGAGATTAGGAGCACACTCTTAAAGGGAGTGCTCCTAATCTCAGCATGTTACCTGTATAAAAAGACACCTGTCCACAGAAGCAATCAATCAATCAGATTCCAAACTCTCCACCATGGCCAAGACCAAAGAGCTCTCCAAGGATGTCAGGGACAAGATTGTAGACCTACACAAGGCTGGAATGGGCTACAAGACCATCGCCAAGCAGCTTGGTGAGAAGGTGACAACAGTTGGTGCGATTATTCGCAAATGGAAGAAACACAAAAGAACTGTCAATCTCCCTCGGCCTGGGGCTCCATGCAAGGTCTCACCTCGTGGAGTTGCAATGATCATGAGAACGGTGAGGAATCAGCCCAGAACTACACGGGAGGATCTTGTCAATGATCTCAAGGCAGCTGGGACCATAGTCACCAAGAAAACAATTGGTAACACACTACGCTGTGAAGTACTGAAATCCTGCAGCGCCCGCAAGGTCCCCCTGCTCAAGAAAGCACATATACAGGCCCGTTTGAAGTTTGCCAATGAACATCTGAATGATTCAGAGGAGAACTGGGTGAAAGTGTTGTGGTCAGATGAGACCAAAATCGAGCTCTTTGGCATCAATTCAACTCGCCGTGTTTGGAGGAGGAGGAATGCTGCCTATGATCCCAAGAACACCATCCCCACCGTCAAACATGGAGGTGGAAACATTATGCTTTGGGGGTGTTTTTCTGCTAAGGGGACAGGACAACTTCACAGCATCAAAGGGACGATGGACGGGGCCATGTACCGTCAAATCTTGGGTGAGATCCTCCTTCCCTCAGCCAGGGCATTGAAAATGGGTCGTGGATGGGTATTCCAGCATGACAATGGCCCAAGGCAACAAAGGAGTGGCTCAAGAAGAAGCACATTAAGGTCCTGGAGTGGCCTAACCAGTCTCCAGACCTTAATCCCATAGAAAATCTGTGGAGGGAGCTGAAGGTTCGAATTGCCAAACATCAGCCTCGAAACCTTAATGACTTGGAGAAGTTCTGCAAAGAGGAGTGGGACAAAATCCCTCCTGAGATGTGTGCAAACCTGGTGGCCAACTACCAGAAACGTCTGACCTCTGTGATTGCCAACAAGGGTTTTGCCACCAAGTACTAAGTCATGTTTTGCAGAGGGGTCAAATACTTATTCCCTCATTAAAATGCAAATCAATTTATAACATTTTTCTGGATTTCTTTGTTGTTATTCTGTCTCTCTCTGTTCAAATAAACCTACCATTAAAATTATAGACTGATCATGTCTTTGTCAGTGGGCAAACGTACAAAATCAGCAGGGGATCAAATACTTTTTTCCCTCACTGTATATGCTTCAATGCACATCTGTTCATCGTTTGATCACCAAAGCTATCTCAGGCTTTATAGTGCATTTGACAGACTGCAAACATTAAACCTACTACATTGCCTATCATTGTGAATACAGAGTGGAGTCATGGCTACAGCTCCACCTGAAGCAGCTCCTCCTCTTCTCTCCCTCTTCAGTGCAGTGAGTCCTGAGCCCCAGAAATAGAATGGCTGCATGGCGAATGACTCGTTTTCAGCCGAGCTGCTCTGTGACAAAGACAGAAGAAGTAAAGGACTTGTTAGGCTTCTGATCTGATCTGCTGCACATAGCCTACATACTGTACATAATGGGGTGAACCTAGCCGACTGAGATATGTGCACTGTACTGTACTGTAAGCCTTCCACCCCCAGCCCTCGGCCCCTGCTCTCTCCCAGCCCCATCCATGTGATCTCATATCCAGCCCTATACCCCCAGCCCCAGTCCTATCCCCCAGCCCCTTAACCCCATACCCCCACATACCTATACCCCATAGAATACCTGAGTCATGACCCTTTCCTGTCTCCCCTAGCCCCAGCTCCATCCCTAGTCCAAGTTCTCAGATCCTGCCTTCAGCCCCCTCGATCTCCCCTCCCTCCCAGTCCTCCTCAGTTCGTCATGGAGGTCAAGGTGCTGTGTGTCTGCTGTGAGAGGAGAGGCAGCAGCAGGGGGAAGATAAGGTGAATGGGAATCAACGCATGTCATTGTGCTGCGTGGTGGAAGGCTACATAGAGAGAGAGGGAACGAGAGAGAGGAGGAGAGCGAGAGAAGAAGAGGGAGAGCTAGAGTGGTGAGAGCTTGCGAGGAGAGGGAGAGCAAAAGAGGCTCCACTCCGCTCACATCGCAGGCTGACTGGCTCGCACGCTCACTGTTGACGAATGAGCTGTCTACCCGTGTGTCTGGGAAACGGTGGCTTGTGACAAGGCAAGCTGGGGAGAGAGAGGAACATGAACGTAATGCGTACCTTGCCTCGCTTGTTTTCAGATACCGGCCAGAAGAAGACTCAGGAGAAGAAGGATGGCAGCAGACGCATGTCGTTCCAGAGACCCAAAGGAACCGTTGAGTATGCTGTAAGTAAACAGGGTTTCAGACTGTGTCTTCTCTGTCTGGGTGTTTTTAATGCTTTTTACTGCTGCTACTGCTGTGCTTCTGTGTGTCTACTGGCTGTTGCCCTGCTGTTGTGTTGGTGTGTTATGAAAATGAGCCTGGCCATGCTGGCTCACATCGTTGTGTGTGTGTGTGTGTGTGTGTGTGTGTGTGTGTGTGTGTGTGTGTGTGTGTGTGTGTGTGTGTGTGTGGAGGGAGGGAGAGAACGAAGCGTTTAGTATTTTGCTACAGTCGCACGTGTGCATCGTTCGATGTCTGTTTACATAAAGGGTGACTTTTTTATCGCCAGCCAGAGCTATTGCCTTTCTACCGTATGATGGGAATGTAATAGATTAGACATGTGTATCAATCCTGTTCCATTTTGCATTCTGATGTATAGGAGGAGAGAGGATTGTAGCTGTGTACGTATGTATGTTTTGGCCGGGGGGGGGGGGAGAGAGAGAGAGAGAGAGAGAGAATCTGTCTACTGCAGTCAGAATGTGTAGTCTATTTGTTATTCTATTCATTCTGTGTGGCGCTTAGCAGCGAGCATTCCACCGCTGTTTACGAATTACGTTCCACCTGGTGTTGTCATTTCTAATGATTTGGCATCTCTGTTGTGTGAGAGTGAGACAGACCCGTATCCAGTGACCTGAAAATGGAGCCTGTCTCTGCTGCTGCTCTGGCTGGTAGTGTTCTTGAAATGACCCTCAAATCCAGCTTCAGTCAGGCAGGTTTCTCTCTTCTCTTCTCGTCTCTCCCTGGTAACGCTGCATAGGGAAGTGGAATGCAGTGGAGCTTGATCAGCCTGGCCACGGAGGAGAGGAGAGGAGGGAGGGAGGGAGGAGAGGGAAAGCTGGTGGCCACAGCTATCATTTAGCCAGCACATTGATTTCCGCCTTGTTTGATGACATGGTTCAGCATCCAGAGACATTTTGTATTTCCTCTCTCTCTCTCTTTTAGTAATTGCTCTGCTGCTTTGATTCAGCAGTGATTGCGTGCGTCCTTCCAATGCTTTCTGTTATCTCTGGTGTTGCTGTTGCACTTGGCACCTTTTGGACAGGTGTCATTCAGAACAGCCCCTACCCCCACCTCTGAGCCGCTCTTACCACCTCCCCTCAGAACAGACCTGGCTGTCTCTCTGTGCCACAGGGTGATTGACAAGCCAGTTGTTTTATGCTGGGGCGTGAAAAGTGTACAATGGCAGGAGGACAGGACAGGATATTTGTCAAAGGAAAGGCAGTTTGTCATGGACTGGTGTTGGGGGGGAGAGAGACAGAGAGGGGGTGTTACAGTGGATAAACATTAGATTCAGGGAAAATATGCTTATATCATATCTCACTCACACAACAGCACGCACCACCATCTCCCCAGCCTGCTGGCCACTACACCCCCCCTTCTCTCTCTCTCTGTCTCTCTCTCTGTCTCTCTCTCTCTCTGTGTTTCTCTCTCTCTCTTTTTCTCTCTCTCTCTCTCTCTGTGTTTCTCTCTCTCTCTCTCTCTCTGTGTTTCTCTCTCTCTCTCTTTCTCCTGCGGGAAGGATCCCAGATAATATTGTGATGGATGGAGGGACCCATGCCAACGGTTGTGTGAAGTTTCCAGTCATGACATGCTGCAACGCCGGCCTTTAGAGAGTTTTTAAGGTTGTGTGGCATGGCTACCTCCATCCCTCACACACACAGACACACATACACAGCACCTACACACACGTGCGTGCATAGAGACATACACACACACAGCACCCGTCCTACGAGATAGCCCTAGATGCATGGAGACTTTCCCAGTGATTGAGAAGCGGCTTTATCTTAAACTGATCTTCCACGCTGTGCTGTGCTGCGCTGGGCCTGGGGACGGATGGCTACTGTTTCCATCCGTTCTCACCAGATAGATACGTTTATAATCCGCTGCCTGGTGCCTACAGCAAAGGAAAGGGAGGCTTTGCTGCTTTATCAAATATTATGATCTCTCTCCGCCTAGAGACAGATAACGCCTTCTCATTCTGATGGGCACACCTATTGGCTGACCTTCAGCCAATTACAAATGGTGTTTGTTTGAACTCCAGGAAGTAGAGGGGAATGGAATGGACTACACTGTCGTTCCATGTCATTTCAGCAAGCCATCTCAGATTGTCCTGAAATCGTTTCTGTAGTTAGAAAAAGATAAGATTAGCATTCCTGCAACATTATTTTGTTGAAATATAATTGATTGCACCCAAATTGGCCATTTTGAATTATAGGATTCATTTAATATTCAATAAATATAGTACATAACATCTGATTTGGACCCCAAAAATTCTAACAATGAAGAAGACATGGATGAAATTATGGATCAAATTATATTTCAACAAAATAATGTTGCATATTTTTCTAGCTACAGAAACGATTTCAGAACATTCTGATGGTGGGTGTCGAAATCCTCTTTCTTGTGCTTTTTGAGGTGGAATGACCCTACAGCAACGGTGAGACATTTTAATGTGTCTTAATACTGCAGTTAATGACTCTACACATCTTCCAGTTGTGTGGTAATTCAGCACAGTGTTAGGTAAGGACTCCTAATGACTGTAGTATGCACTGTGCCGCGCTGCAGGTAGGGTGTGTGTGTGTGTGTGTGTGTGTGTGTGTGTGTGTGTGTGTGTGTGTGTGTGTGTGTGTGTGTGTGTGTGCGTGCGCGCGTGTGTGTTGAATTGATTACTGGAAATGGATGAGTCAGTCAGTGTGGGACTGCGTCCTCACAATCACTCCTTTGATAGCATTATTCACACTGGTGTGGGGCCAGAATGGGCCCACTGTTTCAGGCTTTTCACATCTGTATGTATGTGAGAGAGAGAGATGAGAGGAGAGGCCAGTCATCAGCACTGTCACCACCCACTCTGTCACAATAACAACTCTGAGGAGCAGCAGTCAAATGTCAACGCATGTGCTGCAGCTCCACTATCTTCTCACCTACTATAAGCACCATGCTTATTGGAGATGTAGTAGCCATGGCAATGCCAAGTTCTGTTAGCTTCTTCTAGGCCAATGTATGTGTCCCATATGGTTCCTATTAGGGATGTAACGATTCACCAATATGCATCGGTCCCCGGTTCAAATGTTTAAGTAGAAATGGTCATTGAAATGTTTAAACTTTTTTTTAAACAATTATAATTAATGCAACAGTTGGGCATTGGATGATGATACTCCCAAATTTGTGAATTGTTATAATCCATCAGATATTGACTGAATTATAGCATATAAAACACTTTACTGGCATGGACAAATAATGGAGTTCAGTGATTTTGGTGGGAATTCAGGTAATTTATTGTAATTTTGTATTTATTCGTTATAAACAAATGTAATGATAGGTGCCTAATTTGCATAAACACACTGACGTTTTTACATATATGCATATATGCATAAATTAACATAAAGGGGGGAACAGGGCTGCAACCACCAAACACTTGCTGTCTACCCTACCTGCGCTCTCTAGACTGCCTCATGAATTACTGTTGTTGTCACGTTCTCTTGCATAATTCAACGTGTGTCAATAGCAGGATACCCTCGGATTAAAAATCAACACACTTGGCTTGAATTGGAGTCACGGTCTCCTTTGCTGTGCTGTTTCCTCTGCCTCTGACTGGGAGAATGTCTGTCCTAGCTGTCAGTTGTAATAGCTGTAAAATTAGGCATCTGAATGATGAACAACGGCACAGCAGTGGCACACACAGTGCATGCCATTAGGGTAGTAAAGACAAAGTCGCTATGGCAACTGTCATCCCATATGCACATAGCCAGGCTTCATCAGACAGGCTGCATTGTAAGCCTCTGGAGCCGATAGTCCTTCTGATATTACATTCTGGGTGATTAAACCATTTGCAGAATGTAAAATCTATATTCATTCCTGTTTGATTACGCACTCTGACTCATTACAATGTGATGATTGTGATTCACCTGTCTGATATGTTTTTCTTTTTTTCACTTTTCTTTTTCAGTGACTCACATTTCACCTTGTTTTGGATTCTATCAGTTTTGACGTGGGTTTATTGGGAATTGAATTGGCTTGATTGATCCCTGGATTAGAGAATTTTCTCTCTCTCTCTCTCTCTCTCTCTCTCTCTCTATATATATATATATATATATATATATATATATATATATATATATATATATATATATATATATAATGCATTTACTGTATCTGGGCCAGGTTATAGCTTACTTAGCAAGCATCAACATGATGGTAGGCTACACTGCTGTTCCACGGGTCTGTCCAGTCTGATGTTCCACCACAGGGTAGAGTTTTGGACATGTGTGTCTTTTTATGGCACCATTAGTCAGCTCTGTCTGTCTGTCCTTCTTGAATCAGTTTGTCCTCTCAGTCAGACAAGGTGACCATTACCAGTCACCAGGATGTCTGTAACATACTGTATGTATGTGTGTGTGTGTCTGGTGTGTGTGTCCTCCTAATATTGGATTGTCTAACAGTTAGGCAATACGCATATAATAATTAGAATTGTTAATTCATGATTCCCATCAACAGGCAGTAAATTACTGTCCAATAGGGAAACAGTGTTGAAACAGGTTGTATTTGTGCCGAAATGCATGGTGCTGAATTGAGGCGCTAAAGCTAAAAATAAATAGTCCATGGATGAGATGTTAGCAAATGGTACTCAGGAAGAATCAATGCAGTGTGCTGCTACTGCTGAACTAGTCTGGATGAAAGACTGTACTGCCTGCATTAGTGTTGGCGATACAGTCTGTAACAGTATGTGGTGGATATTGACTGTCTGCTTATGTTCCCAACAAGCTAAAATAGGATTTGGCTTTCTGTCCGAAGAGACATACTTTTATTCAATCTCCTGCGAAACGATATAAATAACAGTTAATTTAACACTGCCACTCCAAGTATTCTTAAGTTCTACACACTAAGTTGTAAATATTGTAGAGTTTTATTGTTGAGCTTGTACTTTTTGTTGACAGGCTGGCTTGTTGTTTTAAGATGTTGTTAACATCTCTAGGCTGTAAATGTGGTGGTTGTCATTGCGATGTCTCCTAGTCCAACTGTTTGGTGTCTGATATCAACAGCAGTGCCTTTCTGTGCCTTCCTTTTCAAGACACTATATTAATCAACATGATATGTTGTAATAGCCGATCTGTTACAAATCTGATAAGACTACAAATCAATCACAGTAGTCCTTGAGTTGGCAGTTCTAAAAGCTATGTCATTGACAGTGTCAGTCTGCTGAAGTGATTGGTTGTGTCCAATATTTTACCCTATTCCCTATATAGTCCACTACTTTTGACCAGAGGCATATGCTGGCCCTGGTCAAAAGTAGTGCACTATATAGGAAATAGGGTGCCATTTCGGAAGCAGACAAATTGTTTATTGGTTACATTAAAAAGTTCTTTACATAATTTTGTCATTTCCAGTCTTTATACAGGCATGGTTTGATATTGATTCTGTCCAAGTATATTTGTTATTTAGCTTGGTGTCCGGTTCAGTTAACATCCAAAATATCACTATCCTCATGTAGTTTGCACTGGAAAATTGTTTTGTTGTCTTCTAAAAATGGTTTGGGATTTTAAGTTGTTAAAGAAATGTGTAGTATAATTCAAAGTGCAATATGCATAAGTCGCTCAGCCATTTCCTGGTTGCAAAAATTATAATAGTTTGCCTTACTTTAGTTTATGTGACAAAAGAAGCAGTGCAGGGAATCATTGTACCATCTAAACCGCTGTGAAATATATTTTCAATAACCAAAAATATTTTCAACTGTTTGAAGCTGGTGTACAAAACCGAAAGTAAAAGACGCAAAAATGAACCTTAAGAACGGGAAGCATAAAAATAGCGCACATGGAACATATCTACCACTTCTTAGACTTACTTTAAATGATAATGACAGATCTATAACTCAGATTTCTATGTACATTTGGTCGGGTCATATTGCAGCTTTTAGTCACTCCTCCTTAACACCACACACACACGAGAGCGGTCCATGGTTGCTAACATGCTGACTACACCGGCCACTTGTCCGCCATCATGTTGATTTTGTCTATCCTCGCCAGATGCAATCATGACATGTAGGTTAAAATACCAAAATCAACTGTGAATCAATTATATTAATTTCAGGGCAGGTCAAAACACACATGAAACATTCATGGACATTTAGTTAGCTAACTGTTGCTAGCTAGTTTGTCCTGGGACATGAACAATTGCCAAAAGCTTGCTCGTTTGCAATTTCGACCTGTTAAAGCCGGCGCTCTTCTGTTTTCAAACCCTTGCGCACAGTGCCCATATGCACATGGAACGCGAGAGATGTGCTTTTTGTGCCCGTAAACCTCGCATTTGATTAAAAACCAATGAAGGCAGTTTTGTTTGTCCTACCCAATGCATTCGCCAAGTAGCCAAGACTATCATAAATGGTTTGGCTCGTGACACCGCTTTGAAATAAATCTAGTTTGGGAACTTCCCCTTTTTATCTATGTAGGCTATTGTACATCATTTTATCCAACTCCCCTTATTATTTTGGTTGTGCGTAACAAAACCTCCATGTAGGCTTTATGCCCATCCTGGAACGAGAGATGAGATGATCCGGTGACACTCTTATTTAGAAACATTGAAGTTATTTTCCTGTAACCATAGATTGTTTTCAGTTTTGTTTGATTAAAGAACAAGCCCTTATAGGCTACCCTTACCCTACTATAATGAAAGCTGGATCAACAGCAATGCGTCTGGTGTCTTTCTTATCATGGCCATGCATTAGCCAAGTAGCCTAGCCATAAAAGGTTTCTAAATGGTCTACTCCTGAGGTTTTTGCTGTCATGCTTTAGCATTATTCACAATTCACATAGGCCTACCTGCAGTGCATAGGCGACTCCATTCGGCTTGGACCCATCCCCAATTCCAAAGAGCGCCTCTTGTCTGGTACCAAAGACGCGCTCCTCCAAACATATTCAAATTGTTAAGTGCTATAACGCCATATCAACAGTAGGCCTGGCTATATCTTGCTTATTTAGAATGTGCCTCACACCTACAATACAATTTACGGGAGCCTAGTATTTTTTTTTTGAGTAGAAGTGCGATGCGTAAAGGCCTATACTCGTTGAAGTCAGTTACAACAATGTTGACTGTCAACACTCCAAACATATTGATCAAACACTGGATGTTTTTTCTTTACTGTTGCTATAAACTCATTACTGTAGCCTATGCTATTTAATAAACTGTATCAATCCACAATGGACTAGGAAGATAATATTCTGTGCTCCCAGTCGAATTAGAGTTGATGACAACGCAAAGACCGTCAGTAACCGACAGAATTTGAGACAACGGCATGCCGTATTAAGCCATGAAACAATCGTCACACTTATAATTAAGTCCTCGTCACACTTATAATTGATTTATTCATCAAAACCCAGCCTTTTTGCGCTACCGCAAGCTATTCTGCTCATAATTACCGCAGTGAAAATAGCTAGAATATTCCTGACACAGCCCCGGACCTATAGCCCTACCGCCAGGCCTAAGATTTACCATTGCGTTAGGTTTGTTAAAATAGAGCCCTGGGTTGTTATTTTACCTGACATGCATATGGTCCTCTTTTTAACTGGTTCTTTGTAGAATTTTGACCTGGAGTCATACAAAATCTTCTGTTTCTCTGCTCCGACAGTTAATCCACAGATGCTAGTTCACGCGTGTGAGCGGTGTGGGTGAAATGATTAAATAACATGTATGTGTACATTTATTTTGCAATGCTCGCGCACGCAACGTGGCCGTTGTGGTTTGGTTGTACGGCTGAGCTTCTGTTTTTGTATTTGAGCTTCTGTATTTTTCTGTTTCTTCTGTGTTTGTAGCATTTGAAAATGATTCTGTTGGTGTCATATGTGACTGTCACAGACACAATGATCCTACTTTATTAATTTTCCAATGTGTCTGTTGAGTTCTCCTGACGCACACGTTAATCCCTGCTTGCCCTGTTTATGACTCTGTGTGCGTGCGGAGTGTAGCGTGCGTGGCGTGTGTGTGCGTTTTGTTTTTCTGTCTCTCTGTCTTTCTGTCTGGGCCCAAGACAATCCTCCTGTCTGGAGAGAAGTTGTTTGTCTTACAAGTTTAGAAGAGCTGACAATGACATTCCTCCATGTTGTTTTGAATTGTTTCCTTCCTCCTCTGTCCTATGGAGTCACCTGACTGAACCAGTCTCATGACTGTTACACAGCCCCATGATCCACCATTATACAGCTCAGAGTCACTGTCAGGAGTCCTGCTTTTATACACACACACACACACACCGTCTGTTCTGTTCCCCTGCCTCTCCCACAAGCCCCCTCTCCCACACACTAGGTGTTCTTGACATCCCTGTCATCGTTAGTTGGTAGGCAGAACCCCAGAGGACTTGTGAGTTATTTACCAGCTCAGACACATGTCTCTGTAGTGCAGTTATATAGCTACCAGAATAATCTGGCTAATGCACTTGTGTCACTTTAAAGGACACAGCTGGCTACAGGAAGTAGATAGAATAGATGCCAGTCTGCCTCAATGTCAACCCACACAGGCTGTTGGATCTGTGACACTCAGTCAGCATCTTCTAAGAGACATTGAAATAGCACACAAACAGTACTGTACAAGCTGTAGGCCTATAGAATAATGTATGTAAAATACATCCTGTTCCCCCCTTTTACCAAGTTTGTTTATCCACCGGGCCAAATATACTAAGATGTCAACCAAAACTGGATGATGATTGAATGTGAACGTCAGGTGTTTGTCTGGTGGGTTGGTATCACGTGAGTAAGGTCATATAGTAAAACAAGGCTCATATTGACATTCATGTAAACACATGCTCTTCCTTACCTCCAGTTAGTGCAGTCAGTGGTGCTATTTAATGAACAGCCCTCATCCACCATCTCCAGTCTGAATACACTACACCAAGCCAGTCTGAATACACTACTGAACTACACCAAGCCAGACTGAATACACTACTGAACTACACCAAGCCAGTCTGAATACACTACTACACACCAAGCCAGTCTGAATAATCTACTACACACCAAGCCAGTCTGAATAATCTACTACACACCAAGCCAGTTTGAATACACTACTGAACTACACCAAGCCAGTCTGAATACACTACTGAACTACACCAAGCCAGTCTGAATACACTACTGAACTACACCAAGCCAGACTGAATACACTACTGAACTACACCAAGCCAGTCTGAATACACTACTGAACTACACCAAGCCAGACTGAATACACTACTGAACTACACCAAGCCAGTCTGAATACACTACTACACACCAAGCCAGTCAGAATACTCTACTACACACCAAGCCAGTCTGAATACTCTACTACACACCAAGCCAGACTGAATACACTACTGAACTACACCAAGCCAGTCTGAATACACTATTACACACCAAGCCAGACTGAATACACTACTGAACTACACCAAGCCAGTCTGAATACACTATTACACACCAAGCCAGACTGAATACACTACTGAACTACACCAAGCCAGTCTGAATGCACTATTACACACCAAGCCAGACTGAATACACTACTGAACTACACCAAGCCAGTCTGAATACACTATTACACACCAAGCCAGACTGAATACACTACTGAACTACACCAAGCCAGTCTGAATACACTATTACACACCAAGCCAGACTGAATACACTACTGAACTACACCAAGCCAGTCTGAATACACTCCTACACACCAAGCCAGTCTGAATACACTCCTACACACCAAGCCAGTCTGAATACACTCCTACACACCAGGTCCATGTTCATCTCTGAGAGGAGAAGATAAGACAGCAGAGTTTCTCTCCTCATGTGGGAAGCCAGCACAGTACAGTACAGGACCGGAGTTGTGATATTCTGTGCTTCTCTTCTGTTTTGTGGTCCTCCAGGTGGAGACGCGGGACACACTGAACAACATAGCGCTCAAGTTTGACACCACGCCCAACGAACTGGTTCAGCTCAACAAGCTGTTCTCCAGAGCCGTCTGTCCTGGCCAGGTGTGAACACGATCTACTGTACACCCATCACTGGTTCCCAGTCACTTTCAGAGACCCACTGGGCAGCACCTTTTTGTTCCAGCCCCACACTAGCATGCCTTATTCAAATAGTAAACTACTGTAGTCACAAACCCCTTGATTAGGTTGAATCAGGTATGCTAATGCTGGGCTGTAAGACAAATGTACAGTCCTGGAAGAGTTCCCTGAGGAATGGATTGAGAAACACCATTCTACTACACTCATGCTTGGTGTGTTTCTCTCTCACTGCATCTATCCTCCATGCCACAACCACTAACACTCACCCACTCCTCATCCCTGCTCTCTCTTCCCATTGATTCTGACAATGGCATATACTGGTGTCACACAAAGTCACTACTAACCACTCATAAGAGTTAAAGACATCTGTGTCATGGGAAACAGGGTGTTGAAATCCCTCCAGTCCTCAGGCAATAGCATTAAAAAGGTACAACTTCATTGGTCCTGTTCATTAGAACATACCGTAGCAAAACGTTTCACAACGGAAAACAAAAAACAAGCATGTTTTGTTCCGTGGCTACTGAACAGAACCCTGGGGCTCAATTTCGCTGGGCTCAATGTCTCCGTTGTGTCCTATTGAACTCTCTCTGAGGCCCCAAATAGCACCCCAGAACATGACAAACAGACAAAGTTTGTATTTTCCTGGCGTCAGAACCAGAGCCCCTCGAATCTACTCAAATGGAGAGTCAAGGCGGGGAGTCTGCAATCACATTGACAGTCAGAGTCAGTAGCAGCACTCAGCAATATGACGCACAATGCAGGGTTATTGATGTTGTTTCCAACCAGCCAGCCAGCTCTGGAGGGCTCTCAGCATCTCTCTACTGGGATCCATGACCAAACACTGCCCTAGCACCACCAGTATTATCACAGAGGAACACACACACACACGCACGCACACACACACACACACACACTGGGATCAGAAAAACTCCACTCCTGTTCTGTCCCTGGCTACACTTGTTAGCATTAGCCTGCCATGGCGTCACATTGGGCCCATTCAGTCAGAACACGCTCACCACCACTTAACTGTCTGGCCCTGCTCTCAGGGGGACAAGGAGACACAAGTAGGGCCTCTCAAGATCCTTAACGCCGACAACACATGCTAATCTAGTGCTTGAACAAAGATCTATATTCAACATATCCTATGATGACTTAGTCAAAGCATAATGAACTCTAAAAACATCAGACACAGTGTGAGAAATAGTACATCTGATGGTTTTATGACACGCATTGTGTGCTTTCACTTTTTGTTGTTTGTCCACCTTGTGATGTGATAAATCATGCTGAAAACATTATATTTTCATAGTCACTTCTGTCTTTGCATGTACAGTACCAGTCAAAAGTGTGGACACACCTACTCATTCAAGGGTTTTTCTTTATTTTTGCTATTTTCTACATTGTAGACTAATAGGGAAGACATCAAAACTATGAAATAGCACATATGGAATCATGTAGTAACCAAAAAAGTGTAAAAACAAATCAAAATATATTTTATATCTGAGATTCTTCAAATATCCACCCTTTGCCTTTATGACAGCTTTGCACACTCTTGGCATTCTCTCAACCAGCTTCATGAGGTAGTCACCTGGAATGCATTTCAATTAACAGGTGTGCCTTCTTAAAAGTTAATTTGTGGAATTTATTTCCTTCACTATTATTCTACAATGTAGAAAATAGTAAAAAATAAATAAAGAGAAACCCTTGAATGAGTAGGTGTGTCCAAACTTTTGACTGGTAGTGTATGTTCCTTTCTCTGTGTGCACACACATGTGTAGGCCTGTTTACATCCAGACATGGATTGTGTTTGCAGGTTCTGTACGTTCCTGATCCTGATCACATATCCAGTCTGGGGAGCTCCCCTTCCCTTAGCCCCATCAGCCCTCTGTCTCCCACCTCCTCAGAAGCTGACTTAGAGAAGGTGACGGTATGTTGGCATTCACGCACGCACACACTCACAATGAATGCATTAGCATTCTTCACCATGCGTCTGCTCACAAGCACACACACACATACGCACAACACCTATCATGTAGTGAGATAGATATTTATGCAGGATTTCTGATAAAGACTTCTATCACAAATCCTATTGAAAATGTGAAGGGACAACTCTCATCCAGTTCTTACAGTACATATAATCCAGGACAGGCCAGACAATAAGCGATGCATTATGTTTTATGAGCAGAATAAATCTGTAATGTACTTATTCTCCATTGATAGCTGACCTACAGTATACAGACATGATGTATGGCTCTGGTCCCAGGTAATAGAATGGCTCTTTGTTCTGCCCATTAAGCAATAGTTACAGTGATGTTAGGGAAACTTCCCTCACACCATTCTGCTCTGGGGCGGTGACAGCTGAAATGCCAATGCTTTTACTGTACCATTTAGTCTCCATTTATAGAAGCATGCAGCCAATAAAGGCACAGGTAGTTTGTTATTTACTGTATGGTTGTGTTGACAACCCCAGTATATAAGAGGGAATAATGTGTTAGTTGAGTGCTGATCAAGGGAGGGACAGGGGATAAAATATCTGCAGGTTTTCACTGTTCCAGCAACTATGGTGTGCAGTATAGCTTGGTGAAATGCCCTTACGTGTGGTTGGTTCTAGCAGGTCTGGAATCAGGCCTATCTATTCCTCTATAATGGAATATTGCAAGCTGACTGCTGTTACACTGTTCTCAGATCAGGTCAGGAGTGTCACCCTCCTGCTCTATACATTGCCCTCTCCGCCCCCTGCTCCACCCGGCACCAAACGAGCTAATCATTAAACACACATGAACCTTCTGACCCCCAAAGAAATATGACTGTTTGTCCCAGGTGGTCTCCATGGTGACCAGGCACTGTTTTGTCAGAATGTTATCAGAAAATGGGTTCCACTGCTACTGCTGCCTTGCCAAACTAGCTGCATAAATCCAACACTACTCAGGCTGAAAGAAGGATCCCGTTCGTTAGTTTATTTAGCACTTATCTATTTAGGTCATGCCTGTAACAACAGGAGCCTATTTCTTGGCTCTCAGCGGAGGAAGAGGATCTGAGGGAGAGGGGCTGTGTGTGACTGTGGAGAAATTAAGCCTTTTAGTGTGATGCTCTGTCTGATATTTAGAGAAACTAATGAACGGTGCTCGTTCTCTCAGATGACCAGCGAGACAGCGTGCATGTCCCAAATGGCACCCTATTCCCAATGTAGTGCAATGCTTTTGACCAGAGCTCTATGGGCCCTGGTCAAATGTAGTGCACTACATAGGGAATAGGGTCCCATTTGGAACGCATACAGCAGTTATTCCAGAGAGAGGAAGCATGATGTGTTTCTAGGACAGACAGGGGAGGGTAAATCACCTCAACAGGACGTGGAGTAAAGATCCAGCATCTAGGTGCTGTTTGGTTTACAAGGTAGAGGAAGAAGGACCTTAATAACCTGCAAAATGCTTTTTCTAAACCTCAATGATCTTTTAATTATAAAACAATTTTTGGTGCAACACACAGGAGGTTGGTGGCACCTTAATTGGGGAGCGGATTAGGTGGAATGGTATCAAATACATCAAACACATGGTTTGATGCCATTCCATTCGCTCCGTTCTAGCCATTATTATGAGCCGTCCTCACCTCAGCAGCATCCACTGGCCACACAGAACAGGCTGTAATGTCTGGCAGCAGAATGCACACATCTCCCAGGCATGACATGTTGTGGCCGGCTGGCCATCGCGCTGGCATTAGAATCTCACGCTGTGACCGTAACCAGCCTAGCTCACTGTCCTCCTGACCTCTCTCCCTCTCCCTGTCCTGTTGTGTCCTGGCACCCTCACTTCCTTCCTTCTGTTCCACAGAACAGAGTAGGCCACTATTTTTAGGGCCAGGGAAAGTAGGACTAGTGTAAATTACCTGCATGGTCCGCTGCGGGGTGGCTGGTGCCAAACTACAGCTGCTCAGGTAACCCAGCCCGGCCTTGGGGTTTCACCTCTACTCTGCCACCTTTCCAACATCCTCTTGTCTCTATAGGAGAATCAGAATGAAAGTTTCAAAGGATGCATCCCATTAGTTTACAGTATATGTTTGTTCTGCTCATGGTTGCAGAACATGGACATGTCCACATGAGGGGGCTGTGGTTACATTTTCCACAGCATTCCACTGCTAACCTTCTACTCTCTCTGCCTTTGATGTCCAGTCCTCATCACAGCCTGTCTGCAAGGCTATACGGTACAGGACGGAAGCTCAGGGCGTCGGCAGGCAGGTGGTTTGTCCTGAAGGGGTCTGGGAAGGAACTCATTCCTTGTCCTAGTCACTAGTCATTCTATTCTGTTATTTTCTGTTGTAGTGTAAATGGCTGTAGATGTTGTGGAGGGTTAATATACGGGGTCAAACATTTGGCTAAAATAGTCCCTCGGTCTTCCTCTCTGCACTAAAGATCCACATGAATATATAAAAATATATATATACTATAAAATCACCAGGAAATCAGCTCCAAGTGATTTTAATTTTGGAAATTTGTTCCCAAATATTTCCATGCATAATAGAGAGACATGTAATCGTATACAAATAATAATTGATTGGATTTATATAGCTTTTTTCTACCAACTGAGGTACTCAAAGCGCTTTACATGTACTGAACAAAAATATAAATGCAACATGCAACAATTTCTAAGATTTTACTGAGTTAAAGTTCATATAAGGAAATCAGTCAATTAAATAAATTCATTAAGCCTTAATCTATGGATTTCACATGACTGGGAATACAGATATGCATCTGTTGGTAGGGGCGTGGATCAGAAAACCAGTCAGTATCTGGTGTGACCACCATTTGCCTCATGCAGTGCGACACATCTCCTTCGCATAGAGTTGATCAGGCTGTTGATTGTGGCCTGTGGAATGTTGTCACACTTCTCTTCAATGGCTGTGCGAAGTTGCTGGATATTGGCGGGAACTGGAACACGCTGTCATACACGTCAATCCAGAGCATCCCAAACATGCTCAGTGGGTGACATGTATGGTGAGTATGCAGGCCATGGAAGAACTGGGACATTTTCAGCTTCCAGGAATTGTGTACAGATCCTTGCGACATAGGGCCTTTCATTATCATGCTGAAACATGAGGTGATGGCGGCGGATTAATAGCACGACAATGGGCCTCAGGATCTCATCACAGTATCTCTGTGCATTCAAATTGCCATTGATAAAAGGCAATTGTATTTGTTGTCCGTAGTTTATGCCTGCCCATGCCATAATCCCACCGCCACCATGGGGCACTCTGTTCACAACGTTGACATCAGCAAATCGCTCGCCCACGCGATGCCATACAAGTGGTCTGCGGTTGTGAGGCCGGTTGGACGTACTTCCAAATTCGCTAAAATTACCTTGGAGCCGGCTTATGGTAGAAAAATGAACATTCAATTCTCTGGCAACAGCTCTGGTGGACATTCCTGCATTCAGCATGCCAATTGCACTCTCCCTCAAAACTTGAGACATCTGTGGTATTTTGTTCTGTGACAAAACTGCACATTCTAGAGTAGCCTTTTATTGTCCCCAGCACAAGGTGCATCTGTGTAACGATCATGCTGTTTAATCAGCTTCTTGATATGCCACACCTGTCAGGTGGATGGAGTATCTTGGCAAAGGAGAAATGCTCACTAACAGGGATGTAAACAAATTTGTGCACAACATTTGAGATAAATAAGCTTTTTATGCAAATGGAAAATGTATGGGATCTTTTATTTCAGCTCTTGAAACATGGGACCAACACTTTACATGTTGCATTTATATTTCTGTTCAGTATAGTAGGGGGACACTCACCTCATCCACCATCAATGTGTAGCAACCAACCATTTTTCGGCAGAACGCTCACCACACATCAGCTATCAGGTGGAGAGGTGAGGAGTCATATATGCCAATTAGGAATGAGGGGGATGATTAGGTGGCCATGTTTGAATGTGGCCAGGTTGGGAATTTAGCCATGACACCGGAGTGAACACCCTTACTCTTACAATAAGTGCCATGCGATTTTGAATGACCACAGAGAGTCAGGAGACCGGTTTTAACTTCCTATCCGAAAGACGGCACCCTACGTAGGGCAATGTCCCCAAATGTAAGGTTTGAAATGATTGTTTTAGTCAAATATTATATATTTTAGGCTTTTGAAGTCAATTTGCAATCTAAAAATATTTGTTTTATTATGTTCCTGCCCCCCGACCATCCGCTCAAGAAAAAATTGTCCTGCGGCTGAATCTAGTTGATGATCCCTGCAATATAGGTTTACTAAGAGGGTGGTGGAAAACAAACAACCATCACATATATAATATTAGACGGATTGTGCTACTATGGGCACGTCCCAAATGGCACCCTATTCCCTTTATAGTGCACTAATTTTGACCAGGGCTCTTGTCAAAAGTAGTGCACTATAAAGGGAATAGGGTGCCATTTGGGATGGGACCTTGGCAAAGCAAACAGCAGCAGCAGCCCTATGGATGGATGCAATATCCATAGCATTATATCAGGGTCAGCTTTCTTCCTTCCACCTGGCAGGCAGCTCTAGACTGGATTGATTTCCCATGGCCTCTGGGATCAAAGCACCATGCGGTAACACCATCCCATCCCTCCCTCTCTCCATTCGTCTATCTTTAGCTTCTCTCCCACTCTCCGGTCGGCCAGTGTACACCTCCTCTCACAGAGACACACACGTCGATATCTTAGACAATTATGGGGTTCACATTGGTATTTCAATTCTTATGGAAAACTCTGATGTGTAATGGGGTGCCCATTCCCCCAACCCCCAACTCCTAGCCCTTAATTAGAACCCTGACGAGGCTAATACGTGAAACATACAGTCCTCAGTGTATATGACCGCTGTCCAAGTACCTGAGGGAAACAGTATATTATGTATACCTAGCCTAGTGTCGGTTTATGGTATGAACAACACCATGGTGACAGATAGACACTGGAACACTGTTAAAGAGTATCTCTCATACGGATGAGAGGGCAGGGTGGGAGGGTTAGCTCACAGTTTTGCATTAGACCACCACACTCACACACACTCACACACTCACACACCACCCCTTCCTTCCTGTGATCTGCCTCCTCTCCTGTGATGATAGGGGGATGTTGTCTAGGAGAGGAAGGAGGACATGTTAGGACTCCCACTGTTTATTTTAAACCAGGCCAGTGTTCGGATTTCTGTTGTCAGCTATGTGCTGCTGGGGAAGAGGACAGTTGGGCTGTGTCCCAAACGGCACCCTATTCCATACATTGTGTACTTCTTTTGATCAGAGCCATATGAGCCCTGGTCGAAACTAGTATACCATATAGGGAATATGGTGCCATTTGGGATGCAGCCAAGAGCTGTGTGTTATTGGAGGCTGTGAATACCTCTTGTCATGTTGCTGTAGCGTTACTGCAGCAGAGCAGAGAGGACTGGAGCATGAGTCACTAGGAAGTGAATGTGCCAGGGAAGAGAGGATGGGTGAAGCACTGTAGATATCCACCTGAAGTGGATGACAGTGACCGACCAAGGAGAGCACCACTCAAGTGTTGTGTTGTCTTTCCTACTGATGTATAATGTTCCTGTAACCGTGGGGGTTCAGTGAAGGCCTAGGTTTTAACTCAGAGGGCTAACATAGTCTTGTCGCGTGCCGGAGTACCCGGGTTGGAATCCCAGCCAGTCCCATTACTGTCTCCTTTCAGAGAGATTTTGTTTTGTCTAGCATATTGAGCTTCCCCCTCAGCCACATTAGCTGCCCGTGTGTGTTGCTAGTAGTATGCCTGTAGGTCAGTAGTCGTGGGCTGGTGCTGCTGCTCCCAGGGAGACAGAGACAGGAGAGGTGTGGGAGGGTGTCAAGAGGCCAGCAGACAGCTGTGGGTTTGGTGTCTCACACACAGCAGACCTGCACCCCTACTCTTCATCTCTCCGTCTGCCCCCTGTTCCCACACCTTCCTTCCCTATCCCTCCATCCTTCATTCCTCCGTCCTTCCATCCCTCCATCTTCCTGTTCCCACACCCTCACTATCCCTCCATCCATCCCTCCGCCTGGCTCCTGTTCCCACACACTCCCTATCCCTCCATGCCTCCATCTCTCCATCCCTCCGTCTGGCTCTGCAACCATTCACACAGCCTGGCACGGCAGCAGGCCATGTGGCCTCGCTCACAAACACAGACCAGTCCCACCATGTGTGGTGTTTGCAGGCAGCAGATGCCCCATCTGTGGATAAATCATGATCATTGTTTACAACGGAGGAGGCATTGGAGTACATCTGACAGACAGTGCCTAGAAAGGATGGTAGTAGGGTGACTGAAGACGGGATGGCCGGGCAGCTGACTGAAGACGGGATGGCCGGGCATTCATGCGGTTGAGTCAGTTTCTCTGATAACATGGGCTCTTAACAATGTGATGAAACTTTGTTGCTCCTTGCTCAAACAAGCAAGGTGTTGTGGCAAACAATGAATAGAATGGGCTTGGAACCTCTAACCCTGGCAATTTGACCGGTAAACTCATGGGTACACTCAGCAATGGCTGCCTGGTATTGCAATAATTTTTGTGGTAATGTAGAATGTTCATTCAAATGATGTTAACTGATGTGGCCCATGCAATGGAATGTATTTTTTGTAATGTCAGTTGAGTTGAATCAACAAATCATAGCACATATTGATAGGTACACTTCCTGCTTTGCTCCTATAGGTACACTCGCTATGGCCGCCAGTTCACCCATTATGCCATCATTGACTTGACTGGGGAAGCCTGTTCTAGTCATTCTATTTCTATGGCAGTACATGCAGTCAGGAGCGGAAGAAAGGAGAAAAGGTGTGTCTAAAATGCAAAATGTAAAATTGTTTGCTATTCGAATGGTTATTACGGAGACCGCGGTCATTTGGCTGTCCAATTACCGTCATCCAAATTTCCATGATCATCACAGGCCTGAGTCCTCCTCATGAGATGCAGCAGATACTACTGTATCTGTACATAATAACACATCTTAAAGCTTAAATCTCTCTCTGCTTGTGATAAGAACAGTAATACTGTCTGTTTGTTGAGTGAACAGGGTTAAACAGGGTCTTTGCTGTCATCGTGGCCCATATGGTCAGGGATTGAGTTGGGTCAGGAGCATGGGTTTACCCTGAGTCCATTACTGGGTTACATGAAGCTCATATGACCAATAACACAGACAGACTGCTGACAGACACACACACACACACACACACACAAACACACACACACACACACGTATCTGTAGTTGGGTACTGTCCGCCTGATATCTCAGTTTCATGTTCCATGAGACTGAGTGAGTGTTCATTTCTCTGTGTGCGTTACATTGGCAGTGCTAGAGTTCAGTTAACATTCCAGTACAGCAAGAATGGTCAGTCTACTGATCTACACACAATTGCATGACGAAGTGTATGATGTATGTAGATAGAGGAATACCAGAGCTGTATTTATATAGTCTTCATGTGCACTTCTCATCCTGTTTCTATCATACTAATCAAGCATCAACTAGTGAACCACCATAAAGATGAATGCTTCAGCCTCATATAGATATATTTATCTAGCTAATTGTCATTATGAACTTCAGACTACAGGAAGTGCATTCATTTACTAATGTATCTGATTAGACATACGTCTTTCTCTGTCTCTGTCTGTTTGTTGACCTGATTGGCTAGCAGTGCAGAAAACAGTGCTACATGTAGACTAGCTATACTCTACTGTATATTTAGATACTCTGGCTGATTGGTTTGATGTAGGGAGACATACACTATATATACAAAAGTATGTGGACACCCCTTCAAATTAGTGGATTTGGCTATTTCAGCCACACCCGTTGCTGACAGGTGTATCAAATCGAGCACACAGCCATGCAATCTCCATAGACAAACATTGGCAGTAGAATGGACTTACTGAAGAGTTCAGTGACTTTCAACATGGCACCGTCATAGGATGCCACCTTTCCAACCAGTCAGTTTGTCAAATTTCTGCCCTGCTATAGCTGCCCCGGTCAACTGTAAGTGCTGTTATTGTGAAGTGGAAATCTAGGAGAAACAACGGCTCAGCCGCAAAGTGCTAGGCCACACAAGCTCACAGAACGGGAGTGCTGAAGCTCGTAGTGCGTAAAAATCTTCTGTCCTCGGTTGCAACACTCACTACCGAGTTCCAAACTGCCTCTGGAAGCAACGTCAGCACACAAACTGTTTGTCGGGAGCTTCATGAAATGGGTTTCCATGGCCGAGCAGCCACATGCAAGCCTTCGATCACCATGCGCAATGCCAAGCGTCGGCTGGAGTGGTGGAAAGCTCGCCGCCATAGGACTCTGGAGCAGTGGAAACGCGTTCTCTGGAGTGATGAATCACGCTTCACCATCTGGCAGTCCGACGGACGAATCTAGGTTTGGCAGATGCCAGGAGAACGCTACCTGCCCCAATGCATAGTGCCAACTGTAAAGTTTGGTGGAGGAGGAATAATGGTCTGGGGCTGTTTTTCATGGTTCGGGCTAGGCCCCTTAGTTCCAGTGAAGGGAACTCTTAACGCTACAGCATACAATGACATTCTACACGATTATGTGCTTCCAACTTTGTGGCAACAGTTTGGGGAAGGCCCTTTCCTGTTTCACCATGACAATGCCCCCATGCACAAAACGAGGTCCATACAGAAATGGTTTGTCGAGATCGGTGTGGAAGAACTTGACTGGCCTGCACAGAGCCCTGACCTCAACCCCATCGAACACCTTTGGGATGAATTGGAACACTGACTGCGAGCCAGGCCTAATCGCCCAACATCATTGCCCAACCTCACTAATGCTCTTGTGGCTGAATGGAAGCAAGTCCCCTTAGCAATGTTCCTACATCTACTGGAACGCCTTCCCAGAAGAGTGGATGCTGTTATAGCAGCAACGGGGGGACCAACTCCATATTAATGCCCATGATTTTGGAATGAGATGTTCGACGAGCAGGTGTCCACATACTTTTGGTCATGTAGTGTACATGTCTTTCTCTGTCTATCTGTTTGTTGACCTGATTGGCTAGCAGTGCAGAAAACAGTGCTACATGTAGACTAGCTATACTCTACTGTATATTTAGATACTCTGGCTGATTGGTTTGATGTAGGGAGACATATAAACTTAGATCTGATTTTGCCAACTCCTTCTTCATTATTATCACTTGGTATATAATCAGGTCAAATCAATGTAACATGTCGCTTGAGTATATGACATAGAAATATAATGAATAGAACGGCTTGGAAGCTCTAACCCTGGAAATTTGACTGGTAAACTCATGGGTACGTACATTCACAATGGCTGCCAGGTATTGTGAAGCAATAATCTCCATGGTATTTTGGAATTTTCTATAAACTGATGCTAGATTGCCACGGTAATGTAGAATGTTCATTCAAATTATGCTAGTTGCAATGGAATATATTTTTGTAATGTCAGTTGAGTTGACTCAACCAAACACAGCACAGATTGAAGGGTATACTTCCTGCTTTTACTTCCTGCCATGGGTACACTCAAAATGGCTGCCAGTCCACCCATTATGCAATCATTGACTTGAAGATTTGGAGACTTGAAGACTTGGAGATTCCCTTTTTATTCATTCTATTTCTATGGTATGTGATGTGTGCAAGAAGTTTGTTACTGAAATCTAAGATTGCTTATATTGATTACATTCAATCGTTTGAGCGTTGAGTGTTGTTGAATTGATACGGCTGCTGTTGATACTATTCTACAGTGAGGGAAAAAAGTATTTGATCCCCTGCTGATTTTGTACGTTTGCCCACTGACAAATAAATGTTCAGTCTATCATTTTAATGGTAGGTTTATTTGAACAGTGAGAGACAGAATAACAAACAAAAAATCCAGAAAAACGCATGACAAAAATGTTATAAATTGATTTGCATTTTAATGAGGGAAATAAGTATTTGACCCCCTCTCAATCAGAAAGATTTCTGGCTCCCAGGTGTCTTTTATACAGGTAATGAGCTGAGATTAGGAGCACACTCTTAAAGGGAATGCTCCTAATCTCAGCTTGTTACCTGTATAAAAGACACCTGTCCACAGAAGCAATCAATCAATCAGATTCCAAACTCTCCACCATGGCCAAGACCAAAGAGCTCTCCAAGGATGTCAGGGACAAGATTGTAGACCTACACAAGGCTGGAATGGGCTACAAGACCATCGCCAAGCAGCTTGGTGAGAAGGTGACAACAGTTGGTGTGATTATTCCCAAATGGAAGAAACACAAAATAACTGTCAATCTCCCTTGGCCTGGGACTCCATGCAAGATCTCACCTCGTGGAGTTGCAATGATCATGAGAACGGTGAGGAATCAGCCCAGAACTACACGGGAGGATCTTGTCAATGATCTCAAGGCAGCTGGACCATAGTCACCAAGAAAACAATTGGTAACACACTACACCGTGAAGGACTGAAATCCTGCAGCACCCGCAAGGTCCCCCTGCTCAAGAAAGCACATATACAGGCCTGTCTGAAGTTTGCCAATGAACATCTGAATGATTCAGAGGAGAACTGGGTGAAAGTGTTGTGGTCAGATGAGACCAAAATGGAGCACTTTGGCATCAACTCAACTCGCCGTGTTTGGAGGAGGAGGAATGCTGCCTATGACCCCAAGAACACCATCCCAACCGTCAAACATGGAGGTGGAAACATTATGCTTTGGGGGTGTTTTTCTGCTAAGGGGACAGGACAACTTCACCGCATCAAAGGGACGATGGACGGGGCCATGTACCGTCAAATCTTGGGTGAACCTCCTTCCCTTAGCCAGGGCATTGAAAATGGGTCGTGGATGGGTATTCCAGCATGACAATGACCCAAAACACACGGCCAAGGCAACAAAGGAGTGGCTCAAGAAGAAGCACATTAAGGTCCTGGAGTGGCCTAGCCAGCCTCCAGACCTTAATCCCATAGAAAATCTGTGGAGGGAGCTGAAGGTTCGAGTTGCCAAACGTCAGCTTCGAAACCTTAATGACTTGGAGAAGATCTGCAAAGAGTAGTGGGACAAAATCCCTCCTGAGATGTGTGCAAACCTGGTGGCCAACTACAAGAAACGTCTGACCTCTGTGATTGCCAACAAGGGTTTTGCCACCAAGTGCTAAGTAATGTTTTGCAGAGGGGTCAAATACTTATTTCCCTCATTAAAATGCAAATCAATTTATAACATTTTTGACATGCGTTTTTCTGAATGTTGTTGTTGTTATTCTGTCTCTCACTGTTCAAATAAACCTACCATTAAAATTATAGACTGATCATGTCTTTGTCAGTGGGCAAACGTACAAAATCAGCAGGGGATCAAATACTTTTTTCCCTCACTGTATATGACTTGGAGGATAATCTAAAGCCATAACTAACTGTTTTGTAAACATATCACTAAACGCTAAATGTGTTCATTCTTCTCCACCCTTTACTTCTCCCTCCTCTCCTGTTATTCAAAATGGCCACCCCTCCCTGCAGGAATCCGATGGCGCTCCCAGGCCAGAGGCTTACCATCATCATCATGCTCCGGTGTTCTCAGCACTCCGCCAGGCCCGTGTGGTGTCGTCCACCTCCGAGGAGGAAGAGGCCCTGACAGAGAAGTTTCTCAAAATCAATTGCAAGTACATCACAGACGGCAAGGTATATATAATGTATATTCATATATATTACAGTACTATACAGTGTATATATAGTATATTCTATATATAATATAAGTACAGTATTATACGGTAAGCGCGTGGAGAAGTTCAGAGGATGTTCAGGAATGCTGGCCCTCTGCCAGCCAACATCCACCTCTAGCAGCTCAGATCCATGCTATTGAACAATGAAACCAATATTGATCCATTCAGTCTAAATCAAAGCTTCGCAGCTTTTCCCCCCACATGGAGGTCAGTATTGGAGCTTCCTGTTCATAGTCAATATCCTTCAGTTGCTTTTGGATACTTACAGTACAGCCATTTTGTTTATTTATGCTGGCAAGGTAATACATCTCTTCCACTAAATGGCTGACACATTTCTTTCACTGCAAGCTTTTTCATGCTCAATGTCTAGCTATATTACTCTGTCTAACCCTCTCTTTATCTCTGTCTCTCGGTCTCTCTCTCTGTCTGTCTCTCTCTCTGTCTCTCTCTCTCTCTCTCTCGCTCTCGCTCTCTCTCTCTCTCTCTCTCTCTCTCTCTCTCTCTCTCTCTCTCTCTCTCTCTCTCTCTCTCTCTCTCTCTCTCTCTCTCTCTCTCTCTCTCTCTCTCGCTCTCGCTCTCGCTCTCGCTCTCGCTCTCGCTCTCGCTCTCGCTCTCGCTCTCGCTCTCGCTCTCGCTCTCGCTCTCTGTCTCTCTCTCGCTCTCTCTCCCTCCCCCCTCCCTCTCTCTCCATCCCCCCTCCAGGGTGCGGTGAGCGGGGTGTTGCTGGTGACGCCCAACAACATAATGTTTGACCCCCACAGGATGGACCCTCTGGTGCAGGAGCACGGCTGTGAGGAGTACGGCTACATGTGTCCCCTGGAGGAGGTCATGTCTGCAGCCATCTACAAGGAGATCACTGACAGCAAGATCAGAGAGGCCGTGCCCGCGTAAGAGCCCTGTCGTCTGTCTGACAGTCACACACAGGGGTCGTGTTCATTAGCGCACACTGATTACATCAGCAACCATCCGTTTTGTGCCTACTGAATCACACTACCAGGGATGTATTGGAGAGGAGGAGCGTTTACGGACCTATTACACAAAATGAACGTTGTTTGCATTTGCGTTTACGTTACACATCACTCGTTTACCCACTTTTTTTCTACCACTCCCTCCCTGGTCACACTCAGCATCACAGCCCCCCCGTAATCACTTCATCAGCCCGGCACTGCAGGCGCACACTGATTACATCAGCAACCAACCAACAGATTAATTATATTCCTCCATGCCAACAATAAAAAGGAAATGGCAATTATAGCAAGGTTAATGAACTATGCATTCACCCACCTACGTCTGGATTGCTCACCCATTTGCTTGATGTAATAATATATCCACTTCAGCAGCCAGCTTAGTTTATCTCCATGGCATGCCACCCACATACAGATCTCCTACCGTCTCTGTTTTTATTAGCAATTTAACATGGATTGTTTGCTCAGATCAAGATAATTGTGTTATATTAATACTATGATGAAATCTTACCAATATAGCGTTAGCTATTTGTAGCTGTGGTCTTCTGCGGCTCAGTTTTTAAGAGCGCGGCGCTAGCGATGCCAAGGTCGTAGGTTCACGTCCCGCTGAGATCACGTACACATGCTAATTATGTATGCACTTACTGAACTGTAAGTTGGATGAAAATGTCTGCTAAGAGGCATATATTATTATTATTATTATTGTAACTATAGAGCTATGCTTAGCCCTTCCACTATAGTTCCTGTATGTCTGTGAATGTTCAGTGGTGGATTTGGACTGTGTTAAGTGTTCAGATCTCATGGAGCATCTATTGTGATGTCTAATGGTTATTGGCTGCAGTCCAAGCATGTTATTTTTAACCCCTCATCCCTTGCGCTAGCCACTTTCCCTCTGGGGAATCCCCGTCGATACCAGATGCAGTTTGATTGCCATCTTAAGTGGAGGTCCAATTCACTAACGTTGCCCCCTCGGCCCTCGATTTAGCTTGAGGGAGCGAGTGAACAACTTTGGTCACTTGCGGGGTTGATATGACCCACAATTCAATGCAAACTGTAGTCACATGTCAAACTCTGGTGGCCGAAGTGTCAAATGGAATCAACAAGCCTGAATTTTCGGCATTTCAGAAAGACTATAAAACTAGCTAGCCAGCTATGGGTAACTGTAGCTAGCTACCTGACAGGAGTGCTAGCTAGATACATTAGCATACTAGGTACATTAATAGCTTTAGGTTGGTTGTTTTTAAGCTCAAGATTTTCACCAAGGACATTGCCTCTCCGATCATCACTCTCCCTCGCTTGGGCAAGGGACATTTAAGATGTAAAACGCCATTCAAGGGCAGAGGGTTTAGGGCCGAGAGCTGTCTTCTTTGAGTTTGAAACGCAGCCATTGTCTCTGTGTATGAGGACAGCTGTTTTCTCAAATGTGATGCAAGCAGACTCTGTCTTAAAGAGCACACAATAACAAAGGCCTGCCTGTGTGCCAACCAGTGTTTTGTTATCATACACACAGCTGGAGCTAGGAGCAAACTATTTTAGTCCCACAACAGGTCTTTGGAGAACCTGTGGAGTCTAGTGTGCTGTTACAATATGTAGAGGAATCCTGTTAGTTGGCTGGCTGGCTGCACAGTGTTTCTGTTACACTGTGTCCCTGTTAATTTACTGTACAAAACCTCTTCATATTATTATGCAGAGCAGTTCACTTACAGATCTCATTCATAGATTCATATTGAGAGGATTACTTGTTTCACCTGGTCTCTCCACACTATACTGTAATAAACAAAAGAAAACTGTGCCATTCTGCTGCATTCAAATTCAGACCTCTCTAACTTGTATTTTCTTCTTTACTGATTTCTTCCCTATCCAGACACCTGGAGCCTTTGACATCAGAGCGCGGGCCCTCCACCTCCTCTCAGCCGGACCCGGAGCAGCGTCTGAGAGTCCCGGGCAACAACAGCGGCAGCGCGGCCCCCCGCAGCACAGAGGGCTCCTTCTCCGAGGATGTCTTCCCCGAGTCAGAGCTGTCCCCCATCCGGGAGGAGGCTGCGTCCTCCGAAGACCTCCAGCTGGACAAGTCCTCCTCAGCCACAGCCTCCACAGAATCCATCCAAACTGTCACCCAGGTGGAGGCCACCATCCCCCCAGGTGCCCCAAGCAGCGCCCGCAGGTCAGTTTGCCAGCCACCAACGGAGGGCCAGGAGAAACAACCCACCACAGCAGAGGACAATCCAGACAGCCACACGGCCCAGAGCCAGTCTCCCATGGGCTCCAAGCAGCACAGTGTGGATGTGGAGAAGGCAGCACCAAGCACACCCACCACCAGCCAGGGACCAGACCAGGGACCCTCCTCACGTCCTGCCTCCCAGAGCTCTACCACCGGGCCTGGGGAGCCCTCTGGCCAGGAGGGGGGTCCGGGAGACAGGCCCAAGCTGAGCAGAGAGGGGTCCCGGGACTCCGAGACGGACGTGGAGGAACTGAGGAAGATGTGGAAGAGTCACACTATGCAACAAGCCACAGAGCAAATGGAGAATGTAACACAAAATGAGGAGGGACAGGACTCTGCAGAAGGTAGTGAGACAACGTGTCTTTGTTGTATTATGAAAATATGAAATACATAGCCTTAGACTATGCACTTCCATTGTTTTTCAGTAGGTGCGAAAATATGTTCAGCTTCCATTTCGACCCTACTTGAGTTCTCAACATGAAGGCAAATCTATAGACAGTTATTGCAGATTATTACAAATCCTCACTGCCAGGTATGCCGTTGCCATTTGCCGTCTCTGCAACTATCATCATAATGCAACTATTCTAATGAAGCTCCCAGTTCTATCACAGTAAAGTTGGCTCTGGCTGCTTCCGTACACCTCGGCTGCTGGGTGCTCCTGATAACCTCCCTGTCACAGCTTTGTGCCTCCCCAGTTGTAATTGGAATAAGAAAGGGAGAGGGAACTGTGTGGTGTGCTGTTATCACCTAGAGGAATGAGCAGAGGCATTATACACCGCTTTGATCTAGCTCTGCTGTTAGCCGGTCTGCTGCCACATGCACTCAACTCCAAAACAGGCTAAAACCTAAAAATCAAACACAAAGAGACAACACAAATACCCACACGTAACTGAGGGGAAACACAATATCGTTTAGACCGCCTGCATTAAAAACCCTCAGAGACACGTGCAGCATTTAAAGTGACTTAACTATTTACATTTTATAGCTGCCTTCTCTTTTTGGTTTGATGTCTTTTTCAGTAAACATAGCATATTTCTTACCCTAGAACATAGACTAACGTTACCATGGTAGTGTGCAGGCTCAAACTACTACTGTGTTCTGGTCCTCTGTAGCTCAATTGGTAGAGCATGGCGCTTGTAACGCCAGGGTAGTGGGTTCCATCCCCGGGACCACCCATACGTAAACATTTATGCACACATGACTATAAGTCGCTTTGGATAAAAGCGTCTGCTAAATGGCATATTATATTATATTATATTATGCCTGCTATAGGTACAGTATGTTATTCTTCCACTGTTCTACAGTTCTATGTGAGCTCTAGTGCCTCACTTAGTTGTGTTCAGACCTGGGTTCTAATCATATTTGTTTTCTTTCAAACACTTTTGCTGCATCTGATTGTTTGCCTGGCGCATTGGAACCAATGGAATAGTCCCAAAAGTGCAAATCCCGCCCATCTGGCACTCCAGGCAGGCTCAATCAAACTCAAAGTATTTTTGAAAGAAAACAAATACTGGTTGAACCCAGTCTGGTTGTGTTCCCATCATTTATATCACTCTAATTCTCACCCCACAGAGAGTTCCTAGAATGTCTGCTCTAATTCGCTGGGATCACAGCTGTGTTCTGCTTTACTCCACACCACATTACCATGGCAGACGCTAGCCAAGGCCCCACTTCAAAACAAGCTGAATTACACACGCAATTACTGTTTTTTCAAATAGAATTTCTCCCACTGAGCTATAAAACATAGCTCAGTGGGAGAAATTCTATTTGAAAACACAGTAATTGTGTGTGTATTTCAGCTTGTTTTGAAGTAGATTAACCATTTATCTGCCTCTGTTTGTGACTATGGGTCCCAGTCTGTGTTGTCACAAAGTGTCTCTTTTCTTTGTAGAACTCCTACTGATTTGACCTTCTAATGGTCGTTAATAAAAGCAGGCATATGTTTTGGTGTCATGATCTGTTATGAGCTATGTTTATTTGGGTCATCTTCCTATTATTCTGGCACAAAATGACTGTCTGTTGAGATACCTGGTAAACAGGGGAGGAGATCTAGGTCACATAAAGACCCTGTTGTCAAATAGATCTGAAATGTTTTCTTATTTACAGATGGATTAGGTCCAGTTCTATATTGGTGGTGGTGAGGGACTACTAGATAATAAGAGTATATGTTTTAAACCAGGAGTAGGCCTACATTCGGTCAATCACTAAAGTGAAACATATTCTGGAAGATTGAAATCAGATTGGTATCAGCTTTGACCCTGTAACTATTAAGATGGATAAGATAATAATTAATCATCATGTGATTATTTCCTGTTTGTCGTGTGGCCCTACAGTGTCCACAGAGCGGCAGAGGCACCGGTCCCACAAGTTCCTGTGTCTGCGGGTGGGCCAGCCCATGAAGAAGACTTTTGTGTCCAACGCCAGCGCCTCCATGCAGCAGTACGCCCAGAGAGACAGGAAACACGAGTACTGGTTCGCTGTGCCGCAGGAGAGGTGAGTGTGTGTGTGTGTGTGTGTGTGCACCACACTGCAGCGCCAAGGTTTGCAGAATCACTGTAGTGCAGCCCCAATGTCTGCCAAGCGCCAAGCCCATCTCACTATGCTGCCACCAGACCAGACCAGACAGCTAGATTATTTATTTATTCACCCACTCTGCAGACACACACACTCTCACACACACATACAGTGGGGAGAACAAGTATTTGATACACTGCCGATTTTTCAGGTTTTCCTACTTACAAAGCATGTAGAGGTCTGTAATTTTTGTCATAGGTACACTTCAACTGTGAGAGACAAAAATCCAGAAAATCACATTGTATGATTTTTAAGTAATTAATTTGCATTTTATTGCATGACATAAGTATTTGATACATCAGAAAAGCAGAACTTAATATTTGGTACAGAAACCTTTGTTTGCAATTACAGAGATCATACGTTTCCTGTAGGTCTTGACCAGGTTTGCACACACTGCAGCAGGGATTTTGGCCCACTCCTCCATACAGACCTTCTCCAGATCCTTCAGGTTTCGGGGCTGTCGCTGGGCAATACGGACTTTCAGCTCCCTCCAAAGATTTTCTATTGGGTTCAGGTCTGGAGACTGGCTAGGCCACTCCAGGACCTTGAGATGCTTCTTACGGAGCCACTCCTTAGTTGCCCTGGCTGTGTGTTTCAGGTCATTGTCATGCTGAAAGACCCAGCCACGTTTCATCTTCAATGCTCTTACTGAGGGAAGGAGGTTGTTGGCCAAGATCTCGCGATACATGGCCCCATCCATCCTCCCCTCAATACGGTGCAGTCGTCCTGTCCACTTTGCAGAAAAGCATCCCCAAAGAATGATGTTTCCACCTCCATGCTTCACGGTTGGGATGGTGTTCTTGGGGTTGTACTCATCCTTCTTCTTCCTCCAAACACGGCGAGTGGAGTTTAGACCAAAAAGCTCTATTTTTGTCTCATCAGACCACATGACCTTCTCCCATTCCTCCTCTGGATCATCCAGATGGTCATTGGCAAACTTCGGACGGGCCTGGACATGCGCTGGCTTGAGCAGGGGGACCTTGCGTGCGCTGCAGGATTTTAATCCATGATGGCATAGTGTGTTACTAATGGTTTTCTTTGAGACTGTGGTCCCAGCTCTCTTCAGGTCATTGACCAGGTCCTGCCATGTAGTTCTGGGCTGATCCCTCACCTTCCTCATGATCATTGATGCCCCACGAGGTGAGATCTTGCATGGAGCCCCAGACCAAGGGTGATTGACCGTCATCTTGAACTTCTTCAATTTTCTAATAATTGCGCCAACAGTTGTTGCCTTCTCACCAAGCTGCTTGCCTATTGTCCTGTAGCCCATCCCAGCCTTGTGCAGGTCTACAATTTTATCCCTGATGTCCTTACACAGCTCTCTGGTCTTGGCCATTGTGGAGAGGTTGGAGTCTGTTTGATTGAGTGTGTGGACAGGTGTCTTTTATACAGGTAACGAGTTCAAACAGGTGCAGTTAATACAGGTAATGAGTGGAGAACAGGAGGGCTTCTTAAAGAAAAACTAACAGGTCTGTGAGAGCCGGAATTCTTACTGGTTGGTAGGTGATCAAATACTTATGTCATGCAATAAAATGCAAATTAATTACTTAAAAATCATACAATGTGATTTTCTGGATTTTTGAAAACCTGCAAAATCGGCAGTGTATCAAATACTTGTTCTCCCCACTGTACATAAATTATTTTTCACAGAGGGAACTCAACTAACCACTTCTTTCCCTGTGTGAAAAGTGGACCAGGTTGTGAAAAGCAGTCCAGTTATATAGATTTTGTGCAGTATTTCAGTGTGCTTTGGATGACATTTCTGCCCACAATTTCGACTCCTCTGGGATGTTGGCCAGCAATGTCAGCAGTATTCATAATGAGTGTATCATTTACAGTGGGGGAAAAAAGTTATCCCACTTAAAAAGATGAGAGAGGCCTGTAATTTTCATCATAGGTACACGTCAACTATGACAGACAAAATGAGAAAAAAAAATCCAGAAAATCACATTGTAGGATTTTTAATGAATTTATTTGCAAATTATGGTGGAAAATAAGTATTTGGTCAATAACAAAAGTTTCTCAATACTTTGTTATATACCCTTTGTTGGCAATGACACAGGTCAAACGTTTTCTGTAAGTCTTCACAAGGTTTTCACACACTGTTGCTGGTATTTTGGCCCATTCCTCCATGCAGATCTCTAGAGCAGTGATGTTTTGGGGCTGTCGCTGGGCAACACAGACTTTCAACTCCCTCCAAAGATTTTCTATGGGGTTGAGATCTGGAGACTGGCTAGGCCACTCCAGGACCTTGAAATGCTTCTTACGAAGCCACTCCTTCGTTGCCCGGGCGGTGTGTTTGGGATCATTGTCATGCTGAAAGACCCAGCCACGTTTCATCTTCAATGCCCTTGCTGATGGAAGGAGGTTTTCACTCAAAATCTCACGATACATGGCCCCATTCATTCTTTCCTTTACACGGATCAGTCGTCCTGGTCCCTTTGCAGAAAAACAGCCCCAAAGCATGATGTTTCCACCCCCATGCTTAACAGTAGGTATGGTGTTCTTTGGATGCAACTCAGCATTCTTTGTCCTCCAAACACGACGAGTTGAGTTTTTACCAAAAAGTTCTATTTTGGTTTCATCTGACCATATGACATTCTCCCAATCCTCTTCTGGATCATCCAAATGCACTCTAGCAAACTTCAGACGGGCCTGGACATGTACTGGCTTAAGCAGGGGGACACATCTGGCACTGCAGGATTTGAGTCCCTGGCGGCGTAGTGTGTTACTGATGGCAGGCTTTGTTACTTTGGTCCCAGCTCTCTGCAGGTCATTCACTAGGTCCCCCCGTGTGGTTCTGTGATTTTTGCTCACCGTTCTTGTGATCATTTTGACCCCACGGGGTGAGATCTTGCGTGGAGCCCCAGATCGAGGGAGATTATCAGTGGTCTTGTATGTCTTCCATTTCCTAATAATTGCTCCCACTGTTGATTTCTTCAAACCAAGCTGCTTACCTATTGCAGATTCAGTCTTCCCAGCCTGGTGCAGGTCTACAATTTTGTTTCTGGTGTCGTTTGACAGCTCTTTGGTCTTGGCCATAGTGGAGTTTGGAGTGTGACTGTTTGAGGTTGTGGACAGGTGTCTTTTATACTGATAACAAGTTCAAACAGGTGCCATTAATACAGGTAACGAGTGGAGGACAGAGGAGCCTCTTAAAGAAGAAGTTACAGGTCTGTGAGAGCCAGAAATCTTGCTTGTTTGTAGGTGACCAAATACTTATTTTCCACCATAATTTGCAAATAAATTCATTAAAAATCCTACAATGTGATTTTCTGGGGAAAAAATGCTCAATTTGTCTGTCATAGTTGACGTGTACCTATGATGAAAATTACAGGCCTCTCTCATCTTTTTAAGTGGGAGAACTTGCACAATTGGTGGCTGACTAAATACTTTTTTCCCCCACTGTAGGCCTTTCAAAGAACACCCAATACAAGGAAATATGTATCTTCATCAAAAGCTGTAAAATATGTTTTTCTAGTGAATTATTCCAAATTGCTTCAACAGTTTAATTCGATTAGTTAATGCTGAAAAGTCACTTAGTTGCAATGAATTTGCCACAACCTTATTATCAGTGTTGGGTCCAAGCACAGTGCTGCCTTTGTCTCCAGTCCTGGACAGAGGGAGGACAGAAAGTTATGAATCTGATCAGATGTTTGACCAGCCATTCTTTGACTATGGAAACTCTGCCCTTCAGCAGTTTTCAGTCCCAGTAGCCAGTAGGCTTGTGTTGACCAGCACAGCACAGCACACAACACACTCCTCTCAGTCGCACATGTTAATCTCATTTGAAGCAGGCAGACAGGCGTGTGTCTTGTCTCTGGTCACAGACACAGTCACACCACCATCACCATGCCATTGTGGGGTGGTTGGAATGTGTTTATCTCAGAATGGCTCCTGTAATGCTGCCCCGTTCCTCTGCTGGCTCTGTTCCCATGGACAGCACAGTGAATTTACACACACACACCCGTGCACAGACGCGCACACTTACACATACTCACATACACGCACGCACACACACACGTGCACACACACACCCACACACACATATGTAAACACACACATACATTACTCACGTACACACTGGCAGACTGACTATGTCTGCTGACTGACCTAGTTGAGTGGCGACCCAGAAGATGTGTGTAAAGTATCCTGACAATGGTGGGAGAGTTCCAGGCAGTGGGGAAAAATACCATATACAGCCTGATACATACAGACACAAGACAGCAGTGGCATAACAGCCTCATGCCATTTAGAGACGGCCATTTTGAGACTAAAGTGTCCACTTTACATGTGAAATTAAAGTGTTGCGAGGGTTAGGATGTCGGTAGGCTATCAGAATATGGCTGAAAGTTGGCAGAAATATATTCATAACAGTATTCATAACCAATAAAACCGCAAGACGGTTGTTGACATAAATTGACATAAACATTCATGGAATTTTTACGTACCGATTATGAATACGGTATGTATGGGTTATGAATGTGTTATGAAGTCCTTATGTAGGTACTGTTCTCTTCAAGTAAAGTGTTACCATCATTTCTGTAATTCTGTGTCTGACTCTCTGTGTTTCTACCTCGCTCCCCTCCCCAGGTCCGAGCACCTGTATGTGTTCTTCGTCCAGTGGAGTCCAGACATGTATGGGGAGGGGGTGAAGGGCATCGGGCACGAGCCAGGGTTCATGGTGGTCAAGAAGCCTTCAGGGTCCGAGACTGGGGAAGACGAACCCCTCACGGATATCAACAACAAAGAGTGGGAGGTAAGGACTAGAGAACTGAGGTGTTCAACACTACATTCTACACTGTTGTTTCTTACATGGCTGGATTGTGCTGTACAGTAGTATGTGTAGTAGTTACATTACACGGAGTGTACAAAACATTAGGAACACCCTCCTAATAATGAGTTGCAGCCCCTTTTGCCCTCAGAACAGCTTCAATTCGTCAGGGCATGGACTTTACAAGGTGTTGAAAGCGTTGCACAGGGATGCTGGCCCATGTTGACTCCAATGCTTCCCACAGTTGTGTCAAATTGGCTAGATGTCCTTTGGGTGGTGGACCATTCTTGATACACAGGGGAAACTGTTCAGCGTGAAAAACCCAGCAACGTTGCAGTTCTTGACACACTCAAACTGGTGCGCCTGACACCTACTACCATACCCCGTTCAAAGGCGCTTAAATCTTTTGTCTTGCGCGTTCACCCTCTGAATGGCACACATGTACAATCCGTGTCTCAATTGTCTCATGGCTTTAAAATCCTTCTTTAACCTGTCTCCTCTCATTCGTCTACACTGATTGAAGTGACATCAGTAAGGGATCATAGCTTTCACCTGGATTCACCCGGTCAGTCTATGTCATGAAAAGACCAGGTGTTCCTAATGTTTTGTACACTCAGTGTATATTTACTTACTCATCCAGCCTGTGTTGTAGTCCATATGCGTTCTATTTGTTATATGCTTTCATTCAGTCAAGTGATTTATTTTGTAGTGATATGACTGTGTGTAGTGTTAAATGGAATGCATTTGCATTGTTATTCAGCCGTCATTATTGTTCTGTGCTTCTTAAGGATATTTGTGTGTTCAAATTATTGCACAGTCACTTATGATTACATTGTTTTGATAAATCTGTCCAAGTGTTTGCTTGATGTGTTACAGTTATGGTTATTGTGTAATTTGTGTGAATAATATTTCCTTTGGTCGGAAATGCGCAATTTTCACTCAGATTACAACAACCACAATGTTTTGCATGATCGTGTAATCATTTTGTTACAAGTCAGTTGTCCACGTTATTAATGCAGTGTATATTGCATGCATCAATATCTCTGTTGTCGTCGGTCATCACAAACTGTAGTTTTGCTGGATGACCGGACTGACTGACAGACTGACTGTGGTGTTCCGCAGTTGTAGACAGATGGATGAAAAGCTGGTTTGTTTAAGGCCGGGAAGGCACATAGTGAATTCTTTCAAATATCTGGGCATTCTTGTGACCATAATATACATAGTTGTGTTCAGTTCTCTCATTCTCTGCTCTATCCTTAATAGTGGCTTTATGGGATTTTAATTTACCCTCAAATGTGGAAGTAGGGTTTTGGGATTTAAGAAGCAAGATTTTGAAAGAACAAATTAAGGACTGTTAATGCATTAATCTGGTGTGAATGTAGAGGAATGGGAAAACGCCCAGTGTGTGGACATGGCTGCACGTGCTTGAGGCATAATGGAGAGAGGATACATTATTTGCATACAGAAATGGATATGCAAGCTGTGGCTGGGATTAACATTTTAATGTAAATGAATGATGTAGGAAACAAAGTGGGATTTGTTTGGGCCTGGTCCTGAAGAGGCTACATGATCGAGTGATTTGAATAAGTAATTAGTTGCCTCACTTTTACGTTGACCCTTTCAGAGGTAAACATGAATTTTAAACAACACTTCGATTATTTGTCTGTAATTACTGTAATGCTGTTAGCCTTTTCTCGAACTTTATTTGGTCATTGATCATTAGGTCTACTGTGCTTTATGTGTATTCATGCAATATGGCAAATATGACAAGTCAAGCTACTTCAAGGATTAACGTTTGTGTGCCCAAACTACTCAAAGGTGATCCACAAAGCGTTTTATTGTTACAGTGACGTTAGTCGAGAAGTGCATTTGATCTCCCTACAGTACCTCATGAAACATTACAAAAAGTGTACTGGTATTATATCTTTAAATTGCTCTAGTGAAGAATGCAAGTAGGAAGTGCCTTCTGCCTTTGAGCAAATAAGGAGCTGGCTTTGCTCATGTCCTGCATTCCCATTGGCTCTTGAGAGTGTCAAACAAACATCAGAAGACCCATATGAAATGTTTCTATTTTAGTTAGCTAGATTCCCAGCCTGTCCGGTGTTTGGTTCAACCTCGACTTGTGGAGATTGGAATTACTTCAAGAATCTGGAATGTGACTGTCGAGCTCAACCTCACCCCGAAAGAAAGAAATGTTCTCTAGAAGGGTGAAGGAAGAAACGCCGCTGACCCCTAAGTACACTTATGTATGTATCCATAACAGTCCGTGTTTTAGCTACGCGTGTTTTGTTGTTGTTAGCCTGTGAGCTACATAGCTGGATGGTTAGCTTGCTAGCAAAATGGAAATGGCTTGCCCAGTGACTGACTGAAATCAAAATAGCCACTGACATATTTGATGAGTCTAAATAGACAGCGCTTGATGTTGTTGTCGCTACTTCGTTCTTTTTATCACTCCTTTCTTTGCGTTCTCGTTTTGGAAAGTTTTGAGGTTCGAACTTCAGTTTTTTTTGTGAACATCGTGCAACATTGTATCTAACGTTAGTAACTAATAACATCGTAGCTAACTTGCAACATTGTATCAATGCACTGTGTATAGCTTACAGTTCTACAATTTCCATTGCATTGACAGTGATTGGCTTCTCTGTAATGGTGAGAAATTATATCCATAACGTTAGTTGGGTAGGCTAATGTTTTGGAAAGAATGACCTTCATGTAAGTTGTTATTTGGGAGGAAGGGAAGTAGAGAATCGCGTGCTTGTTGGAGTCTGGTCCCAGATCTTTGTACTCTTGCAAAATCCATTGCTCATTGTCAAACACAAACAGACTGGCACTCAGCGATGGTCGTTGGCCAGCCTTAAACCTTCCTCCTAAACACAGAAGATGGGGACTGCAGCAAACTGCCCTGACTTGGCTTTTCTCAATAGACTGCACTTTAGTGCCAGCTAAAGCTAAAGTTAGGCTCCAAATAAATATTTTATGAATGCTGTAGTTTACCCTTTTCTTTGCATTATTGAGAACTGTAATGTGACAACTTGTTTGGGAGAAGGTTATTTACTCCACCAGTAGTAAGGTAACTAAAGAGGTGTTTCAAGGTAACTTATTTCTGCTTGACCCAAGTTTGCTCAATCCAACTTGACTCAATTAACTTTTACCTAGTTTATGGCAGCAATTAATTTAGAGCCTAATTCTATAGTACAGTGGTTCCCAACCTGGGGTCCGCGCCTCCCTCGCCAGAGTTCACAGGGGGGGTGTGTGATCTCATTTGCTTTGAGGTCAAACATGCATAAAATGTTCCACTATAATTTAATTGTCAAATTAATACATTTTAAAATGTTATTAAAGATCATATGCTTGCAATGCCAAGGCCAATCTAAAAAAAAAAAATAATGTCAGAGAAACATAAAAGCGGTAATTCCCCGAAAGAAAGTGTGCACGTCAATGACCTGCGCTCAATCAGTTTCAGCTAGCAGCTCGTTTTTCCTGCAGTCAGAGCATCACTATTTTATGAATAAAGCAACATGTCTAAGAAACGTAAAAGTGCTGATGACTCATCGTCAAAAAATAAAGTAAGGCTATATCTTGAGTTATCTTAACTTCGGATTTATTGAAGGACAGGACAGGACTCTGCCAGAATGTGTCATTTGTGGCGAGAAGCTAGCTAATGACAGCATGAAGCCAAGCAAAATGCAATGATACCAGGAAACAAAACACCAGGAGACTATTGGTGAAGGTCAGGATTTTTTTGAGAGGAAGAAGCAGTTGGCACTATCAAAAAGATCCACAGACATCAGAAAAGCATTTGAAAGAGCAGGCAGTGATTTACACAGAGCCACAGAGGCATCATTTCAGTGTTGGCTATTAATTGCCAAGGCTAAAAAGCCGGACAATATTGGAGAGCAGCTAATCAAACCCGCCTGCCTGAAAATTGTAGAGAGGCTGCGGCCCACAAGTGGTAGAGAAAGTGAGAACCGTCCCACTCTCTGACAACACTGTCAAAGACAGAATTGATCAAATGGCTGAAGATTGTCAAAACCAGCTGAACGAGAAGCTTCAGGTTCCCTTTGCCATTCAGTTGGATGAAGCAACAACAGTGTCAGACGAATCCGTGCTCATCGTTTATGTGCAATATATTGACGGTGATGACTTGAAACAAGACATATGTCTACCAATCTAGCCACAACAACAACAGGCCAAGATATTTTTTATAGCTATGGACTCATATCTCTCGTCCAACAATCTGCCCTACGAGAATATTGTTGCATGCTGCACTGATGGGGCTGCAGCGTTGATGGGCAAAAACAAGGGATTTAACAGCCGATTGAAGGAAAAAGCCCCAGGGTGCGCAATTTTCCACTGCATGCTACATCGCCAAGCATTGGGCAGTAAAAAACGTACGGAAGACCTTAGTAACACCCTGGCAACTGTTGTAATTTTCATTAAGGCTCGCCCTACTAACGAGACAGTTTGCCCAGTTGTGTGAGGATGAAGCGCATCAAACACTGCTGTTACACACAGAGGTACGCTGGTGGTCACGTGGACAAGTGCTTGTGCATTTTATGGAACTGCAGGAAAAATTAAGGAATTCTTGCAAGATCACAATCGACCACTGCGAACAGCTGACTGAAGCGTTTTGGATCAAAACGGCAAACCTAGCAGATACATTCACTCTTTACAATGAGACAAACAAGCGGATGCAGGGTCCTGAATGAAACGTCATGCAGTGCAAAGACGCTCTCAACGCTTTTGTGCGGAAACTGGAGTACAGAGTTGGAAAAATGTCAAAAGGGGAGCTACAACAATTTCCACTGCTGATGAAACAGTCTGGTGGCACTGTGTCTGTGTCTTTACGCACTGAGTTTACCCGGCACATGAACATGCTTCGGGAGGAAATTAAATCCTGTTTTGCCGATGTTGACGAATACTTATCAAAGGAATCGTGGGTGATGGACCCTTACATTTGCAGTCTCGAGGACGTGTAATACCTCGGCTGTGAAGATGAGCCTGCTGACCTTCAAGCCGATTCTGTGTCAAATAAATATTTCCACGAGAGCGGATACAAAAAGTTTTGGATTGTCAAAGGATACGCCGTTGCACCCAGACTGGCCAAACACGCAGCTACAAGGGTTATTCTACCATTCAGCACTACGTACCTGTACCTGTCTGAAACGGCCTTCAGCGCGCTTGTAACAATAAATTCAAAAGCCTGTAACAGGCTCGATGTCCACCAGGACTTCAGGCTGGCTGTCACTAGCATCACACCTGACATCCCATCCCTGGTCAGCGGTATGCAGGCCCAAGGTGGCCATTGATTGTAACTTGCTGTTTGTTATTGTTACTTATTGTTATTTTTATAACACATACATTATAGCTGTGTCAAAACCAGTGTTCACATGATGTACATGTGTGTATGCAACAAACTGCCCGGTTTCAGTTAATTGGTCTGAGGGAGATCTAAGACAGAGCTATATAGGTGCTGTTAATCACTTATTACGCTGATAATGAATCATTATTATTATTTTGGTAACAATGTGTGTGTATAGGCCTACAGTTAATTATAAACAAAGATAACCAGGGCAAACCAAAGAGAAAAGGAAAGGGGGGGGGGCTCAGCTTTTCTTAGATACAAGTAGGGGGGGCTCCAAGGAAAAAGGTTGGGAACCACTGCTATAGTAGATTCAGACAATTTCATAATTGTTCTAGTTTTAGACATGCAGTATCGTAACATATTTATGGATAGGCTACATTTGCAGGTGTACACAGCTCCGGTCCTTGAGGGCCACCCAACCACAGCACTGCTCATGTCCATCCTTATAGAGACAGATTAAGTAGGCCTACTGTACTGTATCTGGAGTTGTGCACCCCTTGGATGGCTTTGTTATGCTATTTCATATGATCCCACTTTGTACTGATTCATGGTCACATCCCCTTGAAGAGCTGGGCCTCAAGGGGCTTAGCTACCTTCTGAAGTAGAAGCCAGGCTTTAAGGTGTTATTGTGGAGGTAGAACTATTGTAAGACTCAGCCCGAACTGCTGATGGGCTATTTTGAAGGGGGGATTCCCGTGTGCTAGCTTGCATGAACTCTGTCTGGCGCAGATGTTTGCTTCAGCGCATTATTATTAATGATGATGATCAAAAGCAGCATTAGGGCTGGGAATTGCCAGGGACGTCACCATACCATATTATCACGAGACTTAGGTGCCGATAGGATATGTATTGCAATTCTCACGATTCTGCTTATTGCTCACTATATGTCAGCTGCAGAGAGACAAGAGCATTAGAAAATGAGTTTTGATCAGTCATGGAAGTACAAGTGCTGAAACTGTCGTATCACCTACGGTCCAACGGATCCTCTCAATTGAATAAGATTATCAGAAGAATGTCCTTGTATGGCTTCTCTGGTTTAATTAGTTTTGGTTCTGGCTGTGTCAGAATGGCTTGTCTGTCTCTCCTCCATCTGGCTGGTCCTAACATCCTGTAGTGGTGTTGATTTAGATTACACAACCATGCAAAACACTCTATTCTCTTGGTTCATATCAACCACCACTTGTTCAAATATTAGACTTCAAACCAAATCTGTCTGTGGGCTAGGCTATGTAAAAGATGGCCTGAGTCCATGTGACTAGTCTATTTAATGGAGACCTGAATATCACATACCGGTATATGTATAAATATAGACAGTGATGTCAGGTCTCCACCTTCAAATGTACTGTGTCTCTCCTCCCTCTGCTGTGCTCATCCTTTTCCCTCCATCGCCAGCAGCTGAGTTACACTTCCTGTTCCTGTCTCCGCCCCCCCAGGTAGTGTCACTGACTGAGTACCACCGCCGGATCGATGCGCTAAACAGCGAAGATCTGAAATCTCTCTGCAAGCGGCTTCAGGTGCCCAACCCAGCAAAGTTCCAGCTCTCCATTCCCTTTTTCTAGACTACGTCCCAAATGGCACCCTATTCCTTATGTAGTGCACTATGTTTGGCCACTATTATGTAGGGAATAAGATGCCATTTTAGATTTGCCCCTACCAGGCTCTGTTAGAGCTCCTCAGTGGGTTTCTGACCTCTTGCCTCTCACCCAGTTGGCCTACTTTGGCCTACCTGGGCTGACCTGGGCCTACCTGGGCTAACCTGGGCCTGGGCTAACCTTGACCTGAGCTTACCTGGGCTTACCTTTACCAGGGGCTTGGGATGGGCCGGCACTATGATGCTGCAGCCTCGTGTAGCAACTGTCCTATGAGGATAATTTGAAGAGTTTTCTGCAACCAGCAACTAATACCTGGTAGAGAAAGGGAGGAGGGTAATTGATGCCTTCATGAAGGGCCCATAATGCCCTGCATATCTACTTCTCACAGCTCCTCACTGACCACTGCTGTGGTTAGTTTCAAGAAGGCCTCATTACTGTTATTAATAGCCATAGCTAATTAGATAGCCTAGGCCCAAGGTTGTCATAGAGAGACAAAGAATGTGAATCATAATACAATACGTTGTAGCCTATATCTGTTGAGGGAGGTGAATTTTCCTGAAGTTTCTCGACTCTGTCAATCACATGTGGAATTTGTGTTCCTCCACTTCTGAGTGACGCCTCACAAACTGTGTTCATCCATCCACATCTGGGTAGTGATGAACTGCAACTTCCCCAGCCGCCTCTGCTTTCTATTGGAGGGAGAGGGGAAGGGAGGGAGGTAGACGGGGATGGTGGGTGGAAGTGGGATTCCTTTCAATCCATTAAGTGGGTGCAGGATTGTTTGCAGAGGACAATGCAGGTAATTCAACAGGACTGTAACGTGATCACGGTCAGGCCACCAGTGGCTAGGCTCTCTACAATCAGGTCTGTTATGGAGAAAGATAAACAACCCCGCTGGAACTCACAGTCCAGCGCTGTGTGTCCAGCTCAATCACAAATAGGTCTTCTGGACCACTCATTATTTACTGGATGTTTTGCATTCTCCAGCCAACATTCCAAATGTGCTATCTATAGAAATATCCAGTGTCAGACATTGTATAATGTAGCCTCCTGATTTGCAGACTGTATATGGATATAATGCACATTTCCAAGTGTTATTGCAATTTTGAAGAAGCCTACATGTTTTTATGAGCCATTTAGGCTCCCATAAGCCAAGGCTGGCTCCTTACCTTTACTATGTGTTATTGACATAAAGGAGTCTGGTCTATGTTCTCCCTAAACCCGTTGCTGCTTGATTTATGATTTTCAAAAGAGAGTTAATTTTTTATATTAAGTAGGCCTATCTTGTATATTTGCGATTCCTGGGGCTCATATTACCCTGCAAATAATCCTGCCTCTGCTGATATGAGACTTTATTCATATCTTTTAAACCACCTGCTTAGAAGTCAAATGACACACCCCCACTCCTAGTAAGTTATGTGGTATCGGTTTATTAGCCTATAGAAAACATCTAGCACAGTGTTCATCCCAGAGTCTGGCTGTGTCCCAAATGGCACCCTATTCACTATAAAGAGCATTACTTTTGACCAGGGCCAAGTAGTGCACTATGTAGGGGATAGGATTCCATTTGGGACATAGCCAGACTCTGGGATGAACACTGTGCTAGATGTTTGATAGACACCCCATTACCCTCACTAGTTGACCCCCCACCCCTCCCACCCCTCCTGAACGCCTGTCTGACTGTTGTCTGTGTGTTTTTAGATCACCACCAAGGAGGAGGTGAACTCTAAGCATGCCACCTCTATCAAGACGGAGCTGGAGCCTGAGACCTTCAGACCCAACCTCAGTGAACCTAGCGAGCTGCTGGAGGCACACCAGATAGAGAAGGTAATAACTCACACTGTTGACGGGCACAATGACTTGATCCATACCCATTGGCATATTGATGCACTGAAACTGATTGTCAATAATCTGCTTCCTAAAGCATCCTCATGATTGACTTTCAACCACAGGCCTTCAGCCAGAGATGTGCTGCCCCACCCTGGGGAGCAATCTGCATAGTGACAGCAGGTTCTTTAGCCTCATCATTACAAGGCTGATGGCGTAGTAGCTGAATCAGAGAATCTCTATAAATTACAATACTGGGATGGTTGGGGTTTTCAGATAAGGTCTGTTAGGGTTTTAACATGGGTGAGGTGGGGTTTCTTCAGGAAAAAGGCATATTTGCATGTATAGCTGTTGGGGAAAATGGATTCTTGTTAGGACATGCGTCGAAGGAAGGAGCCTTAGGAATGTGTGTGACTAGCCTGCTGCACTCTCATTGTAGGTCTCTCTGTGGTCTACACTTAAAGCCTGTTCTCCTGAGACTGTGGTTCTGGGTGTGTGGAGCCCAGTTACTCTCTAACAACCAGCTGTGTGAAAAGGTCACTGCAGCTGTAATGGACCATTGATGGCCTTTCTCTCTTTCATTTCCATGTATTTCTTCCCCCTCCAGCTGGCCAAGAACCTCCCTCCCCGTACCATTGGGTACCCCTGGACCCTGGCCTATGGCACCACCAAGCATGGCATGAGTATCAAGAGCCTGTACCGGGCCATGCAGGGGCAGGACACCCCCGTGCTGTTGGTCATCAGGGACAGTGATGGTGGGGTGAGTGGGACAACAACACTTCTCTATTAGGCCTGAATCCTAAATCCAGATCTGTGCACGTAATTCAAATTTGCGTGAAAATCCTCCATTAACATCAATGCATAGTTTATGCGAAAGTGTGTTAGGATTGGGCGCTTGAGCTGTAATAGATTACCATGGTCCCGTACTGTCTGTTTCCTGATCTGATGTGTTCTGGTTGGTTGTGTTGCTGCAGGTGTTTGGTGCATTGGCATCGGAACCTTTCAAAATCAGCGAGGGATTCTACGGCACGGGAGAGACCTTCCTCTTCACCTTCTGTCCAGAGTTTGAGGTAGGCTGACCTCTGACCTCTCTGATTGGTGACCCTTATTCTGAACTGACCAGTGTGGTCCAGTCACTTTTACTCCTAACATCCATTGTAAACTCATCCACCCCTGCTCAGAACTCAGCAATTAACATGTGCATCGATAAGCTCAGTTGTTTGCCTTATTAAATGAATGAGTCATCATATTGTTATTAGTATGTCTCATATTCTCTTGACAATGGGGAGCTTATGTAAGATGGCATGAGACTTTGTAATGATATATTTACACAGATGGTGCTCTGTTCTGTGTTGACAGGTGTACAAATGGACAGGTGACAACATGTTCTTCATGAAAGGAGATATGGACTCCTTAGCTTTTGGTGGTGGAAGGTACGTGCCTGCTATTTTTTTTCAATGTTAAAGTTTTATTTAGCAATCAACTTTGTTAAGATGTTATGGTTAGTCTACATTGCACAGTCACTGCTAGGTGTCTTCAGAAGAGTAAAATGGTGCCTATAGTCTAAGATGATCAGAATCAGAACGTGTATTGAGTCTCTGAAGATGCCGTGATGTGTTTGTCTTGATGTGTTTCAGTGGTGAGTTTGGCCTGTGGTTGGATGGAGACCTGTACCACGGCAGGAGTCACTCCTGTAAAACCTTCGGCAACCCCATGCTCTCCAAGAAGGAGGATTTCTATATACAGGACATTGAGATCTGGGCTTTTGAATAACAAAACCCACCACGGGAAAAAGAGGAGGACTAAACATCCCTACAATGGCAATGTTGTCTCAAACCTAACTGCACATCACCACTCTGCTCCAACCCACTGTCTGGGGCTCCCAGGACGGAGCCAGCTAAAGGATGCGTGTTGTGCGTTCATACGTTACTACTGCAGTTATAACAGAGCTTTTCTTTGTGAATTACCTTGTGTGTATCTTGTTCCAACTGTGTGCAGCGTCATTGAGGAGGTGTACTGTCCTGTGCTTTACTATACTGTGAGGCATCAGGGGATGTGTGGGTTTGTTAGAGACCGTAGGGAGGCCTTGTTGCAGAACCAAGGAGGAGCAATCGGCTCGCTATCTCTGGCCTCAGCAGGAGATGATGTCGGCTCAGGTTTAGGATTGAGCGAGAGAGAGAGAGAGAAACTGCCGTAGTCCAGATTATCTGAATTTGAGACACTCAAGGAACCCCGCCCCTCAGAACTTTGTTGAAGTCAGTCTGTAGGATGTTACTATAAGTGGTGTTACAAGCCTTTAATGAAGAGATCCAGTAATAAAATAAACAACAACATGCATTCCTTTGTTCTCAGAGGAGAAGTTTGAACCTGAAGGCAGATTCTCAGCAGGATGCGAGGATGGAGGATGGTGACACTATTATGATGGGGAAAAGTATTTTATCATATTTGGTTTACTTCTGAGGCAGAAACTACATATAGAGTGTTGTGTTTTGTAGTCCTCCTGTTGTTCACCATCATAGCACACACCATCTCATAGCACATAGCTAGAATCAGAATATTACCCATCGTCGTAATAATAACGTTCTGTTCAGTGGGTGTACTACATGTGAGTTCAGCTATCACCGGCGCCCCTCAGGAGTCGTGTGTACTGTTCGTAGACAGTAATGTGTTGCAATAGATTTGTGGAATATGCAAATTACTGTCATGTGACCTCAAATAATCCAGGTTGGCACTTTTCCTCGCCTGTCTGTGGTTCTTTCTCAGAGAGGACTTGTAAAGCTTTTATGTCTTGATCCACAATTGCTTTTTTTCGGTATAATTTGAAAAGCCTGAGACGTGGTTAACTGTTTTACATGCATATGACAATTGTATATTATTTATATATATTTGATTATATATAAATATATTATATATATGTTGCTGTTGTGTGACAGTGATCTTTTTGTGCTGATATTTCAGCTGTTACAAATACAATGTATATTACCCTGTACATTCATGTTAAAATAGTAGATTTGTTCCTATATAGAAATACATATATGATTGGTGGGTTGCTTCTAGCACTTTAATCCGGTCTAAAAGCGTTATAAACCAGGTTCTTAGACTTCTAGTAGCTGTACAGTACTTTTTGTTTAGAATCATAAACATGTTAACTGTTAGTAGAAAGCTTGCTGCTATAATATTAATAAGGGTAAAGCTAAACTAATGCTCTGTGTAACTAAAGGAGAGTGGTGTGGAGGCTGAATGTCGAAGAAGAAATTAACTCACAAGTTATTTTGAGTGGTGAGTCTTTGTTAGTAGGTAGACTGTTAACAGACTGTGGACTAAGAGAAAATATGTACATTTAAACTTCACAGCAGCTTTCCTCCTCCTTTCTGGTTTTCCACACCAGTATCTGTGTCTGTGGAGTCACAAAGAATAACATGGATAAGTCCTCTAATTATTTTACAGGAATACAATGTATTAGTGATGTATAAATGAATAAATAACAATAAAATTGTTGTAACCTGGGACATGTCTGTCTGGGTTTGTATTGCTTTCGATCCCCTCATTCTTCCAGCATTTGCACTAACTTTTTGATTGTATATTGAGCGCCACCTAATGGACATTTGTATTAGTGCTTTTCAGGACTATTGGTCATCACCTCAGTAACATTAATCTAGCAAAAAGTTTTATTGAATAAAAACAAATCAGTGGGTCGATGGTAAAGATAAAACATCAGTCTCCAAATGATGATATTTAACTCCATTATTGCTAATTTATTAAACAAGAAATTAAACAAAATATAATTACAAGTAAATATTCTTAACACAGTGCAAAATTCTGTCATGAATTCCTCTCTAAACTCTGAAGAGATTGATGGAGCAGTGGACCATCGGTCAGGGACTTGTTTTGGGGCTGGGCTCCATCCAACTATCTCAGGTCCTGAATCAGCTCCCATCTCATTGTGCTATTTGTTTCTGTTGCAACCCTCCTCTCTTCTTCCTCCAGGCACACTGGAGGGTCCACTAGGTGGCGCTCAACACTGCAATCCTCAGACAGTCACGCTTTAATTCCAGCAGGTGATCACAACTGAAGAATGACTTTTAAAGAAGTGAACGTACCAGAGGTGTCATGGAAAAAAAATGTGTAAAGAAGAAAAACTTTTAAGGCAGGAAAACCATAACTTGGCAAAAGTTAAGGACAGGCGATCTGACTTGAACCAATAAACAGTTCAATACATTATCATTTGTTTGTACATGTACAGTTAAAATAATTGCAAATGCACAAGGAACATACTTTTTCAGAACAAAATAAGGATACCGTTTGGAGGAAGGGTAGACAAACAGCCAACTGTGTTTTTTGAGCCGTCATTTACACTCAGCTTCATGTGGGGGAACCAACATGTGGGGGAACCAACAGTGTAAGTGCTTCGGGTTGAAAGAAGTCATTGGCATGGAGAGAAGATAGAAGACAACCACAGTCGTTTACAAGCAGGGCGGACATTTTTTGTCCTCATGCTCAATTTCCACAAGAAATTAGCATCAAAGTGGTTTGACAGACACCTGTAGTCAGTTCTACTGTATATTCAGCTGGTTATTTGGTCAAATTTGCAATTAAGAGTTGCTAATGCAAACCTCTTATTACGCATTGTCTGTTACACTATGTAATTACATGGTTGTAATGTACATTCTGAATATGCAAGGCATTACTAAATAATAATTGTCACTGTCAATTTAGACCTCGTCCTCAGAAGACATCTTCACATTGAGCAGACCTTTAGGCAGGGATAAAGAAAGGCATTTGACCAAGATAAAAGCCTTCAGCACTGAATAATAGTCCCTTTAGAGACCTGTACCAGATCCCTGTTGATAGTCATGATAGGATGGTGTAATATTAAAGAGGCTACACAGAATTGTTGCCTCTAGGTGTGCTCTTGAGCCAAAAAGGGATCCCTGGCCTAAATGGACAGAAACATTGACCAAAAATTACTTAATTAGACAGAAAGTGGCATGCCTCCCCACACCCAACGAGTAAAAGCATAAATTGTTGGCCTAAAACTAAGTGGTTTCATATAGATCATACATACAGCCAAAATGTGACTTGACAGTTGACAACTACACTTCCATAGTGTATCTTTAGGTCACTGTACTGTTTGTATGTCATGTCACCATAAGGCTGGTGGTGTGTGTATTCTCCACCGGGGGTCAGTGATGGCACTGCTCAGTAAACCAGAGTCGTATTCACTAGAAACTAAATGGAAGAAAACAGGCAGAAACAGGGTAGGTGACAACCTGAACTTGTCTTCGTATTCCATTGCAAAATGTTTTCCTATGTTAGTGCACTAATGAATACGACCCTGTTGTCTAAGGCTGGTGTGCGTTCCACCGGGTTAGGGCTCAGATTAGAGCACTGCTCAGTACACCAGGTACTTCAACTCAGAGTAGATGAGGGGAAACATGACGGTACAGGCGCGGTACAGGATAGCTCCACTCGTGAATAAGGCTCGGGGTTTGGTGAGCCACGACTCAGACTTGAAGCTGTAGTAGATGGCGTACAAGGCCACGGCAAAGAAGTGTCCAATCAGAGTCATCGGATGGGGCGTCAACCTGGGTATAGAATGGATTGAGAGCTAATTAGAACCATAGACGATTGATTGATGGAATTTGATCATTAATAGTAGTAGGCTGCCCAAGCTGGAGACAACATTACATACATAACAAATTATCGAGGATAAAAACACAATAAGGGCCAAAGGCTTATTTCCATTGTGGTCCTCTAATGTCAATACAGGTGCATGTACAGTATACATTTCTATACACTGAGTATACAAAACATTAGAAACACCTGCTCTTTCCATGACATAGACTGACCATGTGAATCCAGATGAAAGCTATGATACCTTATTAATGTCACCTGTTAAATCCACTCCATCAGTGTAGACGAAGGCGAGGAGACAGGTTAAAGAAGGATTTTAAAGCCTTGAGACAATTGAGACATGGATTGTGCATGTGTGCCATTCAGAGGGTGAATGGGCAAAACAAAATATTTAAGTGCCAATGAAATGGTATTAGGTGCCAGGCGCATCGGTTTGAGTGTGTCAAGTACTGCAACGCTGCTAGGTTTTTCACGCTCAACAGTTTCCCGTGTTTATCAAGAACGGTCCACCACCCAAAGGACATCCAGCCAACTTGACACAACTGTGGGAAGCATTGGAGTCAACATGGGCCAGCATCCCTGTGGAACACTTTCAACACATTGTAGGGTCAATGCCCCAACAAATTGAGGCTGTTCTGAGGGCAGGGGGGGGGGAGCAACTCAATAATAGGAATGTGTTCCTAATGTTCTGTACACTCAGTGTAATGTATATACGTGAATATTTTACAGACATATTTTTTGAATGGGGAATATTGCATTGACATGACATACACAGTAAAGGATCAACTGTAACAGTTTTGGAAGTGTGTCGAGCACATTAGTGAGACTCACACTGAGAGAAGACCAATGGGACCATTGATGCACTCCCCACCCAGCTTGAAGTAAAGGAAGCACGCCTTTCTCAGCTGGTGGAGAGAATCTGAAAGACACAAACACCAAACAGCTCATATGAATATACATGTCAGTCAGGAAGGACATTATGCTAAATGGTACAGTATATCTCAGTGTAGCACCACGCTAGTAAAATCCACAGCTTAACGCTAAATATAATTTCAGCAGAAATCATTTATACTGAATATGTCCTAAATTTCCCTCTCTGTTTGCTATAATCGCCCCTAGCTAAGTGTTTAGTGTCAGTTATTTGAGGTATATGGACATAAATTATACTGAGTAGAAGTACTGGACCATTAGAAAACAAATGATTGAAGTAGAGACATTGGTAACAGTTTAATTAAAGCCTACAGGTATAATGCATTATGATGTCATTATAATGCACCGAAAGACTTGTCATAAGCATGTATGACCTTATTCTATCTATCCTGTGTTGGCAGAGGACAGAAAAAAGAACAGAGAAGGAGACTCACTGTCTGTTGCAGCAAACAACTCATACAGGGCTTGAGCCAACACATTCACCACAAAGGAATGTGATGACTTGCGTTCCCAGTGGAATTTTTTCTTTGCCTATTATTTTAAAAAACACACAAAAAACATTCAGCATTATACAGTATATCCTAACATTGCTCTGTAACTATTCCTTTGACTAGTACAACACTGTGGATTACAGAAACAATATGCCCTGTGCCGCACATAAAACTCCCTAACGGTCTGTGGTAGCAGGTGATTACAATGCAATATGGACCCACATTCCACAAAACAACAATACACATTCCAACCAAGGCCATTCAGACAGTGAAAATGTGTGTGGTGGATTCTGGTCTGGTGGAAGCGCTGCTGACTCCGGACCACATATCCCCCTGGTTGGCCATTCTGTCTGAACCACTCTACTGCCTATCCCTTCTCTGTAATACCCACTGTCCAATCATTAACATAATACTGACTGTAAGTCACTCTGGATAAGATGACCAAAATGTAATAATCATAAGAAAGGGGGATGAGATTAGGGATGTGAGTTTACCTGGAGCATGGCTGTGTTGTCGTACAGGTCAGGGATGTTCTTCATCAGGCTCCTCCAGATCAGGACGTCGTTGAGGGCCACACTCATCCCTCCTCCGGTCAGAGGGTGTCTCATGTTGTAGGCATCACCCAGTAGGAGCACACCTGGAAGAGGACAAAGGCCCATGTTAGCCCCAGTCCTCACCTCACTAACATCACACATTTACACTGCTAGAGGGACCATCTTTTTCAGCAAAATATCTGATCTGGTCAGGCTTTTAATCTACTTAGCTAAAGATAAAATAATATACAGTTAGTGAGCATAACAAATGGAGCAATGCAGTTGGTCTAGTATTTATTTTGAGGCTTTCAAGGTTTATTGCTGTTTTAAAAGAGAAAGTTTCTCTATCATGCTATAATGGTGGTAGAGACTCCACACAGCCAACATTAAACTCTCCAAGGATGCGTTCCAAATGGGACCCTATTCCATTTGCCCTTTGGGACACAGCCCAACACTGTGGTCAGTACTAGTGTCCTACCTGGCTTGTTGACTGGGGACGGAGGCAGGAAGCTTGCTGGCATAGACCTCAGCCGGTCATTCTGCAGAGCCACCATGAACGGCTCTTTTAGGTGTTCTAGAGAAGAGACAACAGAGTCAGGTCAGAGGTCACACATGCATCACCACAAAGATGGGTGGATAAAGAATTTTTATCAACACAGAGTGAACGTCAACCCATAATGCCGTCATTTACTTTTCATGTGTTGAAGCTCTCAAGCACATAGTCATGTGGGTGCTTTACATTGGTGGTGGATATGGTTAGTTTGCCCTAAAGTCTCACAAGACCCAAGGCCATCCTTCCATCCCTCCATACAATGTAAAGGATGTTGAACACATGGGAAAGCTATACTGTTTAAATCTCTATAGTGTATACCCTAAATCCCTTACCTGGTAGTTGTGGGTGTATTTTCTCAGCCATGTACTCGGTGAGGTTCCTGGGCATCTCTCCCCTGATGTCCACCAGTACCCTGGTGTCTGAGGAGGAGATCTGGTAGATAAGGACAGGGCTGGGGTTGGCCAGGACCAGCTCAGCATGGTGGGGCTTGAACTGGGGAGAGTTCTGACCACGACAGGAGAGGACAGAAAGGAAATACATTAGTCTGACTGCATTTTACTAATTGTTTGGTTGGTTGGTTGGTTGGTTGGTTGGTAAAAAGTGTCTGCTAAATGGCATATGTTAGTTGGTTGGTCGGTCGGTCGGTCGACTCATTGATTTGCTCGTTCATTCATTCATTCATTCAACATAATACTTGAACAAACCTTCATGATGCATCCAACAAAGTGAGAGGAGGTCTGGGCCTTCCCAGCTACCAGGCTCTTCCTGAACTTTGAGAAACAGCCGTCAGCTACTACAGTTACTGCTGCATGGACCTCCTATGGGACAGGTTAACACAATTACATCAGTTAAAAACACATCTGTTACACTGCTTGTCTTATCAATGGATCCTGGTGAATTGCTAATCAATAGGTGTAAATACTGTCAAGTGTAATTATGAGTATCAGCATGGGGCTATTTTACACAGCAACGGCTATCTGGAGAGTACCAAAGCATAAACTGCATCACAAGCTTAGAGTTTACCTTTGTGTCTCCTGTCTCCTTGTCCCTGTACTGCACTCCTGTCACACAGTCATCCTCTTCCTCCAGGCTGGACACAGTGCCTTCTATGAACGTAACACTAGGGGAGAGCAAAGTACCAGCTATTAAGAAACAGTAGTTCTAGTGATGGTATTAATAGAGCCAGGTTCTTCTGAACACATGACCTGACCAGGAAAAACATAATCAGGCTATAACAACTAAACCCTGGAGTTGGTCCTGGTCAAGTCATGTGGTCAGGAAAAAACGTGTGGCCATAGTGATAGTAATGATATGTCCAACAGGTATAGTGCAGGTTCCCTCCCAGGCTTACTTTGGCTCAGCGAGCGCGACTCTGCGCAGGCCCATGATAAAGCGTCCGTGGTGGAAGGCCCTGCCACACTGGATACTGCTGTCTGCCTGGGGATATGGGATCTCCACCTCTGTGCTGCTCTCAATGTCATGAATCACATAGCCGTTCACCACGTGGGCATCCAGCCCCTCCACCGAACCTGAGAGGAGAGCCCAGGGTTAGGCAACAGTTTGTTCAGTCTCACTTTAAACAAACAACAACTTATAAAGCCTTTATTAAGTTGTCATAAGCCCTATATAGGTCCTGCAGTGAGCCTTGCTCGTTGAGCATAGCCCCCATTTAATGCAAGGGCTTGTTGCGAGTCAGCCCATTGGTCGTTTGCCCCACGCTAACACCTTTTTACACGTAGACCCCACGCTAAAAGATCTCTAGTCCATGCTCCAGAGACCACTCACCCTCCATTCCCAGTTCTCTCAGGGCCCTGTATCCACCAGGCTGCAGCAGCTCTCCCACTATCCTGTCAGGCTCCTTCAGGTCCCTCTCTATCACAGTGACCCTCCGGCCGTCCCGGGCCAGCACTGCAGCCATGGCCGACCCCAGGACTCCCGCCCCTACGATGATCACATCTGGCTCCTGAGATGCAGGAGAGTCACCTGCTGCTGGGGGGCTCTCCATGCCTGAGGAAGCCACTCGTTTCCTCCTGCCACCTCCCTGTTTGGAGAGAAAGCGAGGAGGGTGGGGAGAGAGAGAAACAAATTTTAATCATTAAATGGGCATGTTCATGGTACTTTGCAATGGTGATTGAAAAGGTGTATGGTTTGCTATAACAAAAAGGCTTCATTAGAGGTGTTCTGTTAAATCTCAAACAATGATGAACATTCAAAGAATTGTTTGAGATTTAAATAAACACATAGATCTGCAGGTCTCAATGGTACTTACCCATAGAAGATTAAAACATATATAATTGCACTATAATTGGACACTATTTTATTGTATATAGTGTATACTGAAGTAGGCCAACGGGTGAGAATAATAATAATTGGGTTTTGGTCTTCAACAGATTGTAGTTATTATTACTCACCTTCTTTGAAGCGCTCTCTCCACTCCTGTGCCTGACAGCTGAGGGTTTCGGTATAAATGTATTGATGACCGGTAGGGTTAATAAAAGTTCCAGCGGTAATTGTAGAATTTGGGGTACCTTGAATGTATGTCCGTGGTACCTGACATAGGATAGCAGCATCCCCACTGCCAAGAACACTACAGCCGCCAGGATTATCTCTTTGTGAGCATACTCCAAAACTGCGTCGCATTTCTTATAAATGTAGGTGAAACTTGCAATTCCAAGAAAAGTCCACATCTTTATTCTATTATTATACTAGGCTACTTGAAATTAATAGGCTAACTCATTCAATAAATTATCACTGCTCAGAGTGTTTCCTAACCTACAACCTGAAACTAAATTCCCAAAACAAAAAGTAGCCTAGATCATGGAATAGAATAAAGTGCGCAATAAAATCTCAGCACAGTTCAGCAATTACTATTTCAGAAATAACAAATATTATATCTATAGGCATAGACTATTGAGCATCCTATTTTAGATGCTTTAGCAGATCGTAGGCCTAGTAATATTTAAAATATATATATATATATCCGTTAATCCAAAAGAAAAGTATCCAAACCCATGACAATTATTCCACCAGATATTTCAGATGGTTTCAGAGGTTGCTAAATATGTTTTGATAATGAGATAGGTAGGAACTTCGGGTTCGCAGGTTTGGTGTCCCGCCCTCTCTGTATCTGAACCGTCCAATCAGGAACAGCACATCCGTGAGCAGAGCTCACGCTATCTGGCCATTGGCCAATCCTCGGCTGCTGGTTGGAGCGCTGGCTGAGCGAGGATAGTATGATATGATGTCACTGGAAAGGTGTCATAGACCGGTTTCTGTGCTTGCAAACATTGCCGCACGAGGGCGATGCGCGCAAGTTGGTGGCAGAACAATGGGACGTTCTTATAGAACACAGGGGAAAGCCTCTATTTACATGTTGCTTATGAGTGCATTTCATACTGTTTGGATTATGATTTGATTTTAAGCCTTGTATGAATGTCCCGCTTAATATTATATTTGTGACATCATCGCAAATCAACTGCATTATACTAAAAAACACTTCAAACAGTAAAATGGCTCTTTGGCTAGCTTTTGCTACAGCCTATATCAATGAGCGTTAGCATTCTAGCTAACAACTGCTACATCCAAAATAGTTCATTTGCAAAGATCACAACCAAATATAATCTTAGAGACTGTTCAAGCAAGAATCAAAACATAATTGTAAGCGTATGAGAACCCCAAAAGTGTATTTTGTTTAGAAGTAAAACAAACGTAAATGTAGGCTATGGTGAATGCGCGCAGATGGCGATGGCTTTCCTACTGCCGCTTTTTTACTGTCAGTGTGTCGTATACTGGAAAGGGGTCTATCGGTCTACAATTTTACACACTACCGAGGAAGTTACCAATCCGGTTCACAGTCAGTACTCTTTGCCAGACATAGGAAATAACACTGTTAAGGATTGTGTTACATACCGGTATTTTGCCTTGGGGTGATTATGTAGATAAGTAGGATTGTGCGGATATCAATACAAACATTTTATTTGATTTCTGAGGGCATCCTAGTTTATGTTGGGCAGCCTTATTAAATATTGTATAACGTTTTTTTGAAAGTATTTTTGCTTTTTTGCCAAGACTTACACAGACATCAACTCTTTTAGTGTTACTCTAACATTAGAAGCTAAGTAGCAACACTATATATATTTATTTTCATAAATATCATAATAATGCAAAGCACTGACACAATAGGGTTTGCTTATTTTTATTCAACTCCAGTATGAAAAGTTATACCAATCGATCAGTGATCTATTAATTAATTCCTTCATTAATTCAGTATTTGAAATGCCATGTAATTTTAACTCCATTTAATGCATATTTTTGGTATTTACCATTGATGGCCTCACAATCTAATCATATGTCAACATTACAGGAGTGTGCATTAAAATAGTCCACATTCACTGATTAATTATGTATACTATAACTGTAATAATAGTTAGTCACGTGAAACTATAACACTGTGTAAGCATAAGATTATGAAAGGTCTGGATGGACACTATACCACTCAGGACAAGGGGTTTCATGGTCAAACAAGTCTTCACCACATGTCTTCACAGGTAGTGGTTAAAGACTGTTTCATATTTCTCCTGTTTGCCTGATGTGACTTTGGGCTCCCCATTTTGCTTGACAAAGTCCTGTGAATAAACAACAAAAACTCCCATTAAAACATATACTGATTTGGTAGACATTGAAACAACAGCGTTGTTACAAACACATGAGTGCTATAGAGATGGTACTACATTGTTATTCCACTAGTGACCTCACCTCCAGCTCCTCCAATGAGGCGCTGCCATCCTCTACTTTCTGACCAATCCCATGGCTGAAGCTCATGTAGCGCTCCTGTCAGAAGACAGCGATGTTGTGTTATATAGCTAGCTAATACATAAGCATTCTTTAGCACAGATAGTACATTTTGTCTCCTTGCAATGCCAACATACCTGGTAAAATAAGGTTAAGTGCATGAATTAATGAATTAATGAATATTAGAATGTATATATTGTCTTAGTACCTTGACCATGCTGGTGATAACTCCTTCCTCTATGATCCTGACGGCGTTCCTCAGGCCGCGTGCGAAGGCGTCCATAGCTCCGATGTGGGCTATGAACAGGTCCTCCAGGTCCGTGGACTCTCTACGCACCTTAGCATCGAAGTTCAGACCCCCCGGCTGCAGACCACCCTGCTCTATCACAGTCTGGGGAGGATAGAACAATTCATTTTCTTATGTTCTTTCTGCTGACGTTCTGATATCTGATAGGTATCGTCATAAAATAACTGATGTTTATTAGTAATTGTGTGTGTGTGTGTGTGTGTGCGTACATTATCTTCTACGGCACCTTCATGATCATGGTGGTGTTCCTGATGTCCATTGGGAACTGGTCTGTGTCCCAGCCCAGGTCAGGAGAACCCGTGTTGGAGTCCACAGAGCCCAGCATGCCAAACCTACACACCAGAACAACAGGTTTATTAGGTTAACTGGACTGGAACATCCAGATTACCAGGAATGACGTCAACCACCCAATCCAAAAAAGACCACTAGCCCCTACGCACTTCTGAAAGGTGTAAGAAATATGGTGAAAATTATACCTCCCCTATCATTACATCTACCCTATCAGAGGGAAAGGTGGAGCATTAACATCTTGATTCAACCTATCCAATCTCTTCAGACCTACACAAGTCCATCGAGGTAGAGAGCAGGGGATAGGGGGTCGGTTTGGGATTGGGCAACATGTGAAAGTCAACATGGCGATTTACACAGAGGCCATGACGACGTCGTGTTCATAGGAATGCCCAGCCAGAGTGGTGTGGTTGGGTTCGATGTTCAGCTTGAAGTAGCTGTCCAATTCATAGTGCTTCAGGAAGCCTATGACACTCATGGCATCTATATAAAGGTGAAACAGCAACATGTACAAAGAGATGTAACATGGAAATTAAAGGCATCAGAGATTTTATAGCATCTAATTGTTAGATGTGGTTCGTAAGGCAGATAAACTGACTATTGAGGGCCTCCATAGTTCAACAGTAACCACATAGTATATCCTTACAATGTGTACATTATGTTAATGTTGTGTTATACACCTAAAAGCCTTACCATAGTCATACTGATGTTTGCATGGCTCTTTGGGCTTGGGTTCAATAAGGAACTGGCACTTCAACCCTATCTTCTCCTTGTACTCTGATATACAATAACACAATCAGGTTATCATCTGCAAATGGTTGGTACAGTATTATGGTAACAATGTATTACACACACAGCAGTGCTAGCTACTTACTGACAACCATTTTGAAAAAGTTTGCCATGTGTTTCAGTTCAGTGCCAACATCAGTGTTGTGTATCGAGTAAAAACCCTCCCTGCCGCCCCAGAAGACTGCACAAGGAGACAAAAATACATGAACCAGATTAGGTGCTGGCAACGACAGGATCAGTGAAATAATGGTGGTTCATTATGAGACATCATTTAGTCTCTCATCTCACCAAAGTTCTCTGCTCCCAGCTTCTTGGCTACATCCAGTCCTTTCTTCACCTGGGCCCCAGCATAGGCCAAAACATGGCAGTCAGGGTTGGTCGCTGCTCCATTCATGTACCTATGGTATAAATAAAAAAAATCATTAAAAAAAGGAAATGTAGGCTACAAGTCGGATGGCAAAGAGATGGCTTCATCGTGAAATACGGACAATTAGATATAAATATTGTGAAAAACAATGCATATAGCTAGCAATATACAATATATCCTGTATTATACAGCCTACAACAAATTATCATCTCTTCCACTTTGAGGTGTGAAAACAACTGACAAAACTTTGGAGTGTAAAGATGACTAAGGTTGATGAGGAAAGCTGACCTTGAGTGAGCGAACAGGTTGCAGGTGACCCACAGCACCTTGACCCCAGTCCTAATCTGCAGCTGCAGGGCCAGGTCTGTCATCTCATCCAGGTTCCTGTTGGACTCCTCCAGAGTGCTGCCCTCAGGGGCATGTCCCTATACAACAGGATGGATAGGAGGGTAACATAGATCAGTTAGTGTACAATGACCATGGGTGAGAGAACAAGCATCTCGGACGGGTGCAACTTCTTTAAGGCATAAACGGCCACTATATCCATGTCTCTCTACCGAAGATCAATTGATTTGATACTGTAGGAACAATGAGACAATACCTGTCATGAAAGGTGTAGTACTTCACCTGAAACGAACATACACATGAATCAATATGGTTTATATAAAAAAAGCAGTACATTCTAAAAGACATCATAAAGTATTAAAGGTACAGTATTTGAGTGGAAGTTCACTCACACCAAGTTTGGTGAAGAACTCAAAGGCTGCATGGAGTCTCTTCTTGGCACATTCCATGGGGGTAGCACCCTCATTCCAGGGTCTGTGTAGGGTCTGGAACCCAAAAGGGTCAGCACCTGGTGGTGGGTGGAATGGAGGAAAACAGAATACACATGAAGTCATCATGACAGACCCATGATGAGAGATCGGGGTTGTTTTCTATTGAAAGAGACAGTGCTTTATTGGATTAAATGTACAAATGTTTCTGTAGTCTATGTACAGTATAAATGAGAGTGACCTGAAGCAATCAATGTGTGTTAGTGAACATTCATTACCAGTCCCACAGAAGGAGTGCCAGTAACAGACTGAGAATCTCAGCCAGTCCTCCATCTTTCTGCCCAGCAGCACCTGCACAGGTAAACAGTTACATGAAGTCTGCTGGGAAAACCTCAGGTGGGATCATTCAGGTGTGTAAAGGAGGTAGAGTCTCACTGTGCAACAGGAAGACAACAGACACTTCCATGACACCTGACACACACACAGCTCAAGTTTGCAACACCTACTTCTTCTGCATTGTAGTGTTTGAAACACAAGACTTCTCGAGCTCCAGCGGTGGGTACATATGGAATCTTCGGAATACCTGTGTGATACATTGATCTCGGTTAACCCAGAACTAAAATCTCGCACAGTGATTGATTTGGACAGGAGCTCACCGGAGCTGAGTACCGCACCTCAAATGTTCTACTGCTTGAACTCCTGTTCCTCTTGTAGAATATTAGCTCAAAAGTATTGTGGAGCTCCTGCACCTAAATATAAACACTACCGGCACCCAAAATGAGTACCGGCACCTATTTCAGTCCAAGTCAAGCACTGATCTCACATAATTTGGTCAAATGCTGATGCTCGTAGTCTGTCGTCCACCAGAGATTACATTGAAGCGTTCATGGAACGTCCCAAAGTTCCAGTTTAGACTATTCCATTAATAGATTGACGTGTCGTTCTAACAACGTGTGCTGTGAAGAAAAATAAAACGTTGCCTTGGAAAATGGGGTTTCCCTGTGAATATTGCAGAAACTTTACATTTATAAATCATTTAACTGCAATGCACGACGAATTTTTTTTTAGATATTATTTTGTGAATGCATGAAATGTACAATCTCAGCTCTTGTTTGCAGAGTTAGCGGTCAATTGCCACTTACTTAAAGCCTATATAAAACTGACATTGAGGAAGAAGTGTGCTATAATTGAAGCAAAGAATGATTACCAGCAAACAATTCTGTTTCCGTAGCCATGTCAAATACTTTTATGAACTTCAGATCATCTGTGAGTTTTCCCCTTGAAGTTCCACTTCCACTTCGTCTTGATCGAAAATAAGAAACGCAATCTTCACATCTACCACAAGGTGTCTCTGGTATCCAGCAGAACACCAACCGCTTTAGATTTTTGTCAAAATAGTATATTTTGGTCCCGTTTGACTGCACCAAGCCGCCTTTCAAACCATACAAACTAGTCAGCTCTATCACGGCCTTCTTTGGTAAAAGCTAACTGTCATTCCCAAATTCCGTGGTAGATTTAGGGTCTGATAGCCTTATCTATACATTGGAACATTATTGCCGTCATTCACATTGTCCGCCCTCTTTAGGGCCCCATTTACTATAATTCTAGTCTTCAGAAGCAATATTATGAAGACAACCAGGCCTATGACTAGGTGAATGTAGAAAGGTCAAGTTAAAAATCAGGGTAAAACTAGATTATATAACAATGTGCAAACAAACATTTAAAAAAGTAGGCCTACAAAGAAACATAATATTATGCAGCCAGGGCATGTTCAATATCTGATGTTTATTTCAATTACAATGGATCTTTTACAAAATATCTGATGCAGAAACATCAACGAAAAAAGTAGAAACAAGACGACACCATAAACACACTTCCATAAATACATATTTACATACATTATAGTAGTAGTAGTACACAGTCCATCAGAAATTTGGTCTGGAATACCTGGTGGAAACACTAACATCTGTCAGCAGCAGAAAATATTTAGATGTGCACCTTTGAAGCCCTATATCATTGGTTACTTCCAAAATGGCACCATATTCCCATTATAGTGCATAACTTTTGACCAGGGTGTCACGACTTCCTCCGAAGCTGCCTCCCCTCCTTGTTCGGGCAGGCTTCGGCGTTCGTCGTCACCGGCCTACTAGCCACTGCCGCTCCATATATCATCATTCCATTTGTCTTGTCTTGTCAATTACACACACCTGGTTCATATCCCCTCATTAGTACATGTATAAGTGTTCCCTCTGCCCCCCTTGTCCTTGTGGGTGATTGTTATTTGGGAGTTGAGTGTAGCTCGGTTGAGCTACCTGTACCTTGTATTTCCGGGGATATTGTTCCCTGTGTGCCTGTATTTTGTTGACGCTATCCAGCGTAACTGTGTCCTACGGAATAAACTCTGTATTCGGTGATTTACCCTCCTGCGCCTGACTCCTTCAAATCACACTCTCACACAGGGCCTGGTCAAAGGTAGTGCACTGTGTAGGGAATAGGGTGCCATTTGGGACGTCCACATTTTTCTCCCAGTAACCAATACAGTTTCCATAGCACATAATGAAACAATGTTTTTCATTGGTTAAGAATTTTTTCCTATGTTACTTACAGTTGTTCATTTCATAAACAACACACATTTTTGCATAATATAATGGAAGGCAAAACAAATATCACCAAATACCAGGCACTGTAGGATGGAGGCACTTGTGCACCTAACAAGACTGGTTTGGCATCGTGACGTTTGGCACATGAGGGTGGTAGACAGTGGTCATGTACTGTATGTGTGTGTGAGACGGTGGGAATCGGGGTACTAGCCAGTTTTCAATTCTGTCAGTTCAATACATTATTTCAAATTCAATGAATTAGTTGAAAATTAAGCCATTCTTTTCAATGAAGATTTTTCCATTCATTAATTAAAATCAGTTCCTGAATTGACTGAATGGATCCATTCCCAGACCGTGGTGAGACTAAGTAGAAGCAGTCTGTCTTTATGACTTGGTGGGGCTGGGTTCTGGCTGTATGTCTGTCTGTGTAACCTCTTTCTTCCTCCTCCTCTTCTTGTTGCCTCGGCAGGGCTTGCACAGGCAGCACAGGATGCAGGGCGAAGCCAGCAGGAGGAGAGGCGAGGCCACCAGCACGATGACACTGACGCCAACCAGGATGCCCACCACCTGCCAAGAGGAAAGGGTTCACACGCACACGCACACGCACACACACACACACACACACACACACACACACACACACACACACACACACACAAACACACACACACACACACACACACACACACACACACACAGGGTGTTTAGCAGGGGGCCAATAAATGTGAATGTCACGTACAAAATGTCAGGCCAATGACTGTTGATTCAGGCATACAAGAAAAGTTGATAGAGCAAAACACAGGTTTCCTGGGTTACTAGGGTGTATAATAAGAAGAGTCACCTCACCTGTGTTCTGTTCCACATGACGGAGGCTCGGGAGTGGCCCAGCTTGTTCCTGCATGGCCCCTTATCATAGTGCCTCAGAAATATATCACCCTAAACATATAACAACAGTTATCATAGTGCCTCAGAAATATATCACCCTAAACATATAACAACAGTTATCATAGTGCCTCAGAAATATATCACTATAAACATATAACAACAGTTATCATAGTGCCTCAGAAATATATCACCCTAAACATATTACAACAGTTATCATAGTGCCTCAAAAATATATCACCCTAAACATATAACAACAGTTATCATAGTGCCTCATGAATATATCACCCTAAACATATAACAACAGTTATTATGGTGCCTCAGAAATATATCATCCTAAACATATAACAACAGTTATCATAGTGCCTCAGAAATATATCACCTTAACAGAGGGATACAGTATCACCATAAACATACAACACTCAGGTTCAGACTTATTGAAGCATTTATAACTGCATATGGACTTACATCCAGGTTCTGCAGACAGTACCAGCAGAAAGTGTGTTTGCAGCTCTTACACAGCATCTGGGCACAGCCCTGGTTCCTCTCGATGTACACGCCACACATGGGGCACGGCTTGATGGGTAGATCAGAGTCACTGCATGACCGGCCCCTGAGGACAGGTGGGTGAGGGGTGCAGAGGTGGGGGAGAGGTGGGGAAAGAAAGGGGGAGAGGGGAGGGGAGAGGTGGAGAGGGATGTGAGGGAGAAGTGTGGGAGAGGTGGTGGGGGAGAGAGGGTTCAGACAGAGAATTAGAATAATAATGTTAATAATGTCTATACATTATAGTGTATATATAATTCTATGGTGTTGGCAGGGTTAAAGCATGGGAGCTGAGGCACAGACTGTCATCTTTATTTAACACTCATGTTAATTGGCTGCTTAACTGAATTTATTTTGGGAGAAGAAACTACGAGGGAACCAGTTGACTGAATACCATGATCAGGAGGGATTGAATGAACTGCATTGTATTACTAAATGGACAAATATTGTTAATCCCCCAAAACAATATCAAACTGGCATTCTGTCTCTCATACTGTGGGGCTCAACTCTAAGATTTTAAAAGACTTTCTAGTCTCGTCTGATGTTGTTATACTTTAGTAGAATAAACCCATCGATTCAAGGACATTTCCTCCAGTACATGAGGCACTTTGCGTTGTCAAAGCAACAGAAATGGATTTACTGACTGACTCCCCTACTCCTCCCCTTTGGCAGGGACACAATGGTATTCCATTATGCTTTCCTCCACACCTTCCAATAACACACACACACATGCACACATACACACACACACACACACACACACACACACTGACAACAGTGAAGGGTGGAAGGGGTGGAATACTGTATGCAGCAGATATAGCGGGACACTGGGAGCACACTGTCTGTGGCACACAAAAAATGGCACAGGTTGTAGTTAACTTGTCTAAAAGGCAAGAAACTCTTTACCAAATTGTTGATTTTACTTATTTCCAAAATGACTAACAACTCTACTGCCAACACATAAGCGGCTTCAATCTGCCTTCATTCGTTTTTTTTTGTTACAATATTTTTTACACCAAGGCACTCTGACTGTGACTGACTGACCTGCTCTCTGAGTCAGGTGATGATGATGTCATAGGCTGGTGCTCGGGGCAGGCGTGCCCGTCCTGCCAGGGCCCTCTACAGCCAGAGCAGAAGACAGTGTGGCAGGCTGGACAGGGCACGGACGTAGGCTGGCCCTCTGAGCTGGGCCCGACGCTGCAGACAGCCTGGCACTCCAGCACCGGGCACCATGCTCTACTAGGGTCCAGCTGCACCCCTGAAACATAACAAACCAATGATGTATATAAACACATGTATATACATATACAGGTAACTGCCAAAATAAAGGAAACACTTGAGTAAATGAGGGATATAGAGTATATTGAAAGCAGGTGCTTCCACACAGGTGTGGTTCCTGAGTTAATTAAGCACTTAACATTCCATCATGCCCAGTTGCCCATTATTTTGGCTACCATGGCTAGAGGAAATCTCAATGACTTTGAAAGAGGGGTCTCAAAAGAGCATAGGGGATTTGTGTGTGTGTGTGTGTCTGTGTGTGTGTGTCTGTGTGTGGCGTGTGTGTCTCAGTTAGCAGATCTCAACCTAATTGAACACTCATGAGAGATTCTGGAGTGGCGTCTGAGACAGAGCTTTCCACCACCATCAACAAAACACCAAATTATTGAATTTCTCATTGAAGAATGGTGTCGCATCCCTCCAATAGTTCCAGACACTTGTAGAATCTATGCCATGTTCTGGCAGCTCGTGGTGGCCCAACGTCCTATTAAGAAGCTTTATTTTATTTTGGCAGTTACCTGTATGTATGTCTATAGAATGACACCCAAAGCAAGGTATTAGATATAGAGGGTAGAGGATCCTAGATACAGTGCCTTCAGAAAGAATTCACAACCTTGACTTTTTCTACATTTTGTTGTGTTACTGCCTGCATTTAAAATTGGTTGAATTGAGATTTTGTGTCGCTGGCCTCCACACCCCCAAAGTAGAATATTGTTTTTAGAAATGTGTACAAATTAATTTAAAAATGAAAAGCTGAAACATCTTGCGTCAATAAGTATTCAACCTATTTGTTATGGTAAACCTAAACAAGTTCAGGAGTAAACATTTGCTTAACAAGTCACATAAGTTGCATGGACTCACTGTGTGCAATAATAGTGTTTAACATGATTTTTGAATGACTACCTCATCTCTGTACCTTACACATACAATTATCTGTAAGGTCCCTCAGTCGAGCAGTGAATAGGTAAAAAAAAATATGTACAGTCGTGGTCAAAAGTTTTGAGAATGACACAAGTATTGGTCTTCACAAAGTTCGCTGCTTCAGTGTTATGAGATATTTTTGTCAGATGTTACTATGGTATACTGAAGTATAATTACAAGCATTCCATAAGTGTCAAAGGCTTTTATTGACAATTACATTAAGTTTATGAAAATAGTCAATATTTGCAGTGTTGACCCTTCTTTTTCAAGACCTCTGCAATCCGCCCTGGCATGCTGTCAATTAACTTCTGGGCCACATCCTGACTGATGGCAGCCCATTCTTGCATAATCAATGCTTGGAGTATGTCAGAATTTGTGGGTTTTTGTTTGTCCACCCGCCTCTTGAGGATCGACCACAAGTTCTCAATGGGATTAAGGTCTGGGGAGTTTCCTGGCCATGGACCCAAAATATTGATGTTTTGTTCCCCGAGCCACTTAGTTATCACTTTTGCCTTATGGCAAGGTGCTCCATCATGCTGGAAAAGGCATTTCTTGGATGGTTGGGAGAAGTTGCTCTTGGAGGATGTGTTGGTACCATTCTTTATTCATGGCTGTGTTCTTAGGCAAAATTGTGAGTGAGCCCACTCCCTTGGCTGAGAAGCAACCCCACACATGAATGGTCTCAGGATGCTTTACTGTTGGCATGACACAGGACTGATGGTAGCGCTCACCTTGTCTTCTCCGGACAAGGTGTTTTCCGGATGCCCCAAACAATCGGAAAGGGGATTAATCAGAGAAAATGACTTTACCCCAGTCCTCAGCAGTCCAATCCCTGTACCTTTTGAAGAATATCAGTCTGTCCCTGATGTTTTTCCTGGAGAGAAGTGGCTTCTTTGCTGCCCTTCTTGACACCAGGCCATCCTCCAAAAGTATTTGCCTCACTGTGCGTGCAGATGCACTCACACCTGCCTACTGCCATTCCTGAGCAAGCTCTGCACTTGTGGTGCCCCGATCCCGCAGTTGAATCAACTTTAGGAGACGGTCCTGGCGCTTGCTGGACTTTCTTGGGCGCCCTGACGCCTTCTTCACAACAATTGAAGTTCTTGATGATCCGATAAATGGTTGATTTACAGTTGAAGTCGGAAGTTTACATACACCTTAGCCAAATACATTTAAACTCAGTTTTTCACAATTCCTGACATTTAATCCTAGTAAACATTCCCTGTTTTAGGTCAGTTAGGATAACCACTTTATTTTAAGAATGTGAAATGTCAGAATAATAGTAGAGAGAATTATTTATTTCAGCTTTTATTTCTTTCATCACATTCCCAGTGGGTCAGAAGTTTACATACACTCAATTAGTATTTGGTAGCATTGCCTTTAAATTGTTTAACTTGGGTCAAACGTTTCGGGTAGCCTTCCACAAGCTTTCCACAATAATTTGGGTGAATTTTGGCCCATTCCTCCTGACAGAACTGGTGTAACTGAGTCAGGTTTGTAGGCCTCCTTGCTCACACACGCTTTTTCAGTTCTGCCCACACATTTTCTATAGGATTGAGGTCAGGGCTTTGTGATGGCCACTCCAATACCTTGACTTTGTTGTCCTTAAGCCATTTTGCCACAACTTTGGAAGTATGCTTGGGGTCATTGTCCATTTGGAAGACCCATTTGCGACCAAGCTTTAACTTCCTGACTGATGTCTTGATATGTTGCTTCAATATATCCACATAATTTTCCTTCCTCATGATGCCATCTATTTTGTGAAGTGCACCAGTCCCTCCTGCATCAAAGCACACCCACAACATGATGCTGCCACCCCCGTTCTTCACGGTTGGGATGGTGTTCTTCGCCTTGCAAGCTACCCCCTTCTTCCTCCAAACATAACGATGGTCATTATGGGCAAACAATTCTATTTTTGTTTCATCAGACCAGAGGATATTTCTCCAAAAAGTACTATCTTTGTCCCCATGTGCAGTTGCAAACCGTAGTCTGGCTTTTTTATGGCGGTCTTGGTCAGTGGCTTCTTCCTTGCTGAGCGGCCTTTCAGGTTATGTCGATATAGGACTCGTTTTACTGTGGATATAGATACTTTTGTACCTGTTTCCTCCAGAATCTTCACAAGGTCCTTTGCTGTTGTTCTGGGATTTATTTGCACTTTTCACACCAGAGTACGTTCATCTCTAGGAGACAGAACGCATCACCTTCCTGAGCGGTATGACGGCTGAGTGGTCCCATGGTGTTTATACTTGCGTACTATTGTTTGTACAGATGAACGTGGTACCTTCAGGCATTTGGAAATTGCTCCCAAGGATGAATCAGACTTGTGGAGGTCTACCATTTTTTTTCGGAGGTCTTGGCTGATTTCTTTTGATTTTCCCATGATGTCAAGCAAAGAGGCACTGAGTTTGAAGGTAGGCCTTGAAATACATCCACAGGTACACCTCCAATTGACTCAAATGATGTCAATTAGCCTATCAGAAGCTTCTAAAGCCATGTCATCATTTTCGGCATTGTGTTTCCTTGCAGGTAACCATGGTTAACAGAGGAAGAACAATGATTTCAAGTACCACCCTCCTTTTAAAGCTTCCAGTCTGTTATTCTAACTCAATCAGCATGACAGAGTGATCTCCAGCCTTGTCCTCGTCAACACTCTCACCTGTGTTAACGAGAGAATCACTGACATGATGGCAGCTGGTCCTTTTGTGGCAGGGCTGAAATGCAGTGGAAATGTTTTTTTGGGGATTAAGTTCATTTTCATGGCAAAGAGGGACTTTGCAATTAATTGCAATTCATCTGATCACTCTTCATAACATTCTGGAGTATATGCAAATTGCCATCATCAAAACTGAGGCAGTAGACTTTGTGAAAATTAGTATTTGTGTCATTCTCAAAACTTTTGACCACGACTATACAAAAACAATCAGACATTGAATATCCCTTTGAGCATGGTGAAGTTATTAATTACACTTTGGATGGTGTATCAGTACACCCAGATCTACAAAGATACAGTGGGGGAAAAAAGTATTTAGTCAGCCACCAATTGTGCAAGTTCTCCCACTTAAAAAGATGAGAGAGGCCTGTAATTTTCATCATAGGTACACGTCAACTATGACAGACAAATTGAGGAGAAAACATCCAGAAAATCACATTGTAGGATTTTTTATTAATTTATTTGCAAATTATGGTGGAAAATAAGTATTTGGTCACCTACAAACAAGCAAGATTTCTGGCTCTCACAGACCTGTAACTTCTTGTTTAAGAGGCTCCTCTGTCCTCCACTCGTTACCTGTATTAATGGCACCTGTTTGAACTTGTTATCAGTATAAAAGACACCTGTCCACAACCTCAAACAGTCACACTCCAAACTCCACTATGGCCAAGACCAAAGAGCTGTCAAAGGACACCAGAAACAAAATTGTAGACCTGCACCAGGCTGGGAAGACTGAATCTGCAATAGGTAAGCAGCTTGGTTTGAAGAAATCAACTGTGGGAGCAATTATTAGGAAATGGAAGACATACAAGACCACTGATAATCTCCCTCGATCTGGGGCAGCACGCAAGATCTCACCCCGTGGGGTCAAAATGATCACAAGAACGGTGAGCAAAAATCCCAGAACCACACGGGGGGACCTAGTGAATGACCTGCGGAGAACTGGGACCAAAGTAACAAAGCCTACCATCAGTAACACACTACGCCGCCAGGGACTCAAATCCTGCAGTGCAAGACGTGTCCCCCTGCTTAAGCCAGTACATGTCCAGGCCCGTCTGAAGTTTGCTAGAGTGCATTTGGATGATCCAGAAGAGGATTGGGAGAATGTCATATGGTCAGATGAAACCAAAATAGAACTTTTTGGTAAAAACTCAACTCGTCGTGTTTGGAGGACAAAGAATGCTGAGTTGCATCAAAAGAACACCATACCTACTGTGAAGCATGGGGGTGGAAACATCATGCTTTGGGGCTGTTTTTCTGCAAAGGGACCAGGATGACTGATCCGTGTAAAGGAAAGAATGAATGGGGCCATGTATCGTGAGATTTTGAGTGAAAACCTCCTTCCATCAGCAAGGGCATTGAAGATGAAACGTGGCTGGGTCTTTCAGCATAACAATGATCCCAAACACACCGCCCGGGCAACGAAGGAGTGGCTTCGTAAGAAGCATTTCAAGGTCCTGGAGTGGCCTAGCCAGTCTCCAGATCTCAACCCCATAAAAAATATTTGGAGAGAGTTGAAAGTCCGTGTTGCCCAGCGACAGCACCAAAACATCACTGCTCTAGAGGAGATCTGCATGGAGGAATGGGCCAAAATACCAGCAACAGTGTGTGAAAACCTTGTGAAGACTTACAGAAAACGTTTGACCTGTGTCATTGCCAACAAAGGGTATATAACAAAGTATTGAGAAACGTTTGTTATTGACCAAATACTTATTTTCCACCATAATTTGCAAATAAATTCATTAAAAACCTACAATGTGATTTTCTGGATTTTTTTTCTCATTTTGTCTGTCATAGTTGACGTGTACCTATGATGAAAATTACAGGCCTCTCTCATCTTTTTAAGTGGGAGAACTTGCACAATTGGTGGCTGACTAAATACTTTTTTCCCCCACTGTACAGGCACCTTCCTAACTCAGTTGCCGGAGAGGAAGGAAACCGCTCAGGGATTTCACCATGAGGCCAATGGTGACTTTAAAACAGTTACAGTTTAATGGCTGTGATAGGAGAAAACTGAAGATGGATCAACAACAGTGTAGTTACTCTACAATACTAACTTAAATGACAGAGTGAAAGAAGGAAGCCTGTACAGAATACAAATATTCCAAAACATGCATCCTGTTTGCAATAAGGCACTAAATATGGCAAAGAAATGAACTTTATGTCCTGTATAGGAAGCATTATGTTTAGGGCAAATTCAACACAACACATCACTGAGTACCACTCTTCATATTTTCAAGCATGGTGGTGGCTGCATCATGTTATGGGTATGCTTGTCATCGGCAAGGACTAGGGATTTTTTTAGGATAAAAATAAACGGAATAGAGCTAAGCACAGGCAAAATCTTAGAGGAAAACCTGGTTCAGTCTGCTTTCCAACAGACACTGGGAGACAAATTCACCTTTCAGCAGGACAATAACCTAAAACACAAGGCCAAATATACAAAATACACGACACTGAATGTTCCTGAATGGCCTAGTTACAGTTTTGACTTAAATCGGCTTGAAAATCTATGGCAAGACTTGAAAATGGCTGCCTAGCAATGATAAACAACCAACTTGACAGAGCTTGAAGAATTTTTTAAATAATAATGTGCAAATATTGTACAATCCAGGTGTGCAAAGCTTTTAGAGACTTACCCAGAAAGTCTCACAGCTGTAATCGACACCAAAGGTGATTCTAACATGTATTGACTAAGGGGGTTGAATACTTATATATATATATATATATATATATATATATATATATATATACAGTGGGGAAAAAAAGTATTTAGTCAGCCACCAATTGTGCAAGTTCTCCCACTTAAAAAGATGAGGGAGGCCTGTAATTTTCATCATAGGTACACATCAACTATGACAGACAAATTAAGAAAAAAAAATCCAGAAAATCACATTGTAGGATTTTTGATGAATTTATTTGCAAATTATGGTGGAAAATAAGTATTTGGTCACCTACAAACAAGCAAGATTTCTGGCTCTCACAGACCTGTAACTTCTTATTTATGAGGCTCCTCTGTCCTCCACTCGTTACCTGTATTAATGGCACCTGTTTGAACTTGTTATCAGTATAAAAGACACCTGTCCACAACCTCAAACAGTCACACTTCAAACTCCACTTTGGCAAAGACCAAAGAGCTGTCAAAGGACACCAGAAACAAAATTGTAAACCTGCACCAGGCTGGGAAGGCTGAATCTGCAATAGGTAAGCAAATTGGTTTGAAGAAATCAACTGTGGGAGCAATTATTAGGAAATGGAAGACATACAAGACCACTGATAATCGCCCTCGATCTGGGGCTCCACGCAAGATCTCACACCGTGAGGTCAAAATGATCACAAGAACGGTGAGCAAAAATCACAGAACCACACGGGGGGACCTAGTGAATGACCTGCAGAGAGCTGGGACCAAAGTAACAAAGCCTACCATCAGTAACACACTACGCCGCCAGGAACTCAAATCCTGCAGTGCAAGACGTGTCCCCCTGCTTAAGCCAGTACATGTCCAGGCCCGTCTGAAGTTTGCTAGAGTGCATTTGGATGATCCAGAAGAGGATTGGGAGAATGTCATATGGTCAGATGAAACCAAAATATAACTTTTTGGTAAAAACTCAACTCGTCGTGTTTGGAGGACAAAGAATGCTGAGTTGCATCCAAAGAACACCATACCTACTGTGAAGCATGGGGGTGGAAACATCATGCTTTGGGGCTGTTTTTCTGCAAAGGGACCAGGACGACTGATCCGTTTAAAGGAAAGAATGAATGGGGCCATGTATCGTGAGATTTTGAGTGAAAACCTCCTTCCATCAGCAAGGGCATTGAAGATGAAACGTGGCTGGGTCTTTCAGCATGACAATGATCCCAAACACACCACCCGGGCAACGAAGGAGTGGCTTCGTAAGAAGCATTTCAAGGTCCTGGAGTGGCCTAGCCAGTCTCCAGATCTCAACCCCATAGAAAATCTTTGGATGGAGTTGAAAGTCTGTGTTGCCCAGTGACAGCCCCAAAACATCACTGCTCTAGAGGAGATCTGCATGGAGGAATGGGCCAAAATACCAGCAACAGTGTGTGAAAACCTTGTGAAGACTTACAGAAAACGTTTGACCTGTGTCATTGCCGACAAAGGGTATATAACAAAGTATTGAGAAACTTTTGTTATTGACCAAATACTTATTTTCCACCATAATTTGCAAATAAATTCATAAAAAATCCTACAATGTGATTTTCTGGATTTTTTTTGCTCATTTTGTCTGTCATAGTTGACGTGTACCTATGATAAAAATTACAGGCCTCTCTCATCTTTTTAAGTGGAAGAACTTGCACAATTGGTGGCTGACTAAATACTTTTTTTCCCCACTGTATATATATATTAGTTTATTTTATTTTTAATATATATATATTAATTTTTTTACAAATGTTTGAATTTTTCTTCCACTTTGACATTACAGAGTATTTTGTGTAGATCGTTGACAAAAAATGACAATTAAATCCATATTAATCCCACCTTGTAAAAAGTCAAGAGGTGTGAATACTTTCTGAAAGCACTGTAGGCCTGCCTTTCCTAGATGTGCCAGGGCAGGGTTTTCAGTGGGGTTTCTAACTGCTTTTGTAACAAAGGCACATTCCATGTTGTCCTTTATAAGGGGAGCACCATAATAAAATATTTGGTGCACTTTGTTAGACTTTTCCTAGATCCAATTTTTTATGGTATTTGATTTATGACTGAACGGTGACTAATATTGGTTTTAGTGTGTTGTTGCCTCAAGGCAAACCAACCAACCTCAGATTCCAATTTGTAAATGTCAAACCAGCTGAGACCTTTTCTACACTGTTTTCTTCTCTTCACACTCTCAGAAATTACTTCGTCTCTAAACAAAAGCCAACAACAAACCATATTTCTTCACCAACAGAAACTGCGGACAGACAGAACAATAACAACTTCATAATTTCCAGTAATTCTTAGACTGCTATTTATAAATCGCCTTATGCTAATCTGGTAGCTCGACCGACCGTCTAGTAGCTACTAAAGTTACAAGAACCTTTCAGCTGGACTGGGACGGGTGAGAGGGAGTCAAGATAAGGACTAGAGGGAGTCTCTCTCGGTACAATAATCCCACAATATGCCAGGCATGTCGATGCTAGAGGCGGGCTCAGATCTGCTCAGCTCACTGTCACCAGATGGCCCAGACCTGAAATAGCCTGGTTGCCGTGAGCGCCGTCACCAGTCACCTCACCAGCATGCTAATGCAAATGAACGGTACCGTACCTTGTTCAAACTCCAGCCGCTGGTACAGCTCCACCTGATCCGCAGGGGCAAAACAGGCTATCTGCAAAACAAAAAAAACAAAAAAAAAGAATGGATCACGTCTGTGATATTGCCTTAAAATCACAGGAGGACCAGCCTGGTCCCAGATCAGTTTGTGCTATATAGCCAACTTCTATGGTCATTGTCACAAACAGATCTGAGACCAGGCTTCAATGTAATGCATTCCACAGAAATTAAATGTATTGCATTCTATAGCAATGCAGAATTTAACGCAGGGATAATCATTTCAAGAGAAGAGGTGTTGATTACCAAACTCCCTGACCTGATTGCAACACTACATTGGCCTGTGCTGTAGGCTATTTACCATTTACACTTGACAATGACATTTGCAAGTTCAAGGTGTGGTGGCATGATGTAAGATGTAGAAAGGGTTGGCAAATTCATCTTACCCAACGGTACCCAACCCTACTAGTGTTAACAGGCAAATACATATGAGTGTAATAGCAATGTAGCAGTGTAATAGTCAAATGGTCTAAACATTGATGTGTACCAGTGGTTCTTTGAACAGACAATGAATGTGTCCCAAATGGCACCTTATTCCCTATATAATTCCCTATGGGCCCTGGTCAAAGGTAGTGCACTACAAAGGGAATAGGGTGCCATTTGGGACGTAGCCACAGCATAACATCCAGTATAAGCCTAGTACCTCTGAGTGGAGCAGGACTCCTGTCCTCTGACAGGCCATGTCTGGACATGTGACTGGGCTGCCCCCACCCTCCCGGATGGCCAGCTGAACATACTGCTGCAGACACTGAGGGGACAGACAACCAATGACATAAACACAGATGTGAATACATTTATATTTACATTTACATCATTTAGCAGACGCTCTTATCCAGAGCGACTTACAAATACATGTACAGTGGGGGAAAAAAGTATTTAGTCAGCCACCAATTGTGCAAGTTCTCCCACTTAAAAAGATGAGAGAGGCCTGTAATTTTCATCATAGGTACACGTCAACTATGACAGACAAAATGAGAAGAAAAAAATCCAGAAAATCACATTGTAGGATTTTTAATGAATTTATTTGCAAATTATGGTGGAAAATAAGTATTTGGTCAATAACAAAAGTTTCTCAATACTTTGTTATCTACCCTTTGTTGGCAATGACACAGGTCAAACGTTTTCTGTAAGTCTTCACAAGGTTTTCACACACTGTTGCTGGTATTTTGGCCCATTCCTCCATGCAGATCTCCTCTAGAGCAGTGATGTTTTGGGGCTGTCGCTGGGCAACACGGACTTTCAACTCCCTCCAAAGAATTTCTATGGGGTTGAGATCTGGAGACTGGCTAGGCCACTCCAGGACCTTGAAATGCTTCTTACGAAGCCACTCCTTCGTTGCCCGGGCGGTGTGTTTGGGATCATTGTCATGCTGAAAGACCCAGCCACGTTTCATCTTCAATGCCCTTGCTGGTGGAAGGAGGTTTTCACTCAAAATCTCACAATACATGGCCCCATTCATTCTTTCCTTTACACGGATCAGTCGTCCTGGTCCCTTTGCAGAAAAACAGCCCCAAAGCATGATGTTTCCACCCCCATGCTTCACAGTAGGTATGGTGTTCTTTGGATGCAACTCAGCATTCTTTGTCCTCCAAACACGACGAGTTGAGTTTTTACCAAAAAGTTCTATTATGGTTTCATCTGACCATATGACATTCTCCCAATCCTCTTCTGGATCATCCAAATGCACTCTAGCAAACTTCAGACGGGCCTGGACATGTACTGGCTTAAGCAGGGGGACACGTCTGGCACTGCAGGATTTGAGTCCCTGGCGGCGTAGTGTGTTACTGATGGTAGGCTTTGTTACTTTGGTCCCAGCTCTCTGCAGGTCATTCACTAGGTCCCCCCGTGTGGTTCTGGGATTTTTGCTCACCGTTCTTGTGATCATTTTGACCCCACGGGGTGAGATCTTGTGTGGAGCCCCAGATCGAGGGAGATTATCAGTGGTCTTGTATGTCTTCCATTTCCTAATAATTGCTCCCACAGTTGATTTCTTCAAACCAAGCTGCTTACCTATTGCAGATTCAGTCTTCCCAGCCTGGTGCAGGTCTACAATTTTGTTTCTGGTGTCCTTTGACAGCTCTTTGGTCTTGGCCATAGTGGAGTTTGGAGTGTGACTGTTTGAGGTTGTGGACAGGTGTCTTTTATACTGATAACAAGTTCAAACAGGTGCCATTAATACAGGTAACGAGTGGAGGACAGAGGAGCATCTTAAAGAAGAAGTTACAGGTCTGTGAGGGCCAGAAATCATGCTTGTTTGTAGGTGACCAAATACTTATTTTCCACCATAATTTGCAAATAAATTCATTAAAAAATGTGATTTTCTGGATTTTTTTTCTCATTTTGTCTGTCATAGTTGACGTGTACCTATGATGAAAATTACAGGCCTCTCTCATCTTTTTAAGTGGGAGAACATGCACAATTGGTGGCTGACTAAATACTTTTTTCCCCACTGTATGTCTATGGACAGAACCAGAGAGCAGGGCCATGTTCAGCAGGGCACAACGTTGTGAAATGTTCAGAACAAACATGCCTCTCTGTAGACATGTAGAGTAAGGACTCACGTCAGCTCTGACCATTACATTTTTATCTGCAACGTTCTACAACGTTCACCTACTAAAAGTGGCCCTGGATTGATGTTGATGTTGACAGTATCTGAGATATACAGTAACTAGCACTTGAACTAGACTCGTCTCTTAGAAATGATTTGATGCTAAAGACAAAGCAGCCAAAAAAATGCAGTCCTGCGAGCATGTTCATGCAAAAACCTGCTGTTTTGTTTGTCAGAAGAGTCACGCCAAGCCTCACTCAGCTACCATAGCAACAGCAGAATGCAGAAAGCATGCGGTGTATTGTCAATCGGTGCATAGTACTGGTAAGTGGTAACCAGTGTTGTGTTGACAGTATCTCTCTATGGCTGTGTTCCAAATGGCACCGTATTCCCTATATAGTGCACTACTGTCCAGGCCCCATAGAGATGCACCCTATGTTTGACCTTGGCCTACCAACTCAGACTGGTGCTCCGAGCGACACCAGCAGCCAGGCAGAGATTAGCACCTGCCAGCCAACCAACCCCACGCCAGGATATCTCTCTATCCGTGTCAAGGCACATCACCTCCACCTCAGTGCGGATGGATACAGACTGACTGAACACAAATCAATAGGAAGTCAGCTGGAGTACTGCATGCCAGAGATAAAAGTGAAAGAGAAACTAAATTATTTCAGGAAAGCAGTGATTAAATATATATTTTTGATTCGGCAGATAGATACTGTATGTCCTGCTTGAACGCTGAGTCTTGTTAAGTGAAAATAGAGAGAGAATAGAAAATACAGGCATTTCCTTGCCCAGCATCAGATATGAGAAGAGAAGTTGTGGCAGGATTGTGTTGTCTACCTACCCGGGTGCAGAAGACACAGTCACAGGTGTGCAGTGTGCTGGTTGCTACTGAGGGGTGCTCACTAAGGCACAGCTTGCAGTAGACCACCACATCAGGCTGGGAGGAGAAGGACTCCACTACAGCCCCGGCCTGGCCCTGAGGCTGGGATGGACTGCTGTTGGCCACGGGGCCCTGAACCTGGCCCCGGGCTGGACTGCTGTTGTTGGCCATGGGGGGAGCAGAGCGGTCAGTCAGTCAGTCAGCGCTGCCTGGAAGCTTCTCTTAGCCCTTCTGCTGGAGGAAGTGTGGAGGGCTGTCCTCCATGATCTGGAGGATGGTGGAGAACAGAAGACAAGCAGTCAGCCAATAGCCTCGCCAGTCCCCACATCATCTAGTGGTGTTTAAAACAGCTGATAGCCTCGCCAGTCCCCACATCATCTAGTGGTGTTTAAAACAGCTGATAGCCTCGCCAGTCCCCACATCATCTAGTGGTGTTTAAAACAGCTGATAGCTTCGCCAGTCCCCACATCATCTAGTGGTGTTTAAAACAGCTGATAGCCTCGCCAGTCCCCACATCATCTAGTGGTGTTTAAAACAGCTGATAGCTTCGCCAGTCCCCACATCATCTAGTGGTGTTTAAAACAGCTGATAGCCTCGCCAGTCACCACATCATTTAGTCATGTTTAAAACAGACGAGAGGAGACTACTTCCAGGTTGCTTCCCAAATAGTGCACTACTTTTGACCAGAGCTCTATTTTGGATGTGGCCCCAGATATATGATTATCACTTCCTGTTAATGAACAGAGGAGCCATTATTTCCCCCTTCCTCCAGCAGTATTACTGTGTGTAGCCGTTGGCAACATGGCTGTTTTAGATTGGTATCTACGGTGCAACACTTCTACGGCGCAACACAAAATCATGGGTGATATCTTTGCAGTCTTTGCAATAGACGAACAAGAGAAGAGGTGTTATCCCTTTTACCAATAAAATGTATCTTTCAGGTTTCGCAAGAAGGAAAATATTAATTTCAGAATTCATAGAAGAGCAGGAAACTCATGGTGCTGCTGCCGATTGACCCATTTCATATGTTCTGGGCTAATCCAGACTAGAGAAGACGACAAGGTCTAACTGTAGCTCAGGTCAACTGGCGTTGGGCCCTGTGAAAGAGGACAAACCCAGAGCCAATATCTCTGCCCTCAAATTCTATAAGGAAAAATAAAGAATTATGTAGTAAAATAGATTTAGCACTACAGAATGAGTGGCTAAAAAGCTGTTGATCATGCATTGGTCTATCTACAGTATCTCATTCTCCACACAAAGTGCAGTTGCTGTTTAAATTGGCAGGCAAATTTATACCAGCCAAATCAATAGAGCCAACATCACTGTTCTAAATTTACTGTGCTCCTCTATCTAAAATTGATTTATGGCACACGTGCAAAACACTGATACTTGCACTTGAATGTGCACATTTTATTTCTGCACTGTCATTATTTCTCTCTGTCCCATAGGAGTGAAGCCCTTCTGCATTGCATTGTGGTGGAGACTGGCGAGCAGGGCGAAGACATCTGACAATGCTGCCTACTTCTGTCTGTCTGTTCGTCAGTCTGTCTGTCTGCCCGTCTGTCTGTCAGTCTATTAGTATGTCAGTCAGTCTGTCTGCCTGTCCGTCTGTCTGCCCATCTGTCTGTCAGTCTGTTAGTCTATCAGTCTGTCAGTCTGTTAGTCTGTCTGTCCTGCACAACCATAACAGGAAGGTAGCAGTAACAAACAGACCTAATATTACCGGTAATAAAAACTCAAGTTATTTTGCATTGCGACACAATGTTGCTTTATCCGTTTCCTCCATCTCTCTGCCTGAAAAGTACCTCACCTTTTAATTATCTTGATGAAACATTGTAACCTGCAAAGTGATACAAATGGAGGAAAAGATTGCCAATGTCACCGGAGTGTTTGGATCCAGCCATTGACACAGCAATCAGGAGGACGAGGGTCAGCTAGAGTAAAACGCTAACTTGTAGCCTACAACAACAACAAATGTGTTTACATCGTCATTATGATGTAGACAAGCTTTTCTTAACTAACCAAATGGCCTTTGCTTTGACTAATAGCAGATGTCACATTACAGTGAGTTCTGTTTCTAACCATACTGTAGGCATTCTCCATGGATCAAGGTCTAGGTTGAATCCCAGCCAGGGATCAAAGCCTCATTGTCCAGCACACAAGCAGAAACGGAAAACCAGCTCAGCTTGGTGAATAGTTGCCATACATACAGAGTGGCTGGCTGTGTTCTGTTAGAAGGCGGAAGCTGGGCCTGGGTCTGGGCCTATGCCGCCGGACTTACAATCCTGTGTGTGTGTGTGTGTGTGTGTGTATAAGAGAGCAAAAGAGAGAGAGAGAGAGAGAGAGAGAGAGAGAGAGAGAGAGAGAGAGAGAGAGAGAGAGAGAGAGAGAGAGAGAGAGAGAGAGAGAGCGAGAGAGAGAGAGAGAGAGAGACATTCATCTTGCTGCCCTTAATGTGGGACTAAATGTCAAATTGTTTCTACTCCAATTCCTATGAAAATGCTGTTTTAATTCATCAAAGAAACAAACAAAAACATAAGTTATTACTGTGTTATTACCATTGTTAGAATTTCTTAGTAAATACCAGTAACTTTATGTATTTATGTTGTAGTACATGTTAACCTACAGTAAGTGGGAGTATCCCCCTAATAAAGTATATTCTACATCCAGAATTCATAGAGGAATCATCTGAAATATACTCATTATTCGCATGTAGTAGACAGCAGAAGAATACAAGATGAGTCTGACACAATTTCACCTTCCAAGGTTGTAGCTATACTGACATAGGTCCACATTGAAATTCTGCAACATACGCACATTAAACCATTCCTTACACAGAAAATGACATTTAAATGCCACACAGATGTCACAATAAATACGGAAACACTAGAAAAGAGAGAGAGAGAGAGAGAGAGAGAGAGAGAGAGAGAGAGAGAGAGAGAGAGAGAGAGAGAGAGAGACCTACCTCCCCGGTCAGGTCGCCTACTGCGTGTAGCCTACGACCGAGCTGCTTCTGTCCATATTAACAGCCGCAGTGCTTTTATTATGACACAGACACATCTGTTGATACACAGTCACCTACAAAACACCTCCACTCGGTCGCCACGATATTCACACAAGCACCACCCATTTACCTCTTCCTTCCAACTGCACTAGACGCACCTCCCTGCCTGGCCTACAGTCACCAACGCAATCAGTGTTGGCATGCACAGTCAGTCCCGTGTTTCCAGATGGACGGGTGTGTGTGTAGGTATGTGTGTAGTATTGTTCAGCCAACGATGTTCTTGATGCTTTGCTGCCTTGCTGCCCTTCCTGCTGCTTGCTTGACCAGGAAGCGGTAGGCTATTGGTGGAATGTCCTCTAGCCTGCCCCTGGCGGCTTCCATAGAATAAAATCAAAAGCAAAAATCTACAAGCGCCTTTCCTCACCTCAGGAGTTCGTCCTTTTCCCCCACATAATAATGAATCTTATTGTTACAAATCCACAGAAGCATCTCTTGTGTTATCTCCTAATTGGGTAGAATGTCGCAGTAAATGTGTTTTTACTTTCGGAATTCGGAGTTCGCTCGTCAATAGCTATCCGACAGAAGGTGCTAGGATGATGAGAGTGATATATATAGAATCGGATGACGGTAGAGAGCAAGGTACACACTATGTTTTTACCGATAGTCAAACTCTTCCCTTCACAGAGCCAGGAAATATGCAATATTCTATTTTCTGGCGCTCAGGTGGTTTAGGGACCATCATAAAAGTGCAATACCAGTGATTGCATGAGAGCAAAAAAATATATGTTTTTGCATTCCAATTAAGGAGGGTTAGCCCTATATGAAGATTACATACACTGCATAGGGCCTCCAGTCACTGAAGGGCCCAGCATTTTTATTAGTTACCTCTAACTACTAAGGGGACTATATTTGACCCATTTACAAGGATACTTTTAGAAAGCTTCCTATCTAGATGAAATGGAGATGTAAAACCACATAATGTGAAGTAACTGACCTCACTCATCCATGCTACATTCATTAGAATTCCAGTTCACTACTTCCCTGATTTTATAGGCATATTTCTTGTGATAGGTCGGACTTTCAATACCTTCCTATCCATATGAGCTACAGATCTACAGACAAGGGTGGTGGGTTCCTTCACCTCTCTTATCAAAGCTACACCTTTTATACCGTTTTTAATTCCTCCCCTTTGATTCTATAGATTTTTTTTTCCTATTACAGCTTTAGATATTAATTCAGGTACATATCTAATTTTCAATAGCTTCCTATCTACATTACATATACATCTAAAACCACTTGAGTTTATGTCTCTGACCTCCCTCGTCCATAGTAGTCTACACCCATTAGAATTGCAATTTTTATTTACTGAATTTACATAAATATGTCCTGTGTTAGGTCTTATTTTTAATAGCTCCCGACCATATGAGTTACAGATCAACAGACAAGTGAGTTGGGTTCATTGACTTCTCTTATCAAAGGTACTTTTTTTTTTTATGTCTCACCTTTGATTTTGAAAAAATATTTCACCTATTACAGCTATGGTTATTATTTTATATACAGATCTAATTAAGCAATAAGGCCCGAGGAGGTGTGGTATATGGCCAATATACCACGGCTAAGGGCTGTTCTTAAGCACGACCCAACGTGGAGTGCCTGGACACAGCCCTTAGCCGTGGTATATTGGCCATATACCCCAAACCCCCGAGGTGCCTTATTGCTATTATAAACTAGTTACCAATGTAATTATAGCAGTAAAAACAAAAAATGTGTCATACCCATGGTATCCGGTCTGATATACCACAGCTGTCAGCCAATCAGCATTCAGGGCTCGAACCACCCAGTTTATAATTTCCAATAGCTTCCAGTCCAAATTACATATACATCTAAAATAACTTGATGTTAGGTCACTGTTGTCCGTCCTCCATAATACAACAATTAAAACTGCAATTTTTCTATTCACTGATTTGACATGAATATGTCCTGTGATAGGTCTAATTTCAATAGTTCACTGTCCATATGAGCCACAGGTCAACAGACAAGTGATGTGGGTTCCTTGACCTCTCTTATCAAATGTACACCTTTTATTTGTTCATAATTCCTCACCTTTGATTTTCTATAAATATTTATCCTATTAAATTCAAGAGGACTCCAGTGGCAACGTCTGGTGAACTCCATGCCCAAGAGGGTTAAGGCAGTGCTGGAAAATGATGGTGGCCACACAAAATATATACACTTTCACTTAGGGGTGTACTCACTTTTGTTGCCAGCGGTTAGACATTAATGGCTGTGTGTTGAGTTATTTTGAGGGGACAGCAAATTTACACTGTTATACAAGCTGTACACTCACTACTTTACATTGTAGCAAAGTGTCATTTCTTCAGTGTTGTCACATGAAAAGATATACTCAAATATGTAAAAAAAATGTGAGGGGTGTACTCACTTTTGTGATATACTGTATATGTCATTTGGACTGGAAGCTATTGCAAATTAGATCTGTACATGAATTAATAACAACTATTTGTTGAAACATTTTAAAGAAGTCATTCGCTTTGATAATAGAGGTCAGGGAACACTTGGCTGTAGATCTCTATCACATGTGGAGTGGAAGCAATTAAAAAGGATATTAATTTATAAATCAGGGAACTTCATTTATAAATCAGGGAACTTTAAAATGGGAATTCTAATGGGTGTATCATGGATTAGAGGCATTAGTGACTTTGCCACAAGTGATTTTAGCTCTCTAGGTCATGCAAGTAGGCTACAGTAGGTTGCATATGAGTGAGAAAGATCATAGGCCTATTTCTGTTTTTTGAGCTCATATTTTTACATAAAAATCCATTTAAAATAAACAAAATCAAATTTTAAAATGTTTGTGGGAAAAACAACTGGTTTAAGATCTATACATTATTTAATTTTTAAACGTTTCTGTAAACACCAGGTTCGGCTGATTGCACTTTTAAGACGGTCCCTTAGCCGCGATTTCATAATATTCATCCATCGAAACCAACGTAAAGTAACTTTTTTTCAAACAGAAATGAATGGGGCCGAAAAAAGCTGTACCTTGCTGTGTTGTTATGTGTTAATAACATGAAGACTACGTTACCCAGTAGGCTATGCGAGGGGGGAAGTGGAAGTATGCCTTGCATGGCTACACAAGGAGATTGCTAGCTAAAGTATCAGTTTATTAAAAGTAGTTCAACCTACGACCCGGTTTGTCATTATTTAAAGGAACAAACATAACACTTGCTCTCTATCCTCATCTGATTCTAGATATATCACCCGAATCATCCTAGGACCTTCTGTCGAAGAGGTATTGACGAGAAAACGGAATTTTTTTTTTTCCTGCGGAGAGAAACCTTCAGTGCTGCACAAATGGCCTTTGCAATTATTGGTTTAAGCATAGACTACTCCAGTTATCCTATAAGATTTGAATAATTTAAATGCATTTATACCATCAACAATACTTTATATCTTGCTGCAACTCTTGCAATTTGTTACTCTGTTGTTCTTCTTTACAATACAAGCGCAGTTGGGGAATTTATTATGAGGGGGAAGCAAGTGGAAACTCCCAAAACAGTATGCGCATGCCCCCAGCATTAGGGACTTTTATTTCAGAAGTTTGGCTACCGCAGCCTATAAAAGTAACCGACAACCGATTATAGCCCATTTCTCAGTCGAAACACACAAATTGATGTACTGTTGTATTGTAGCCTATATCGTTCTGTTAGATTAACAGTTATGTTACAATGTAACGAAAAAGGCGAGATTTTACCTGGTAAGAAATCACTTTCCTCATCACCTATCTATTCTCAAGGGACGCAACGGGTCTAATCTCTCGTGGATTGACAGTTTACAATTTTAGTTTTGGGTTTACCGAGATTGCAACGGGTCTAATCTAAACAAAAAGTGAAAGGCCTATGATATGTATGGAAGCAATGGGGAATAACCAATGAGAATAACAAGGCCGGTGTGAAAGTGATATTTTTGCGTTAGCCTACACTACACTTCTTTCATCATTTTCATCACATTGTCTTTTGCATTAATTATGCAAATGCCATATTATTATCATGTTATAACAACACTGAAATGTATATATTTTTTTACTAAGCATTTTTTTCTTATTTTTTTCTGTAATTTATGCATTCTCTCTCATCCAAGAAAGGAGCTTGCAACTTCAGTTACACGCTCTCAGCAAATCTATGTCATGCTGTGTGGTGGAAAGGCTGTGCGTGTACTTGTTGAGCTCCAAGACCATCACAGAGTACGAGAGCCAGGTGATCTGGTCACAGGGAACAGACATGCAGAAGGCTGCCAAACTGCTGCAGGTGGTGTTGAAGAAGGGTCGCAACGCCTGTCAGCTCTTTTTCGACTCACTAGAAAGGTGCTGCCAGTGCCCACCACTGTTCGAAAGAGTCACCGGCCTCCCAGGTAAGTCTCTTCAAAAGTGTTAATTTTTTCATTTTATTAATTGCAAGTAAATTACTTTGGCCTACAAGCCTGTAGTTTTCATGTAGTTTTAATCAACATTTAAATAGGTTATGAATAGTCTAGGCCTACAGTTTATTTATTTATTCAATTATGTGGTATTTAGAGAGGTAGGCTAACTTGGCCTAGATGGCAGCACATTTTCTTTGTAGTAAATAGTATATGTTATATGAATTCTACCCAACGTTCCCTTTTAAAGCACTGGAAACCCAGCTCCATTTGGTGTCTGAGGCAGGTGAGGGCAAATAATATTCCAGAGGCCCAAGAATGTTCCATTCCTCATGTGAAATCCAGTTTTTAAAGATAAAGTGTAGGCTTAAATCCAAATGTTTTCTCCACGTGTCCAATACTAAAGCTCATAGAAGGTTTTTACAGTATGTCATCATCATGACGTAGTGGGAATCGCTGGGATACTATTGTCAACAACAGACTATTTCCCTTTTTTTTTTTACCTCTTCCCTTTTTACTCACACCCTAAACAACAGAGAGGAGGAGGAGCAACACTGCCCCAACTTACGTCATCAACATCAGCCATTCCAATTTGAGTAACTGCATCATTGGAGACTGCAACTTTCAAGGTGTGGCAACATGTATACAACAACTTCAAAGCATTGGTTCAGAGCATGCTAGGCATGGTAAGTTACAGTGTGTCAGAGTTACAGTTACATTTTCTCATAATTTCATATATTTTTAATGATGTGTTACAAGATTCAAGCACATTCACAGATACAAGCACATATGTATATATTATAATAATTATTTTGTATTATTGTTTCCTTCACTTCTCTTTTTGACCTGCACTGTTGGAGTTTAAGAATGTCACTGTACCCTGCAATTACATCTGTGACCCTGTGCAAGTGACTAATAAACTAATCTAATCATTGACAAGACAATTATTTATCAGATGTGTTGCACCAGTGTGTGTAGTTTACGCTAATTCTCAACACCTATCCCCTTTCTTTAATAGGTTCAAAGAAGCCATTAGATTAATAACTTTCATATATGGTACTGCATTCCATTCATGTATGAAAATGTATGCACTCACTAACTGTAAATCGCTCTGGATAAGAGCGTCTGCTAAATGACGTAAATGTAAATGTAAATGTAAATGTAATGTCTCTATTACAGAGACGATGGGAAGCAACACCACCAGTGACCACCAGAGAGCAGTACAGGCCTGTCCAGAGCCAGAGCGCCAGCGGAGTGTCCAGGTCTACGGGTCCCAGCTGCAGTATGTCATCATCGGGGACAACAACAGCCTGCAGGCTGGAGACACACAGGAAGAGGAAGAAGAAGACATGGAACTCATTAATGAAAGTAACTGATTGGATTTGTGTAGGGCTTTTCCAGATGCTCAAAGCGGTTACATTGTATTGGGGAAACTCACCTCATACACCACCAACTAGTTTCCATTTAAGTCATTGAGCAAACGCTCTTATCAAATCAAATCAAATCAAATGTTATTGGTCACATACACGTGTTTAGCAGATGTTATTGCAGGTGTAGTGAAATGCTTGTGCTTCTAGCTCCGACAGTGCAGTAATATCTAACAAGTAATATCTAACAATTTCACAACATATACCCAATACACACAGATCTAAGTAAGGAATTAATTAAGAATATATACATATATGGACAAGCGATGTTAGAGCGGCAAGATACAGTAGAATAGTATAGAATACAGCATATACATATGAGATGAGTAATGCAGGATATGTAAACATTATTAAAGTAGCTAGTGTTCCATTTCTTAAAGTGGCCAGGGATTTCTAGTCTATGTCTATAGGCAGCAGCCTCTAATGTGCTAGTGAATGCTGTTTAACAGTCTGATGCCTTGAGATAGAAGCTGTTTTTCAGTCTCGGTCCCAGCTTTGATGCACCTGTACTGACCTCGCCTTCTGGATGATAGCGAGGTGAACAGGCAGTGGCTGTGGTGGTTGATGTCCTTGATGATATTTTTGGCCTTCCTGTGACATCGGGTGCTGTAGGTGTCCTGGAGGGCGGGTAGTTTGCCCCCGGTAATGCATTATGCAGACCGCACCACCCTCTGGAGAGCCTTGTGACTTACAGGAGCAATTAGGGTTAAGTGCCTTGCTCAAGGGCACATTGACAGATGTTTCACCTAGTCGTCTCAGAGATTCAAACCAGTGACCTTTCAGTTACTGGCCCAACGCTCTTAACCGCTAGGCTACCTGCCTCTGGTGCCAAAGGTTGCATGTTCGAATCCAATGATAGAAAGTTGTTTTTGAGATTTTTGTTTTAAGCCTATCCCAAACCTTAACCCTTACCTTAATCATTCAGAGTTAATGCCTAACCTTAAGATTTCGGAGTTAATGCCTAAACTTAACTCTTACCTTAAAAATGTGGAGTTAATGTCTAAGCTTTAATGCCTAAAGCATTAAAGCGTTGTGTGGCACGGCATCAGTGTCCTATAGAGCCATACATGTATCGCCATCTCCTGCTGTTGTGCCCTTGAGCAAGCTACTGCGCCACGGTCGACCCTAGCTCTCAATCCCCATAAGTGATATGGAGACAAAATGTATGGCCATTGGCTACATTGTAATGTTCCTTGCTGTGTCAACTTGATTTCTGGGGAATGTATATTTATTGTAAATTGCAATGTATTGTTTGGATAGTATAACTTAACCCTACATAATCAAAGAATGAACCATATTTTTGGTCCGTAGACTTATGGAATAAGTATTGAACCATACATTACGTTCTGTGAACCCAATGTATAATGACCACACTGATCACTGCTATTGATAAAGTGCATTTTATTTATTTTAAGTATTTACTTGCTGTAAAAAATACTTGCTGTTTTACTTTGAATGTATTATTAATGTATTAATTTGAATGCATGTGTTCACTGAAAATTGTACTGTACATATTCACTGTTCTACTAAGTTATCAATATTGAAATAGGTTATTTAAAAAAAAAAGTTTACTATACGGTACAGAAATTGTTATTGTTCTGAATTATTTGACTTTATCCGGCAATAAACAATATATTTTCTCAATAATTGTGTTTCTCAATATTATTTTTGCTTGAAAAGCTGGCATGTCACCTAATGAAATATCCATACAACATTATAAAGGTATTGCAATACATTTTTATTGTTTTTTTGTCATTTCTTGAAATCTCTGGGAGGGATACATCTGGATGGTTTCAACAGATTAAAGATACAACTTACACAGCAGTACATGTATTTTGCTGTCACATTTTGGGCTTTCTGTTATGTACCATACAGTAGATCACCTCTACTTATTATAGTCCATATTTTGTCCCGCAATTACTTGTATTGTGAGAAACAATCTCTAAGCTAGTTAATAGTAGCCTGGATCCTAACTGAATAGTTCTGTTTCACTTCACCAAACAGAGCAATTTAGTTTGGATCTAGGCTAAGTTAATAGCCCCAAGTCTAAATGATTTTAGTCGGGATGTAAGTGGTCAAGGAAACACAGACCTGCTCTATGGACGGACATTACTATAGATCATATTTATATACAGTATGCTGAGTCACTGTGGATTCAATCTGTCACAAAAATAATATATTAATGCTAAGAGAAGAAGGCAGTGTATTTAAGGCAGAAATATAAGGAACTGGGAGGAAGAAGACTGGATTTGTAATAGACACTTTAATATACATAAATCCTGATTCCTGGCCCCCGAAATATGCTTCAGCTTCTGGTTTAGAGACAAACGGTATGGTTAAGACACACCACAGTCACACACAACTGATATACAAATTCATGAAGGCATCATTTCGAGGCTTTGAGTTGAACAGAAGAGTAGCGTGTAATACCATACTTTGCTGCCTATACAATAAAACAGAGGGTGGTTTTAAGCATGTTAAATCATACCATAACTATTGTAAAGCAAAGAAAGACAATTTGAGATAATTTCATGTACTGTTATTGAATATGGGTGTTTATATGAAATATTCCATTCAAAACCAAAGAAAAAGCCATGTCAAACTTACATCAATAACTGAAATCAACATAAGAGTAGGTATAGATTTCTTTCACAAAATATGCATATATTTCTGGTGGTGCATGCTTGTTACTGGGACAGACCAGATTATTTTGGGGGCACAGGCTATATAAAATATTGACAAAAAGTGATTCCTACTGTACTGTTGGTGTCTGCTTTTGTTATGATTATCTAGCGCAATTACTGTACCTGCTCAGTGTTCAACTACCAGTGACAAATACTGTGTCAATATTGTTCCTTCATCATGTCATAGAGTTAGTATCATAGAAATAGAATGAATAGAACATGCTTGAAAGCTCTAACCCTGGCAATTTACATTTACGTCATTTAGCAGACGCTCTTATCCAGAACGACTTACAGTTAGTGAGTGCATACATTTTTTCATACTGGCCCCCATGGGAATCGAACCCACAACCCTGGCGTTGCAAGCGCCATGCTCTACCAATTGAGCTACAGGAGGCCTAATTTGACTGGTAAACTCATCGGTACACTCGCAATGGCTGCCTGGTACTGTACCTGCTCAATGATATCACACATTTTCAACTACCAGTGACAAATACTGTGTCAATATTGTTCCTTCATCATGTCATATACAGTGGGGAAAAAAAGTATTTAGTCAGCCACCAATTGTGCAAGTTCTCCCACTTAAAAAGATGAGAGAGGCCTGTAATTTCCATCATAGGTACACGTCAACTATGACAGACAAATTGAGAAAAAAATTTCCAGAAAATCACATTGTAGGATTTTTAATGAATTTATTTGCAAATTATGGTGGAAAATAAGTATTTGGTCACCTACAAACAAGCAAGATTTCTGGCTCTCACAGACCTGTAACTTCTTCTTTAAGAGGCTCCTCTGTCCTCCACTCGTTACCTGTATTAATGGCACCTGTTTGAACTTGTTATCAGTATAAAAGACACCTGTCCACAACCTCAAACAGTCACACTCCAAACTCCACTATGGCCAAGACCAAAGAGCTGTGAAAGGACACCAGAAACAAAATTGTAGACCTGCACCAGGCTGGGAAGACTGAATCTGCAATAGGTAAGCAGCTTGGTTTGAAGAAATCAACTGTGGGAGCAATTATTAGGAAATGGAAGACATACAAGACCACTGATAATCTCCCTCGATCTGGGGCTCCACGCAAGATCTCACCCCGTGGGGTCAAAATGATCACAAGAACGGTGAGCAAAAATCCCAGAACCACACGGGGGGACCTAGTGAATGACCTGCAGAGAGCTGGGACCAAAGTAACAAAGCCTACCATCAGTAACACACTACGCCGCCAGGGAATCAAATCCTGCAGTGCCAGACGTGTCCCCCTGCTTAAGACAGTACATGTCCAGGCCCGTCTGAAGTTTGCTAGAGTGCATTTAGATGATCCAGAAGAGGATTGGGAGAATGTCATATGGTCAGATGAAACCAAAATAGAACTTTTTGGTAAAAACTCAACTCGTCGTGTTTGGAGGACAAAGAATGCTGAGTTGCAGCCAAAGAACACCATACCTACTGTGAAGCATGGGGGTGGAAACATCATGCTTTGGGGCTGTTTTTCTGCAAAGGGACCAGGACGACTGATCCGTGTAAAGGAAAGAATGAATGGGGCCATGTATCGTGAGATTTTGAGTGAAAACCTCCTTCCATCAGCAAGGGCATTGAAGATGAAACGTGGCTGGGTCTTTCAGCATGACAATGATCCCAAACACACCGCCTGGGCAACGAAGGAGTGGCTTCGTAAGAAGCATTTCAAGGTCCTGGAGTGGCCTAGCCAGTCTCCAGATCTCAACCCCATAGAAAATCTTTGGAGGGAGTTGAAAGTCTGTGTTGCCCAGCGACAGCCCCAAAACATCACTGCTCTAGAGGAGATCTGCATGGAGGAATGGGCCAAAATACCAGCAACAGTGTGTGAAAACCTTGTGAAGACTTACAGAAAACGTTTGACCTGTGTCATTGCCAACAAAGGGTATATAACAAAGTATTGAGAAACTTTTGTTATTGACCAAATCCTTATTTTCCACCATCAGTTGCAAATAAATTCATTAAAAATCCTACAATGTGATTTTCTGGATTTTTTTTCCTCATTTTGTCTGTCATAATTGACGTGTACCTATGATGAAAATTACAGGCCTCTCTCATCTTTTTAAGTGGGAGAACTTGCACAATTGGTGGCTGACTAAATACTTTTTTTCCCCACTGTAGTTAGTATCATAGAAATAGAATGAATAGAACAGGCGTGGCAGCTCTAAACCTGGCAATTTGACTGGTAAATTCATCGGTACACTCACAAGGGCTACCTGGTCTTGCGATGCAATAATTTCCATGGTTATTTGGAATGGTCTATCAACTGATGCTGGATTGCCATGGTAATGAAGACTGTTCATTCAAATTATGCTAACTGATGTGGCTCATGCAAAGGAATATATTTTTTGTAATGTCAGTTGAGTTGACTCAACAAAACATCACAGCACAGAATGAAGGGTACACTTCCTGCTTTTACTTCCTGGCATGGGTCTAGGTTGAAGATGACAAAGGTTAAGACAACGGGATTCTAATATCCCATAATAATATGCAACAATGGTAGTTGGCAACAGCGCTGGTAGTTAGCAACGGCACTGGTCCCAGATTTATGACGACGTTGTCTTAACCTGTATATTTTAAACCTAGCTATGGGTACACTCAAAATGGCTGCCAGTCCACCCATTATGCCATCATTGACTTGAATGGGGACGCCCGTTCTATTAATTATATTTCTATGGTTAGTATATTCATCAGTATGACGTCTTTTGGAGAAGCATGCTCTAATCGGGGGATGCGATGGCTATCTATAGCAAGGTCAATGAGTATTTACAGCAGAAAAAAATACTTCTTTGGGTTTTATATTATGGTTTAGACAGAAGGGAATCCTTTTGGCACTAAAGCTGACATTAGCAGCAAGTACTGTATTGTCAATGTAATACACCTGACATTCCCGTAGACCCTACGCCTAGGGCAAGACAGGTGAGAGGTTTGGGCTACCTTCATGGGTATGATCCAACTTTGAGCAAAGTGATACGCTGTTTGTTTACCTGTTATTCTTTATGGTAAAATGATGCTTCATCAAGACCGCTCAGAACCCCAGAGAACATCAATGAGCATAATTCATTATTGTACCGTCAGCTAAAAATAACCTGAACATGTCAAGAAGAGTAAAAAGGGGGAGACAACTTTTCATCACAAAACACCTGACTCTAAGCCGAACCATATGTACACACGTATACCATACCATACAAAATGATAACTTGTAAAAAAACATCTACAATTTCATAGTTCCATATCCTTTCAAGTCATCATCCAATCATTTGTTGCTTTTGTCTCATGTCTCCACTTTAAGATGTTCACAGCTCTCAGTATGGGACTTGTGTTGTCAGCATCACACCTACTCTCTTACAGTAGAACACCATAGCCTGAGGAATTCAAATATGGAGCGTTATTTTGCCTTGTGCTCATTGATTTTTCTGTGGGTGAGTAACTCCTACCACATTCCACCAATTGTGCCAGTATAGGGGGTGATTGAGGCCATACCACTTTGAATCTTTACACTACCTCATACTTTACATTTGATCATTCAGTGTCCTTAATCACCTCTCTATGGCAGAACATTATGGCAACATTTACATTGCTGAGCAAAATATTGTATAAAAATGGACTAGTATCCTTTTGTCTGAAAGTACTGGTACTGTATTCAACGATCAGAGGACATAGTAACAAGCACTGACTACACAGTCCACATTCCTCCAAGGAAAAGTAAAGGTCCACAGCCTGCTCTGACAGCATCGACAGACAGATGAAACTAGACACGGTATAGGCCGGATCGCAGCACAGTCATCCAGATCAAAACCCAGTCAGTCAGAGTTCTGTATTGTGCCATAAGTGCTGGAAGCAGCTAGAAGACAGTGGAGAAGGTAGACAAGGACGAGGGGAGAGTCTAGATCTCGTTGATTGTTCTTTCAGAGGGTCGGTAATCAGCTCCCTTGGGGGACGACATGTAGAAGGACTGGGTCTTGCGTTTTAAGCGCGCCCGCTTGGTGGCCAGGGAGAGGCTGTGCTTGCTGGAGGAGATGATGTCGTGGATGAACTTCTTGCAGTCCACACACACTTCCATGGTGCACCAGTCCTCCGTCAGCTCCGCTGGAAGCTCCACCTCGTCACGGGACTGGGACTTCTCCAGACTACCGTGCTTAGACAACCTGAGCGAGGGAGGGAGGAGAGGTTAACACTAAGTTGTGTAACAGAGTAGGTTCCGTCTCTGTCCCTCACTGGGCTCAGTCGGCTACAGTTGCTCTTAAAATAGAACATAACTTCATTTGAGAATAAGTCTTGCACATCTAAAACAGGCACATTTTTTAAAAAAACTTTATGATCTAGAGAAGTAGTAGAGGGGTGCCTACTTGGACATGGTCTTCTGAAGGCTGAGGCGGTGGTGGCTAGTAGAGGGTTTCTCAGGCTTGGGGGCTGCTGCTGCTCTGCTTGGTCCTGCTGCTGCTGAGGCTGCTGCTTTAACTGCTGCTTTTCCTTTTCCTGCTGAAACTGCTGCTGCTGCTGGGGCGGCTGATGGACCAGCTATACTGGCAGCTTTCCCCATGGCTGCTACCCGGTCCCTGGGTAGAGTGGTGGTAGAGCCCAGGGAATAGATGGGCAGGTTGGCATAGGGCTTGGAGGGTAGCCTCATCTGACAGAGAGACAGAAATAGAGCAGAGTATGAACACATTCATAAAGACAATATTATGGGATTACTTTCTATCAGTGGGCATCCATCAGTGTGAGAGAATAAATATGACATACTTTTTGACAGCACTGTGAACACACAGGCCTTTTGCAGAACTGGCAGGTGTAGGACCATGTGAACAAGGAAAACCTTTTGGTTCGGCAACAGAAGCAAAGCTGTAAAAAGAAGAAATTCAGAACAGGTGCATCAAAAGTTTAAGACAAAAGGAATCAAATCATTCAAAAAGCAGTGTGTGATCAAATTATGTGACCTCAAAGATTTTGAAAGGAACGTGTAAGATGATTTTTCTCAACAATAGGTACTGTGATGTTTAGTCCGAGATACTTTTATTTCAGCTGGGTGAAAATGAACAGCAGTAAACTGACCTTTCCCTTCTTCATAGCGTTGTACACGTCCTTGTACTGTTGGAACTTCTCCAACTCTGCTTTGACCAGCACCTGTCTGATATGCATCACCTCTTCCACCGTCAGGGACAAGCACTCTACCGGGAAACAAAACTCCTCCTGAAAACACACACACAGCACCGGCCAGGTTACTATGACAACCACACAAACCGCCCTTGTTACCATTCCGTCCACACACACACACACCAGAACCTCTCGGTGCACTCTGTCCGGGTTCTGACAAGTTTGGGCAAAAAAAGTATCCATTGTTCACCCGGCAAGCCGAGGGGACAAACAAAGCACAGAGGGCACGGAACGAGTAAACAACTGGAGTGATGACAGATAATGACAATATTCCAGAAAATTCCAGAAATCCTCTACTTGGTTCTGCTTCACATAAAGGTATAGACAACCTAAAAACACACAAGGCCCCTCTGCTGTGGTTGGTTTTCTGCTTCTATCTGGCTGTTTCTGACTTCAATAACTAAGCCTGCGGTGGGACTACGGAGATGCTATCTTCAACAGTACACCAGGTCTGCTGCTGCTGCTGCAATTACTGGTCATCCTGGTGTTGTTCCAATAATGTTTCTCAATAATGTGTCTCTATTCAACGTTTTTTGTTGTTGCACCCAGCTAATGTTTCTCACTCCCAGAAGAACCATGAATATACTGTAACTCTGTAATGCTGCTGTGGCTCCTGCTGCTGATCTTATGACTCACAGAGATACAGTGGGCTGCATTGTCTCTGGCCCAGAGGAAGGGAAGGAGGGGGAGAGCCTAGGGAGTATCAACAACAACAAAAAATAGGGAGTTTATACTTGCTACTGAACAACAGTATGTTATATACAGTATACACAACATGAAGGACTTAATTAATCTATCTAGAGCATTGTTTTACTTGGCAGTGGCTAGCTAGGCTACATGATGCTTGCAAGCACAACAACTATAACTATGGTTAAATGGAGCAAAGCTGAGTATGATGAAATGATTGGTGCTCCAGTGAGGGATGCATCTGCTGTTGACTGTCAAAATGCATAATGACAATCACACCTAAACTGAAGGGCTTTCTATGAAAACAGCAACAGTCCTGGGCGGGGCTGAGAGATGGATCTCTAGGAAAGCAGGAAGCATTAGAAGAGATGATGATGAACTACGGTGCGCCAGCATGGACATAAGGGGCGACTGGCAAACCTTGAAAGGCTTTCTTCCCCTGCACAGAGCAGACAGGGCAGACCACACCATGCCCAAGACAAACACCTCGACAGGGTAGGAGCTCCATAAGGGGTGGAGGGTGGAGGGAGGGGAGTGGAGGAGGAGGGGGTTCCAGGGGAACAGATGGTGGGCTATCCTCCCGACCTGAGAAGGACAGGGGTTATAGAGGTGTATGGAAGAGGGGGAGGACAGGGATTATAAAGGTGTATGAAAGAGGGGGAGGACAGGGATTATAGAGGTGTATGGAAGAGGGGGAGGACAGGGATTATAAAGGTGTATGGAAGAGGGGGAGGACAGGGATTATTAGGTGTATGGAAGAGGGGGAGGACAGGGATTATAGAGGTGTATAGAGGGGGAGGACAGGGATTATAATGGTGTATGGAAGAGGGGGAGGACAGGGATTATAAAGGTGTATGGAAGAAGGGGAGGTCAGGGGTGTGTGTGTGGTCATTTGCATGTGTGCATACATGGACCTGTGTGTCAAGATTTTTATTGTATGACTTAATTTGCCCTTGTTTTCTTACATGGGGTTATAGAGGGACAGTGCATTCGGAAAGTATTCAGACCCCTTGACTTTTTCCACGTTTTGTTACATTACAGCCTTATTCTAAAATTGATTAAATTGTTTTCCCCCCTCATCAATCTACACACAATACCCCATAATGACAAAGACAAAACAGGTTTCAGACCCTTTACTCAGTACTTTGTTGAAGCACCTTTGGCAGCGATTACAGACTCGAGTCTTCTTGGGTATGACGCTACAAGCTTGGCACACCTGTATTTGGGGAGTTTCTCCCATTCTTCTCTGCAGATCCTCTCAAACTCTGTCAGGTTGGATGGGGAGTGTCACTGCACCGCTATTTTCAGGTCTCTCCAGAGATGTTCGATCAGGTTCAAGTCCGGGCTCTGGCTGGGCCACTCAAGGACATTCAGAGACTTGTCCCGAAGCCACTCCTGTGTTGTCTTGGCTGTGTACTTCCTGTTGGAAGGTGAAACTTTGACCAAGTCTGAGGTCCTGAGTGCTCTGGAGCAGGTTTTCATCAAGGATCTCTCTGTACTTTCTCTTTTCATCATTCCCTCGATCCTGACTAGTCTACCAGTCCCTGCCGCTGAAAAACATCCCCACATCATGATGCTGCCACCACCATATGTCACCGTAGGGATGATGCCAGGTTTCCTCCAGACATGACTCTTGGCATTCAGGCCAAAGAGTTCAATCTTGGTTTCATCAGACCAGAGAATCTTGTTTCTCATGGTCTGAGAGTCTTTAGGTGCCTTTTGGCAAACTCCAAGCGGCCTGTCATGTGCCTTTTACTGAGGAGTGGCTTCTGTCTGGCCACTCTACCATAAAGGCCTGATTGGTGGAATGCTGCAGAGATGGTTGTCCTTCTGGAAGGTTCTCCCATCTCCACAGAGGAACTCTGGAGCTCTGTCAGAGTGACCATTGGGTTCTTGGTCACCTCCCTGACCAAGGCCCTTCTCCCCCGATTGCTCAGTTTGGCTGGGCGGCCAGCTCTAGGAAGAGTCTTGCTGGTTCCAAACTTCTTCCATTTAAGAATGATGGAGGCCACTGAGTTCTTGGGGACCTTCAATGCTGCAGACATTTTTTGGTACCCTTCCCCAGATCTGTGCCTCGACACAATCCTATCTCGGAGCTCTATGGACAATTCCTTCGACCTCATGGCTTGGTTTTTGCTCTGACATGCACTGTCAACTGTGGGACCTTATATCACAGGTTTGTGCCTTTCCAAATCGTGTCCAATCAATTGAATTTACCACAGGTGGACTCTAATCAAGTTGTAGAAACATCTCAAGGATGATCAATGGAAACAGGATGCACCTGAGCTCAATTTCAAGTCTCATAGCAAAGGGTCTGAATACTTATGTAAATAAGGTATTTCTTAAAACCTGTTTTCGCTTTGTCATTATGGGGTATTGTGTGTAGATTGATGAGAAAAAATGTAATTTAATCAATTTTAAAATAAGTCTGTAACGTAACAAAATGTGGAAAAAGTCAAGGGGTCTGAATACTTTCCCAATGCACTGTATATGGAAGAGGGGGAGGACAGGGGTTATATAGATGTATGGAAGAGGGGGAGGACAGGGGTTATAGAGATGTATGGTAGAGGGGGAGGACAGGGGTTATAGAGGTGTGTGTGGGAGAGAAGAGCTGGGGGGATTGGAGGTGGGGTGTTACGAGCATTTTACATCACCTAACAGAAATAAGATGGAGGCTGATGAACACAAGACAAACTGACACACTATTCAGCAACCAAAATCTCCAATGTGCTCAATTTCTCAAGTTTGATCAACTCTTCTCTTTCCCTTCTTCTCTTCTGTTACTCACCAGAGACTTGGAGCTCTGTCTGGATGGGGGTATGAACTGTCGTACATTGGTGGGCGTCTCCTTCTCAATGGAGTGTCTCCTCTGGGGGGCCTGCCGTCTCTCAGGCTGGGGGGTGGAGGAGATGGGCAGGAACATGGGTGGAGCTGGGGGTGGGGGGAGAGAGGACATGTATGATATACTTTATGTAGTACTGTAACCCTTACAGTGAGGGAAAAAAGTATTTGATCCCCTGCTGATTTTGTACGTTTGCCCACTGACAAAGAAATTATCAGTCTATAATTTTAATGGTAGGTTTATTTGAACAGTGAGAGACAGAATAAAAACAAAACAATCCAGAAAAACGCATGTCAAAAATGTTATAAATTGATTTGCATTTTAATGAGGGAAATAAGTATTTTACCCCCTCTCAATCAGAAAGATGTCTGGCTCCCAGGTGTCTTTTATACAGGTAACGAGCTGAGATTAGGAGCACACTCTTAAAGGGAGTGCTCCTAATCTCAGCTTGTTACCTGTATAAAAGACACCTGTCCACAGAAGCAATCAATCAGATTCCAAACTCTCCACCATGGCCAAGACCAAAGAGCTCTCCAAGGATGTCAGGGACAAGATTGTAGACCTACACAAGGCTGGAATGGGCTACAAGACCATCGCCAAGCAGCTTGGTGAGAAGGTGACAACAGTTGGTGCGATTATTCGCAAATGGAAGAAACACAAAAGAACTGTCAATCTCCCTCGGCCTGGGGCTCCATGCAAGATCTCACCTCGTGGAGTTGCAATGATCATGAGAACGGTGAGGAATCAGCCCAGAACTACACGGGAGGATCTTGTCAATGATCTCAAGGCAGCTGGGACCATAGTCACCAAGAAAACAATTGGTAACACACTACGCCGTGAAGGGTCTGAAATCCTGCAGCGCCCGCAAGGTCCCTGTGCTAAAGAAAGCACATATACAGGCCCGTCTGAAGTTTGCCAATGAACATCTGAATGATTCAGAGGAGAACTGGGTGAAAGTGTTGTGGTCAGATGAGACCAAAATCGAGCTCTTTGGCATCAACTCAACTCGCCGTGTTTGGAGGAGGAGGAATGCTGCCTATGACCCCAAGAACACCATCCCCACCGTCAAACATGGAGGTGGAAACAGTATGCTTTGGGGGTGTTTTTCTGCTAAGGGGACAGGACAACTTCACCGCATCAAAGCGACGATGGACGGGGCCATGTACCGTCAAATCTTGGGTGAGAACCTCCTTCCCTCAGCCAGGGCATTGAAAATAGGTTGTGGATGGGTATTCCAGCATGACAATGACCCAAAACACACAGCCAAGGCAACAAAGGAGTGGCTCAAGAAGAAACACATTAAGGTCCTGGAGTGGCCTAGCGTTTTTCTGGATTTTTTTGTTTGTTATTCTGTCTCTCACTGTTCAAATAAACCTACCATTAAAATTATAGACTGATCATGTCTTTGTCAGTGGGCAAACGTACAAAATCAGCAGGGGATCAAATACTTTTTCCCCTCACTGTATATCACCAGTTAAGTTGACTGAGAACACTCTCTCTTTGACAGCATTACATAGAAGAGCTGTCAGGTGAACAGCTGAGAGCTGTGAAAGCATAGAATTACATATAGAATTATAGGATCTCTATGATAACCCTAACCATAGCTTCATGTCCAGACCAAGGCTCAACCCTTACCCCCAACCCTAACTCCAGCTTTATGTCCACACCCCGGCTCAACCCTAACCCCAAACCTAGCTTCATGTCTACACCCTGGCTGAACCCTAACCCTAACCCCAAACCTAGCTTCATGTCCACACCCTGGCTGAACCCTAACCCTAACCCCAACCCTAGCTTCATGTCCACACCCTGGCTCAACCCTAACACTAACCCTAACCCCAGCCATAATCTTAACCGTAACCCTAGCTTCATGTCCACACCCTGGCTCAACCCTAACCCTAACTCTGGCCTTCTGGTCAACTGGTCTACAAGTCTACTCACTCTTCTTGCCCAGTACAGACTCTGGAGACGTGTCGTCCACCACCGATGTAGAGACACTGGAACTACTGGCTGACCTTCGACCCCCAATGGTGATGTCATCCTGTACGGGGAACAACAGAGAGCAGTGCTGTATACTGATGTCAACTACCAGAAGAAGACACACACACACAAATGCAAGTGCGAGCACACACACACACACACACAGACACACACACTTACGTCAGAGTCGGAGCTGTCCAGTTCTGACAGGGTGGGTGCTTTCAGCCTCTTCCTCTGACATAGGGCCTGGGCTCCACCCCCTGGTGCCCCTGGCCCCCCATTGGACAGACTGCTGAGGGTCATGGTGCTGGATGTCTTCCTGCGGCCGTCAGGACTGGACACATCTGGACGGAGACGTTGTCCCAAGAAGACTGATCAGACAGAGGACAACTCAAATACCCAGGGGTGATTTCAGCAGGATGCAACGTAGCTAACTATACTGAACACTGCAGATAGAAATGTTATGAATAGAGCTGGGAACAGGATTCCCAGCTCCACATGACAGACAAACTGTTCTATGTGATACATTTCTATCTGAGTGTTCGGTAATGTTGCACCGTCCTGAACAGACCCGAGGGGAACACACCAGCGGTATGGAGTGAGGAGGGAGTGTGAGTTGAGGAGAGACGGAGAAGCAGCCTGGTGTTACACATACACACAACATGGATTCTACTTTCACGACACTTTAAGACCTGGACTGAGCAGGATTCTCATGTAACACTAACCCTAGCTGACTCCCTCCCTCCTAGCCTCATTGACAACTTCTCCCCCCAAGAGAGAGAGAAATCAAGTAGGGAGGAAGGGATGGAGAAGACAGTGCTGGAAACAGCAGATAACCAGTAGCAGAGGCCGATCTGATCTGTGGATGCATTGAGGACTTGCCAGGCTCTCTCTCTCACTCTCCCTTTCTTGCTCTCTCTTTCTCCCGCTCTCTCACTTTCTCTCCCTCTCTGTGAAAAGGACCACACAGTAAGCATGTGAATACCTCATCTGGAAAAAGGCTAAAATATGAGCTCATTACCTCAACGGGAGGCCAAGGCCCTCCTCCTTTACTGCTGTCCTGGAGCTCCAATCCTGCCTGCCTGGGACAAGACTGACTGGTCCTAGGAGCCAGGTTTAAACTAGAGCAGATCAAACATCAACCATTTGTGGCACTATGTTTAGTATCAGTCAAAAGTAAAACACTTTGTAAAGCACTGGTTTCTGTAAACTATATTTGTCGATATAGTATAATTAAATCTATTTTAATCAAGACATAAGCAGTAGTGTTAGGATACAGCCAAATAGGCAGACAAACGAAACACGGCCGACATTATGTGTTGCAGCACACAAGTAGCTAGTCACATAAACAGAGCCAAACCACTCCACATACTTTACCTTGACGTGTAAGGATCAACTGTGGAGTGCTGTAGTATATGCCTCCACCTAAAAGGGAACACTTCCTTAAATATGATTGGCCAGACTGTACTAATGGTTTATTCCTATACCCGAACATAGCCTGTCATTTGACTACAGAACTCTATCTCTCTCAGTGATTATTGGTATTGGAGAATCTGGCCACAAAGTAAGGGGATAAGTACCCAGCTGCAATGAAGTTCAGATAGCCAACCATCACATACACACGCATGTACGTACGCACGCACGCACACACACACATATAACACACACACACACACACATTAAAGCTTCACAACAATAAATTGAACCGACTAGTAGCCGTGGATGAGCAAAGGGTAAAAGAGCCTCCAGTGTGATGAAAGACGCTGGGATCAGTGGGAGAAATGTCAAGCACAGCCAATCAGACTTGTCAAAGTTGAGATACCCCGCCCACAACAGGAAGTGTTGACACAGAAAAGAGTAAGAGGGTGTAGATTATTAGAAATTATTTTCAGTGTCACCAATGTAAATTCATTGGCTATCTATCTTACTAGAGGATGTATTGGTGATGACATTTTTGGATAACCACTACAGTACAACCATATAAAACAGAAGGTATCCTCTTCTTATCTGTTTGAAAAACCATATACTGTAAGTTATTCAGAAGTGCTTAAGTGAAAGTGACCAATGCAGGCGATGGTGGAGATTAAGTGTGATGTTTTTGTGAGAATGTCCTTTTCTGTGTTGAATAGAGCTGGGAGCCGACAGGTGTGTGTGTGTGTGTGTGTGTGTGTGTGTGTGTGTGTTCTGCGTGTGTGTGTGTGTGTGCGTGTGTGTGCCGACAGCTCCTGTCTACGCTGCTCTCTGATCCCACCTCTGATTAAATTCTGCAGACTCACTCTCCAAGATGAACAACTGCATTGTGTGAGGAGGACAGTCAATGTAGTTATGCACGTCTTGGTTGTTTGTAATGAGAATTTCTGAGTAATGATGTTCTTTAGCTAAGGCAACTCTTTCCCTGATTTATTTTAGTATCGAAAAGAAAAAGGCCCAGAAGCAGAATTCTATTAATAGATTCTTTAGTGGGAGTTTGAAAGGCAGGAGCTCTGTTGCCTTTACTTGCTGTCGGCTACTGACTTTTATCAATATCAAATCTGTTTTTAACATACAGAGGTTTCAACCAAAGAGCAACAATAGACTAGAGAAAAATTTAGGAAGATCTAATTAGTTTAGACTAATCCCAGAAAAAAGGAATTTGAAGTGAGCATTATTCAAGCATTTAGACAAGGAAAATACTGTTTTACAATTCCTCCTGAGGGACTGAGAAGAACGAGCACCAGCTGTGTGGAGCTTTTGACATCAGCAAGTGTGCCTTCGAGAAATAGTTCATTATCAAAGATGTACTGTAGTGACAGGCAGCGAATAAAACCGTTGGCCTGTTTGAGTCACATCTGGTCTTTTTCACAACTGTCTGTGGTATGTAAGGCTACATCTAACTTAACATTATCCCTGGGCATAGTTTGAGTAGACCATTAAGCCCTTTCACATTCCATGTGGAGATTCAAAAACAAGTGTCATAAGAATTTAACTAAGGTGCAGAATGATTGAAAGATATGCTGAGGTTATCTATGAGTGAGTTGCTGATGTGAAGGTAGCCATCAACATCCCCTCTGCGCTTGACAGTTCTCATCCTGACCAGTGTCTGACATCATGACGTCACAACCAGAGCGCATACTGCTGCGGTGCAGAGCCAACCAAGACAACCATCAACACCACCACTGAAGCATGAAGAAGCATGAGATGAGAGTATTAATATGCATGTTCTAGCTTGGGCAGATGGACAACAACCACGATAGATAGAGACGTAAAGAAACAGCCAGGTAACTGGACAGATCTTTACCTGACAGGTCAAAACTTTGAGACATGCTAAGAGGCCGAATTACTGCAAGAGAAACAATGGTGGCGTTACAGAGTTATTAAGCTATCCATAGGTTAGTTAGGAGGAATACAGACAGAACACATCTATTAAGTAAGCAAGAAGAAAGACATCATCTGCCGACATGTCTGTCAGCTGTCCATAGTGCAGTACAGTACAGTATGTTAGGAAATGTAAAATGATGAAAGTAGTCAGTAGAAAGTGCATAGCCAATGGTGAGAAAACATTAACTTAATAACTAAATAAAATACATTCTCTCTTCAGATTCTAAGGTTTGGTTTGGTTATAGTCAATACAGGCACTTAGCATAACACCAGACAAGGTGTATGTTTAGGCTGTATTACTAGCAGAGCTGTAACACCAAACAGCACAGGCATCCAAGAACAGTAACTTGGCTGGGTGGAAGCATCGTTTAAACCAATGAAAGAAAGTATGATTCACCATTTTTCATTCATGCCGATGCCCAGCACCCGTGAAAGTGCATAATCACAACATACTTCACCTTCTCACAATGAGTGTGAGTGTTTGTGTGTGTGTGTGTGTGTGTGTGTGTGTGTGTGTGTGTGTGTGTGTGAGAGAGAGAGAGAGAGAGAGAGAGAGAGAGAGAGATAGAGAGAGAGATAGAGAGAGAGAGAGATAGATAGAGAGATATAGAGAGATAGAGAGATAGAGAGATAGAGAGAGAGAGAGAGAGAGAGAGAGAGAGAGAGAGAGAGAGAGAGAGAGAAAAAGAAAGACAGACAGAGGGAGGTGTTTCTCACCCAGCCTGCTCCTGCGGATCACATCAGGAGAGACAGGTCTCAGTTTCCTCTCAGATTTGATCTCATCCAGGATCCTCTCGTGCAGGGTGGGAGGAACCTGGGGCTGGGGCTTCAGCTTCCTGGCTGCTGCCTACACACACAAACGCATGAACGCACACACACGTGCACACACACACACGTGCACACACACACGTGCAGATACATACATGCACTCACACTGAGTTATGGGCATCAGAGTTATGGATATCAGGCCTTTCGCCACTGCCTCCTAAACCTTAACGACACTGTCACTGTACTGTTAATAACACTGTCACTGTACTGTTAATATCACTGTCACTGTACTGTTAATAACACTGTCTCTGTACTGTTAATATCACTGTCACTGTACTGTTAATATCACTGTCACTGTACTGTTAATAACACTGTCACTGTACTGTTAATAACACTGTCACTGTACTGTTAATAACACTGTCACTGTACTGTTAATAACACTGTCACTGTACTGTTAATAACACTGTCACTGTACTGTTAATAACACTGTCACTGTACCGTTAATATCACTGTCACTGTACTGTTAATAACACTGTCACTGTACTGTTAATATCACTGTCACTGTACTGTTAATATCACTGTCACTGTACTGCTAATATCACTGTCACTGTACTGTTAATATCACTGTCACGTTAATAACACTGTCACTGTACTGTTAATATTACTGTCACTGTACTGTTAATAACACTGTCACTGTACTGTTAATATCACTGTCACTGTACTGTTAATATCACTGTCACTGTACTGCTAATATCACTGTCACTGTACTGTTAATAACACTGTCACTGTCCTGTTAATAACACTGTCACTGTACTGTTAATATCACTGTCACTGTACTGTTAATAACACTGTCACTGTCCTGTTAATATCACTGTCACTGTACTGTTAATATCACTGTCACTGTACTGTTAATATCACTGTCACTGTACTGTTAATATCACTGTCACTGTACTGTTAATAACACTGTCACTGTACTGTTAATATCACTGTCACTGTACCGTTAATATCACTGTCACTTTGTAACAGTAACTCTTTTGACTGTCAGTCCGCTCCTCTCATTACTGAGGCAGGCACTTCACTGAGGCTGGGGCAGTGAGCATTGATATACAGCTCCAGTAGTAGATCTGATTATCTATCTATCACCCCTCATTCCAATCAGTATAATCATACCCCAGAACCCAAAATCCTGAACTACCTGTATTTCTTTTGGGATATAAAGATGAAGTCTTTCTTTGACTAAAGATGGGTTCAGTGGCTTGAGGATTTAAATGGAAAGGGAAGACCCCTAGCATTAATTCCCAGGCTTCCTCACGTTCCAGTGATGAACAAGACTTGGAAGCCTGGCATGGCAAGACTAGAAGACACCAGAATGAGAGGAATGTGAGGCAGGTACCATAGAATGTACTATCGTATAGTATATAGTACATGTACTATACAGTACTGTACATTAACAGGATTAGAAGGAGAGAAAATGCCCCATGTTCTCCTCTCTAAACCCTATGACTGTACAGCCCATTTAGATAAGAGATATACTTTACATACATAGCTAATAGTTGTCTTCTTATTTCATTCTATGGTACTCTGTTCAACAGAGTGCCCATAGAGATAGAACAGAGTTGTATCTCTATGGTTCAGCCCACCACCATTCCAACACCAAAGAGGTTGCTAGTCGATGTAAAGTATATCTGTTGTTTCTATAGGCTGTGCACTCACAGGGTTGAGAGGAGGTCTGGACCGGATGAAGTCTAGGATGACCTCATGGGCACTCTTCTTCAACCTTGGTGGGATGTCGTTGTTTACCTGGAGGTGCAAGGGACAGACACACAGACACAGACACAGACACAGACACACACACACACACACACACAGAGAGAGATTAAGAGACAGCATAACTACATATCTCTGCTTAATTACAGTAACTGCTTCAAACATGACAACAAACCATGGTTTTAAGACACCTGACAGTCTTACCATGACCTTGCGTAGTTTGTAGCGCTTGGAGCGGATGTCATCCATGAGCATCTCATAGGGCGTGAGCTGAAACTCGATGGCCAGAGGGTTGTACTGGCGCTCCTGGACCTTCTTCAGCTTCACCCCGTTACGCAGGTCTCCCATCACCTGCATCCAGAACTTAGCCTGGGGGATGCAGGGGGACAGGAATCATATAGCAACACAGTACTCATCCAATGACTTAACACTTATAGGGCCAATTTCCCAGACCCAGATGAAGCCTAGATACTCCTGGGCTACAAAATATGCTAGTCCAAGAGTAGGTTTAATATGGGTCTGGGAAACCTGTCCTAAGGGTGTCACATAAGGGTGTCAGAGAAGGGTGTTGCCAGATAAAAGGGGCTAGGCTGTGAGGCTATTAAGGAGCTGGTCACCTACCCAGTCTGCATTCTGGAGCTCATTTAGGTCTCTGCTGGGACCCTCAGACGGCTCGCCACCCATCTTCCGAAGATTCTACCATAGAGAGAGAGAGAGAGAGAGAGAGAGAGAGAGAGAGAGAGAGAGAGAGAGAGAGAGAGAGAGAGAGAGAGAGAGAGAGAGACGGAGAGACGGAGAGACGGAGAGACGGAGAGACGAGAGAGAGAGAGAGAGAGAGAGAGAGAGAGAGAGAGAGAGAGAGAGAAAGAGCGCGAGAGAGAGAGAGAGAGAGAAAAAAAGACAGAGAGACAGAGAGAGAGAAAGACAGAGAGAGAAAGACAGAGAGAGAGAGAGGTAGGGGGATCAGAGAGAGAAAGAGATGAGCACTCAGAGCTTAATGTGAGCTTAAAGGCCCAGTGCAGTCATATATTTCCACACTATGAGTTCGGAATAATACTGTGAAATTGTGAAAATGATGATAATGCCCTTTTAATGTAATGCCCTTTTTAATGCCTGAAATTTCTGTCTGTTTTTGTGTGATGGAGTTTTGGCCTGCCTGGTGACATCACCAGGTGGTAAATTAGTTAATAGACCAATAAGAAAGAGAGTTCCAACCCTCTCTGCCAATAACAGCTAGTTTTTAGTTTTCCCCTCCACACTCAGACCACACCCAGTCCTAGCCAAAAATCTTGCTCTTTGCTAAGAAGCTATTTTTGTTTCTTTGTGACCATTTTTATTGAAAACAATCACAGTAAGGTACTTCATTGTTACCCAGAAATGATTTGATGTTGAGATAAACATGGCATTGGACCTTTAACTAAGTAACTGACCTCAAAGCTACAGATTTCATCCTTTCATGTTGAAATTAGATGTTAATCAAGTTCATTGACTACCGCAGCATTAGGACAGGCAGCTAGCCCCGCTATCAGTCATACCCACAAATCAATACCTATTCGATTATCAATTACAGTTAACGAGAGCCTTCACAGCCTGACAACCTGCCAAGTCCCTATCAATTAGCATCATGATGGTATGCTAACACATTCCCACCACACACATGCCCAGTCCATTTTCATCAGTGATTGAAAATCATCAGTGTAGCCATAAGAAACATAGCATGGTCCTGCCAATGTATGCATAGCAGAGATGATAGCTTTTAGCCATGGTCAAGATGACTGTATGAAATACAGTGTGGGAACTCCCTTAGCTAGCCCATGCTAACACCAATCCACTGCTTTTAAATGTGAGCAAATGCACTTCGAGAGAATTGGGATGCAACCAATGAAGCAGTGAGCAACCTGCATCCCTTCTCCTCCTGATTTAGGAGTTCATTAGAGGACAGGACTGATGGATCTGTTCTGCAGCAGACTGGAAAGCCTCCTCCTCCTCTCTCCTCCTCCTGTCCCCTCTCCCTGTTATGTGTGGTGAGAGAGTGGGTGTCACCCTGCATCCCACCGCTGTTTGATAGAGCAATCATGGGAGTCTCTCTGCTACAGCCCCTCACAGGAGATTTACTATAGGGCCTCTCCTCTCACTGGATATAAAGAGCCATAACTCACACATCTAAGGTGTCTACCTTCTCTACCATTAACATTAACTCTACCATATTCCCTTTTCATGTTTATTTTATTTTTTAACCTTTATTTAACTAGGCAAGTCAGTTAAGAACAAATTCTTATTTACAATGACGGCCTACCCCGGTCAAACCCGGACGACACTGGGCCAATTGTGCGCCGCTCTATGGGACTCCCAATCACGGCCGGATTGTGATACAGCCTGGAATCAAACCAGGGTTTGTAGTGACGCCTCTAGCACTGAGATGCAGTGCCTTTGACCGCTGCGCCACTCGGGAGTCCATGTAATAACATAATCCAGAAACCTTTACAATGGTTTGTGAATAACAACATGATTGTTGACAAACATTTTAAAAAGGACATCATTTCTGAGCAGAGGAGCTCAGGGTGAGATGATGTTAGATTTAACACTCATTTGTATGACCAACACAACACCATCCCAAATCACATCAAAGCCAAACATTTCCATTTCAACAGTAGTTTGCTAACTGTGTACACAGTGTTATAATGACAGACTGCAGTAGTAGTAGTAGTAGTAGTAGTAGTAGTATCATGCTCATGTATTTCAAATAACATTAGCCTAGGTGTATGTGTGTTTGTTTATAGCAAACCCCAAAAAATTCACATAACTAATTAGGGCAATTACCAAATCCTTAATGAAGCAGTCATTAATTCCAGCCTTTAATTTTCCTTCCGTAATTTATAGTAGTTAACCCTGAGCAAATAGGAACAGAAGTGGCTTCGGTGATTCACCTACAACTATGCTTTTAATAGCGTCCTTCTGTCCTGTTATAGAGCTCTTTGTTATGAAAGAAAGGGTCTCTCTCTGCCTGCTGTCCTGTAGCTGCAGTTAGCTAGCTAGATCCCCTGTGGGACAACATGTCTCTGCCTCGCTGCCAGACAGAGGAGAACAAGTGGGGGAGGGGAATGATGCTGGGCCGAAAGCTCATCTTACTCCTCCTGGTATCACACAGACAGAGAGACACACACACAGAAATGCATGTCCACACTCACGCACATACACACACACACACACACACACACACACACACACACACACACACACACACACACACACACACACACACACACACACACACACACACACACAAAGACACACACACACACACACACACACACACACACACACACAAAGACACACACACACACACACACACACACATAAGCATAACCTTGTCCCACATTGAAGAATCAAGCATCTTGAACAGAGATTGCACTGTTCAGCAGATCCTTAGTCCCACCCCATCCCAACTGCTATAGCCCTAGGTCTCTGCCTCCACATACAGTAGACTAGACTACACCCTGGCCTATCCACATCTGGTTGCATATACCAGTTAGGCTAACTAAACTGGATCTACTGTCTGTAGCCCCCTGAACCACATAGCTTGACACCTTCCTCCCCTTCTTCATAGTTAAGCTTCTTACCCTCTCCTCATAATAAGACTCTCCACTCTCTTTTGTAACAGCAAATTATATAACTGTCCAATTCCTCCAGTCACCCAAGTCATAGACTGTTCTCTCTGCTACCGCATGGCAAGTCTAGGTCCAAAAGGCTCCTTAACAGCTTCTACTCCCAAACCATAAGACTGCTGAACAATTAATCAAATGACACCCCCCCCCCCCCCCTTTGTTTTTACACTGCTGCTACTCGCTGTTTATTATCTATGCATAGTCACTTTACCCCTTCCTACATGTACAAATTACCTCAACTAACCTGTATTCCTGCACATTGACTTGGTACCCGTACCCCCTGTATATAGGTTTGTTATTGTTATTATTGTGTTACTTTTTATTTATTTATTTTTACTTTAGTTTATTTAGTAAATATTTTCTTAAAACTGCATTGTTGATTAAGGGTTTGTATGTAAGCATTTCACAGTAAGGTCTACTACACCTGTTGCATTCGGCGCATGTGACAAATAAAATTTGATTTGATTTTGATTTGATATAGCACATGTGACCCTGTGGCAGACAGCAGTGCATTGTGGGACTAATAGGGACATTAAACTAAGCCTTTAGGTATGCAGACATGTTCACTACAACATTAGGGAGTTACCTATTTACAGATTTAGGATCTTTTTAATTTGAGCCAGTGGGAGTTACCTATGTACAGATTTAGGATCTTAATTTGAGCCAGTTTGCTACAGCAGGAAAATAATCTTGCAGCAACAGGAAATGTGAATTATTATGTGGATTATAATGAATGGACATTTTTGTAGGGGTTGATCAAAATGTAAAAAGTCTGACATTTCAAAGTGGAAATTACAAACTTCAGAAGTTCTCCTGCAACAAGGTGATCAAATTAAGATCCTACATCTGTACCACCACAGAACTAAGCCCTATAATACCGTACTATAGAACTGTACAGACAGAAGTGGACTCTGCTCCCCAGCCAGGTGAAAGACTAAGCAGAATATTTGACAACAAAACCTGCAGCTACTCCCAGGCAGCTTCCCCTGAGGTAGACAGATCACTCCCATCAATGCTCCTTACTGGCTTACTTTAACCTGTCATATGCCGGGGTGGGATAGCATGTCTACACACACACACACACACACACACACACACACACACACACACACACACACACACACACACACACACACACACACACACACACACACACACACTCACACACACACACACACACTCACACACACGCACTGTTGTTCCGGTCTCTCAGTCCCAGGTCCGCTCCATTGTCTATCCCTATTACATTCTAGCCCACAGTAAACATCACTGTGATGACCTGTGGCAGACACGGTTAGAGGTCATGAAATATGAGATGCTAAATGCGTGTGGCTCGGTGCGAGGCACAGTGGCAGATAACAACACTGCTGCCTGAGTCTCATCCTGACTCCCTGCTGTGGATATGTTTTACAAACAACAGCTGTGTCTCTAGCACTACAGTACAACGTAAATCCAGGTACCCATGCCAACACACTGGTTATGTTGTGTAGTAAGTCGCTCTGGATAAGAGCGTCTGCTAAATGACGTAAATGTAAAAATGTAAATGTAGTGTGTGTTCTTTTTTTTATCGAATTGCTTGATTTTACCACAACACACACACACACACACAGAGTAACCTGCATTCCTTCTCCTCTGTAAAACACACACACCCGACTCAAGGCTGATATACAGTAGGATCCATTACAGGACATGTATGTAGTGTGCCATGTTGATCAGTTCTCTGAAGCGTGTCAAACATGATAATGGCATGTTTCTTAATCTCCTGAAGTAATGTCTCTCCAGTCATATGACCTCTGAATATATGTCCCAGGTCTACGTGTCTGTCTGATTTACAGTGCAAGGTTGTCTAGTGGTGAATGTCAATGACCATTCAGATTCACCCTTTAGTGGTCCTATGTGCAGCGGAGCCTGAGAATGAGATGTCAATCAGGCCCCAGAAACAGAGCTGAGCTGTTCAAATATCCACACTGGTTTGCATACCACATAGGATTAAGCAATGTATTGGGTATACATGCTAAGTATTATGCTAGTATGGACAATGGAACAGAACCAATATGTAAGCAAGCTGAGGGCCTATGCAGTCAAGTACTGTGTAGTGCGTTGTGAGCATTGGTAAATGGAGGTGGTTTTGTGAACCATGCTCACATGATGAATAACCTTCCCTGAGACCTGAAGACTTTACCTGCCCAAGCTACTTCCTAGCCTTTAGCTCAGTGGACTAACACAGTCTTGTTGCACACAGGAGACAGGGGGTTTGAACCCAGTTGGTCACGCATTGATGTGTAGCCTCACCTCTTTGGCACTCTTGATCTTCTCCAGGAAGGAGCGCAGCTCCCTGGTCTCAGCATAGAGAGCACGGCACACAGCCTGGTAGTGGCTGGGGGCGTCGCCAGGGCTGGGGAGGTGGGACACACACATCTACACACAGACAGACAGGGAGAGAGAAGTAGTACTGTAAGTAAAACATTGTAGATACTGTAAATATGGTCATTCAGCAGATGACAGAACATATCCTTGTGACAGCAGATTACAAAATACTGTATGTCCTTGTTTCTCTGAGATGAACAGAAGGTGCTCTTGGCATGATCTTGGCACCAGTAGTCCACTGCATTTCCCATCCCATATACAGTGAGGGAAAAATGTATTTGATCCCCTGCTGATTTTGTACGTTTGCCCACTGACAAAGACATGATCAGTCTATAATTTTAATGGTAGGTTTATTTGAACAGTGAGAGTCAGAATAACAACAAAAAAATCCAGAAAAACGCATGTCAAAAATGTTATAAATTAATTTGCATTTTAATGAGGGAAATAAGTATTTGACTCCTCTGCAAAACATGACTTAGTACTTGGTGGCAAAACCCTTGTTGGCAATCACAGAGGTCAGACGTTTCTTGTAGTTGGCCACCAGGTTTGCACACATCTCAGGAGGGATTTTGTCCCACTCCTCTTTGCAGATCTTCTCCAAGTCATTAAGGTTTTGAGGCTGACGTTTGGCAACTCGAACCTTCAGCTCCCTCCACAGATTTTCTATGGGATTAAGGTCTGGAGACTGGCTAGGCCACTCCAGGACCTTAATGTGCTTCTTCTTGAGCCACTCCTTTGTTGCCTTGGCCGTGTGTTTTGGGTCATTGTCATGCTGGAATACCCATCCACGACCCATTTTCAATGCCCTGGCTGAGGGAAGGAGGTTCTCACCCAAGATTTGACGGTACATGGCCCCGTCCATCGTCCCTTTGATGCGGTGAAGTTGTCCTGTCCCCTTAGCAGAAAAACACCCCCAAAACATAATGTTTCCACCTCCATGTTTGACGGTGGGGATGGTGTTCTTGGGGTCATAGGCAGCATTCCTCCTCCTCCAAACACGGCGAGTTGAGTTGATGCCAAAGAGCTCAATTATGGTCTCATCTGACCACAACACTTTCACCCAGTTCTCCTCTGAATCATTCAGATGTTCATTGGCAAACTTCAGACGGGCCTGTATATGTGCTTTCTTGAGCAGGGGGGCCTTGCGGGCGCTGCAGGATTTCAGTCCTTCACGGCGTAGTGTGTTACCAATTGTTTTCTTGGTGACTATGGTCCCAGCTGCCTTGAGATCATTGACAAGATCCTCCCGTGTAGTTCTGGGCTGATTCCTCACTGTTCTCATGATCATTGCAACTCCACGAGGTGAGATCTTGCATGGAGCCCCAGGCCGAGGTTATTTTGTGTTTCTTTTGTGTTTCTTCCATTTGCGAATAATCGCACCAACTGTTGTCACCTTCTCACCAAGCTGCTTGGCGATGGTCTTGTAGCCCATTCCAGCCTTGTGTAGGTCTACAATCTTGTCCCTGACATCCTTGGAGAGCTCTTTGGTCTTGGCCATGGTGGAGAGTTTGGAATCTGATTGATTGATTGCTTCTGTGGACAGGTGTCTTTTATACAGGTAACAAGCTGAGATTAGGAGCACTCCCTTTAAGAGTGTGCTCCTAATCTCAGCTCGTTACCTGTATAAAAGACACCTGGGAGCCAGAAATCTTTCTGATTGAGAGGGGGTCAAATACTTATTTCCCTCATTAAAATGCAAATCAATTTATAACATTTTTGACATGCGTTTTTCTGGATTTTTTTGTTGTTATTCTGTCTCTCACTGTTCAAATAAACCTACCATTAAAATTATAGACTCATCATTTCTTTGTCAGTGGGCAAACGTACAAAATCAGCAGGGGATCAAATACTTTTTTCCCTCACTGTAGCTCCTCAAATTCTAACAGAAAACGGTTGGCTGTCTCATCTGCAATCTTGCCCACCAAGTAAATTCCCTGAATTGACAACATTTCTGTCTGATAAATGGTGCTGCTGTGTAGAGAGGAGGAAGCCTGGAGCAGAAATTGAGAATTAGGTATTAGGGAGTCTTTCCCCAGTAGCATCATAATCTCAATATTCCCTGACCCATTTATCATGGGTCATGCTGATATAGGAGGAGATCTCTGATTGCAAATCACACAGGAACATACATCTGAAATCTTGTGAAACATCTAGAAGGCAGTAAGAGAGAGAGAGAGAGGCAGGCAGGAAGTCCCTCAGAGTAAGGCTCCGTAGTTAACATCAGACAGAGAGAGAGAGACGAGGGGTGGACAGGAGGGTAGAGAGGATGACAGTTATTAGAGGAGACATCTAGCCATTGGCCAGTAGGGCTGACGAGACAACAGCGACACTGTCACCCAGGCAGATCAGATGTCCACAGCCTCAGATAACCTTGCTAGCAGTCTCTATGGAGACCTGGTTCCATCCCCTGGGCCCTAGCTCTAGAATCATTACTTCACCACTGTCATGTCTGACCTCATCGGGCCGGGTCGGATGGGAGGCTGAAGACTATGGTTATCTAAACACCATTGGGGCATCTAAGGACTCACTGGGTGGATCTAGTATAGATGTCTGTTCCCTCATCACTACTGGACATGCTGGGTGGATTTAGTATAGATGATACTCTCATCACTACTGGAGGAAAGACTTATACAACAACTGCAGGCTCCAGTACCATAACCTTTCCTGATCACCACCATTTTGTAGTGACATTTTGGCTTTTAATCATCAACCACCACCCTCCCCCCAATCAACAGCTGCCTACCCTGAGGATGTCCCTGTAGACACGGACGTTACAGATGTTGATGGGGTCGTCTTCGGCCTCCTCCTCTTCCTCAGTGGCCTCGTAACCTTCATCAGGGCAGGCGTCTCTCTCGGCCTCGCCCATGTTGGTCATGAGGTCTATGAGCTGCTCCAGGGGTGGGCTCAGCTCCCGCTCCTCGCTCTCCTTCAGACCGTAGTCCAACGCCTTGTAGATCATGATGCCCAGAGACTCAATCACCTGAAGGACACAAGCAACAACACACACTGGGTATCATTATATTGCCATCCATATACGTTCATCATTGGCATCCAAGAATCATGCCAAAACGACAATGCCTTCATGTTTTGAATCAACGGATTTTGAATAATTTGCCTTGATTTGTGTTATTCAGCTGTTAATCTCCTGGAAAAAAACTATAAATATGGGTTTGTGTCTTAGTTCCCAGTTATGTAATATATATATAATCTCCTTTCATGCCCCTGCACAAGACTGTCCCATGCTTTCAGCTGTAGCATGTGCTACACAAACACATGACCCTTTCATTCAAGAGAACGGCCCAACCTTTAAAAGCAAGGCAGACCTTAACAGATTAGTCAGTACTAAGGTGACTGAGCCAGCATAGGATACTGGCCATTAGAATGACACAAAGACACATATAGATACCATACGCATTATATATTGAAGATGAAAACAACTAATATTCAGGAGCTTCAGAAGAATGATTTAAATATTATGCATACATTTATTAATCGAGAATATCTGTATTGTTTTATGCTTAAGTCCAAATCTAGTAGGTGTGTGAGAAAGATGTTAGCAGTCCCAGTGAATGCAGTGAAGCGGCTTCCCTTTGTTAATCAGGTGAATCTGGCCTCTGAATGGCAGATCATGGAGAATGAGGCCAGAGCTGGCCTAGCGTGCCAAGCCCGAGACAAAAGACTGACAAGAGAAATCACACCGGATTACACTGCAAACCTGAATGCTGCTTATAAACAGTGGGAAAGGAGAGAGAGAGAAAGAGAAAGAGGGGGAGAGAGAAAGAGAGAGAGAGTGAAGGAGAGATAGAGAAAGTGAAGAGAAGGGGGGATGGAGGGAGGGGAGGAGAGAGTAAAAGGGATGAGGGAGAGGGAATAAAGATACAGTGGGGAAAAAAAGTATTTAGTCAGCCACCAATTGTGCAAGTTCTCCCACTTAAAAAGATGAGAGAGGCCTGTAATTTTCATCATAGGTACATGTCAACTATGACAGATAAAATGAGATTTTTTTTCTCCAGAAAATCACATTGTAGGATTTTTAATGAATTTATTTGCAAATTATGGTGGAAAATAAGTATTTGGTCAATAACAAAAGTTTCTCAATACTTTGTTATATACCCTTTGTTGGCAATGACACAGGTCAAACGTTTTCTGTAAGACTTCACAAGGTTTTCACACACTGTTGCTGGTATTTTGGCCCATTCCTCCATGCAGATCTCCTCTAGAGCAGTGATGTTTTGGGGCTGTCGCTGGGCAACACAGACTTTCAACTCCCTCCAAAGATTTTCTATGGGGTTGAGATCTGGAGGCTGGCTAGGCCACTCCAGGACCTTGAAATGCTTCTTACGAAGCCACTCCTTCGTTGCCCGGGCGGTGTGTTTGGGATCATTGTCATGCTGAAAGACCCAGCCACGTTTCATCTTCAATGCCCTTGCTGATGGAAGGAGGTTTTCACTCAAAATCTCACGATACATGGCCCCATTCATTCTTTCCTTTACACGGATCAGTCGTCCTGGTCCCTTTGCAGAAAAACAGCCCCAAAGCATGATGTTTCCACCCCCATGCTTCACAGTAGGTATGGTGTTCTTTTGATGCAACTCAGCATTCTTTGTCCTCCAAACACGACGAGTTGAGTTTTTACCAAAAAGTTCTATTTTGGTTTCATCTGACCATATGACATTCTCCCAATCCTCTTCTGGATCATCCAAATGCACTCTAGCAAACTTCAGACGGGCCTGGACATGTACTGGCTTAAGCAGGGTGACACGTCTGGCACTGCAGGATTTGAGTCCCTGGCGGCGTAGTGTGTTACTGATGGCAGGCTTTGTTACTTTGGTCCCAGCTCTCTGCAGGTCATTCACTAGGTCCCCCCGTGTGGTTCTGGGATTTTTGCTCACCGTTCTTGTGATCATTTTGACCCCACGGGGTGAGATCTTGCGTGGAGCCCCAGATCGAGGGAGATTATCAGTGGTCTTGTATGTCTTCCATTTCCTAATAATTGCTCCCACAGTTGATTTCTTCAAACCAAGCTGCTTACCTGTTGCAGATTCAGTCTTCCCAGCCTGGTGCAGGTCTACAATTTTGTTTCTGGTGTCCTTTGACAGCTCTTTGGTCTTGGCCATAGTGGAGTTTGGAGTGTGACTGTTTGAGGTTGTGGACAGGTGTCTTTTATACTGATAACAAGTTCAAACAGGTGCCATTAATACAGGTAACGAGTGGAGGACAGAGGAGCCTCTTAAAGAAGAAGTTACAGGTCTGTGAGAGCCAGAAATCTTGCTTGTTTGTAGGTGACCAAATACTTATTTTCCACCATAATTTGAAAATAAATTCATTAAAAATCCTACAATGTGATTTTCTGGATTTTTTTCCCTCAATTTGTCTGTCATAGTTGACGTGTACCTATGATGAAAATTACAGGCCTCTCTCATCTTTTTAAGTTGGAGAACTTGCACAATTGGTGGCTGACTAAATACTTTCCCCCCCCCACTGTAGATAGAAATAGGGAGGGAGAGAGAAGGAAAGAAAATGAAGTGAGAGAAACGAAGAGAGAGAAAAAGAGGGCAAGAAAGTAAGCGAAAAGAGGGAGGGGTTCGGTGTGTCTTTGTAGATCACACTTAATGGGCAAGGTCACAGGACCCTGTTCAGATCAATAGTCATCCAGGAGGAGTCATGTGAGTGGATCTGTCCTGAACTCCTCTAGAACACAACACTACAGAACACTACCCTGGCTCAGTGGGAACCTGGGAACCTCTGCACCCTGATGAGGATAAGCCCTCTTTGTCTGGCTGCACCCCACACTGGCCTGCTCTTCCCTACCTCCCCTCTGATGTTACACCCCACCTCACTCTCCACTCTCTGCTGTTACACTCCCAGCCAGAGACACACAACAACACCATCTCTCCCCTGTGCTATGGGACCAGTCACTCTCAAATACAAAATACTAAAGTCTGCCTATAAATTCTTGTCTAAGCAGCTTTCATCCAGACTGCATTGTAGGACAAACCAAATTGAACCTAGCTGTGATAGGCCCAACTGACACTAGGCAAGCCAAGTTAAGGCATGTGGAATTTCAAGCCTCTATTGTTGAGGTGTTTGATATTCAGGTTCTGTTGTTATTGTTCCTTGCTAGTCAAAGGACAACGTATGAACCATGCATTGCATTCAGCCTGAAGAGTGAAGACAGAACAAAGTAATCAGAACACTGAGAATAATCCCTCAGAAGAATGATGCACCTAATAAACATGTAGGGAAACTTCTAGAACATGAACTATAATGACTCACAGTTAAATCCTTCCAGTTTTCAGAAAAATACGTATGCATGGGAGGTAGCCTAAATTGTAGGTAGATGCATAAACATTGACTGTGCAGATTTGATTGATTCCAGCTCTACATAGACAAACCCCTGATCTGAGCAGCTTGTTAATTGATAGCTATAGCATTATTTAAGTAGGTAGGAGATAGGGTGGTTTTAACTGCAATAAGTGCTATTTATTCCCTCAGTCAAGAGGAGAGCTAACACAAACATGACTGTTCCAATGATACATCACACTCTCCTTTCTTCACAGACTTGTGACTAAACTAAGTGAAGGAATGGAAGGAGGAAGGAATGGGGAGGAGGGAGGAAGGAATGGGTGTCAAGAGAGTGGGGATTTTAACTGTGCAGTGAAGCGCAGCCATGAGCAGGTAAAACAACATCAAACAGACTACCTGTGTTCCTCACATGGCTGTCACAGAGGTGACGAGAGAAAGAGAGCAAAAGAGAGAGAGAGAGACAGAGCGAGAGAGAGAGAGAGACAGAGACAGAGAGACAGAGAGACAGAGAGACAGAGAGAGAGAGAGAGAGAGAGAGAGAGAGAGAGAGAGAGAGAGAGAGACAGAGAGAGAGAGCGATAGAGAGAGAGAGAGAGACAGAGAGAGAGAGGGAGAGAGGGAGAGAGAGAGCGAGAGAGCTGATCACGGGGCAGGGAATGGTTCTGTCACACGAATGCATATTTTCTTTACACACAATCCAGCCTTTCCCTGTAAATACCATACCAGTACCACACCCTGCTGAGGTCAACATGAATATCTTAACGTACCACACCCTACCAAGGTTAGAGGTTTTAAATAGTCCAGATTGATAGAACCACTGTGTGTTAAGATGTCTCTGTGCAGCTTTCTGTCATTAAAGCCCCCATGCAGTCTTTGTAATTTAATTTCAAATCATCACTGTATGTCATTTATATCACTGTGTGTGCTTATTTGATAAAAATAACTCCAAATTATATATTTTTTTAATCATTTATTTCCCTGACCCTCTTTTGGCCCTTGAAATGCTCTTACACAAAAAGGGCATTATGATAATTTTCACAATTTCAGAGTGTTATTTCGATCTGTGTGGAAATATAATTTAAAAAACAGGAAATCACGTTTTTAACTGGACTGCCCCTTTAAGACCTTTTTTGACCATGGAGACTTTCTCCCTCAAGCCTCTGCCTAGACCTCTGCAATGGGCTCAAACTGTTTCCTTTACACAATCTCAAGGTGAATGAATACCAATGATTGTGACTAGAACTGAATAGATACTTTATTATACATTTTAAACAGAAATTGATCATTTAATTGATTTTAAGATGTGTTAATAAGCAATCTGCTAGGCCTATATGAAATAAGTACCTTTTCAGTAGCAATGTGACTGTGTGAGGCTAGCAGTTATGTCAACATGGCCACTCTTGTGCATCAACAACCACAAATACTAATCTTCCATCTTCCATAGTCATAAGACTGCTGGCTCAGCATCATTCAGCCTCATACAAAGACACTAATATGGTTTACATTCAGGGACAAATCCTATTCCATCTCTTACTTTTGATTCCTGAGGAGGGCTACAATGATTTCTGTGGGACAGTGGTATTTTTTTTTACATAACCCACTGCCATAATGTCTGGCTTCAGTTTACCCATGTGTGAAGAAACTAACATATTGTGTCAAGGTGTCAAGTTGTCTTCAGATTCAGAGTGTTTAATAGTCACAGGGTTGTAAAGGTTGCAGGTGTGATTGCAGGGTACAGTGAAAATCTTAGACTTCGAGCTCCAACATGTAGGACTAAGTGAAATAAAATAAAGCAATTGTCATTTAAAAACAACAATAGAAATCATTAAACCATGGAGTGGTTATGTCAGTGGGTCTTAATACATTCAAGATCACATTTCGTAGTACAACACCTCAGGTATAAACAATTAACAAATGATGTAATAACTGAAGGCCTAATAAGCCACTCCAGTTGGGAGAGGAACATTTAACCTTGTCTTCCCATATCAAGCCCAGGGTTCTGACAGGTGAGTGAGGCTGTAAAAACACTCTCCTCCTGATAGGTTGTTCTCAGCTTGTCTCTGCTCCACTGGCCTCTGAGAGTTAAGTTTGCATCTCAAATGGTACCCTATTTCCTATGTAGTGCCCTAAATATGATGTTATTTGGGACATGACCTAAGGCTGACAGTTCCACTGCCCTCTCTCAGAAGGCTATGATAGGTCACTAAGTTTCACTCACAACAAGGAAAGCTGGGAAGGAGTCCTACATAGGGTTGCAAAAGGAGGGTATCACAGAAGGTTGGTGGCACCTTAATTGGGGAGAAGGGGGGCTCGTGGTAATGACTGGAGTGCAATCAGTGGAATGGTATCAAATACAGTCCCAGTCAAAAGTTTGGACACACCTACTCATTCAAGGGTTTTTCTTTATTTTTACTATTTTCTACATTGTAGAATAATAGTGAAGACATCAAAACTATGAAATAACACATATGGAATCATGTAGTAACCAAAAAGGTGTTAAACAAATCAAAATATATTTTATATTTGAGATTCTTCAAATAGCCACCCTTTGCCTTGATGACAGCTTTGCACACTCTTGGCATTCTCTCAACCAACTTCACCTGGAATGCTTTTCCAACAGTCTTGAAGGAGTTCCCACATATGCTGAGCACTTGTTGACTGCTTTTCCTTCACTCTGCGGTCCGACTCATCCCAAACCATCTCAATTGGGTTGAGGTTGGGGGATTGTGGAGGCCAGGTCATCTGATGCAGCACTCCATCACTCTCCTTCTTGGTAAAATAGCCCTTACACAGCCTGGAGGTGTGTTGGGTCATTGTCCTGTTGAAAAACAAATGATAGTCCCACTAAGCCCAAACCAGATGGGATGGCATATCGTTGCAGAATGCTGTGGTAGCCATGCTGGTTAAGTGTGCCTTGAATTCTAAATAAATCACAGACAGTGTCACCAGCAAAGCACCCCCACACCATAACACCTCCTCCTCCATGCTTTACAGTGGGAACTACACATGCGGAGATCATCCGTTCTCCCACACCACGTCTCACAAAGACACGGCGGTTGGAATCAAAAATCTCCAATTTGGACTCCAGACCAAAGGACACATTTCCACCGGTCTAATGTCCATTGCTCATGTTTCTTGGCCCAAGCAAGTCTCTTCTTCTTATTGGTGTCCTTTAGTAGTGGTTTCTTTGCAGTAATTCGACCATGAAGGCCTGATTCACACAGTCTCCTCTGAACAGTTGATGTTGAGATGTGTCTGTTACTTGAACTCTGTGAAGCATTTATTTGGGCTGCAATTTCTGAGGCTGGTAACTCTAATGAACTTATCCTCTGCAGCAGAGGTGACTCTGGGTCTTCCATTCCTGTGGCGGTCCTCATGAGAGCCAGTTTTCATCATAGCGCAAAGTTCTTGAAATGTTCCATATTGACTGACCTTCATGTCTTAAAGTAATGATGGACTGTCGTTTCTCTTTGCTTATTTGAGCTGTTCTTGCCATAATATGGACTTGGTCTTTTACCAAATAGGTTTATCTTCTGTATACACCCCCTACCTTGTCACAACACAACTGATTGGCTCAAACGCATTAAGAAGGAAAGAAATTCCACAAAGTAACTTTTAAGAAGGCACACCTGTTAATTGAAATGCATTCCAGGTGACTACCTCATGATGCTGGTTGAGAGAATGCCAAGAGTGTGCAAAGCTGTCATCAAGACAAAGGGTGGCTATTTAAAATATATTTTGATTTGTTTAACCCTTTTTTGTTTACTACATGATTCCATATGTGTTATTTCATAGTTTTGATGTCTTCACTATTATTCTACAATGTAAAAAATAGAAACAATTCAGAAAAACCCTTGAATGAGTAGGTGTGTCCAAACCTTTGACTGGTAGTGTACATCAAACACATGGTTTCCAGGAGGCAGCTGAGAGCCGTTCACCCCTCAGCAGCCTCCACTGGAGGGTATATTACTGGAAACTTTCAAAGTTTACCAGTAAAATACCAGAATATTGGTAACTTTCAAGGATTTTATGTAATCTATCACAAGACATCTAGTGGCCATTCAGATAGTGGGTACTTCAGATTATCACAGGCGTCTGTAATTTTATCTGGCCCTCTGTGTGGCCTTATCAAATCAAATTACATTTTATTAGTCACTTGCGCCAAATACAACAGGTGTAGACCTTACCGTGAAATGCTTACTTACAAGCCCTTAACCAACAATGCAGATTTTTTTTTAAAGTAAGAAAATATTTGCTAAGAAAATTAATCAAAAATACAATTAACTAAAGTAAGAAAAAAAGTTACTCAAGTATCATATGTATCACATGTGAAATATATAAAATAATCAAATAAAATTATTTGAAGATTTAAAAAAATAGAATGACAAAGCCGTAAAACATCAACTTAGTGAATACCATTGGTGTTTAATATAAGGGTTTAAGCATGAAATATCCTTTATATATATTTTTTAACATTTTTATTTAGTTTACTATGTCAATATGTCTTTGTTGTAAATATTTTGGAGTCAAACTGGTAACTTTGGTACCGAAGATATACCAAAGACAAGATACCGAAGATTCCGGTAACTTTGGTAAATTTCCTGTAGTTTACTAGCTTTGCAACCCTAGTCCTAGATATGTGTGACTAAGTGCAAATATGAAATGGCACCCTACTTCCAATTCCTATGTAGGGCACAGTGGGCATTACTTTTTGCCAGAGCGTGGTTGAGAGTCATGCACTACAGAGAATAGTGTGTCATTTCAGACGCTGACCAAGTGTACTAGCATACATGGTACTCTGATGCAGGGACAGATCTTTACTATTAGTGTGCTAATCAATTATAATATAATATGCCATTTAGCAGACGCTTTTATCCAAACCATACATGTGTGCATACATTTTTACGTATTGGTGGTCCCGGGGATCGAACCCACTACCCTGGCGTTACAAGCGCCATGCTCTACCAATTGAGCTACAGATTAATTACAGATTATTATTTGAATCAGCGCTAAAAAGGTTTTAGAGAATTAAACGATTGGAGAAAATAATAATGTGGGGAATGAAGGATTTGCAATTATACCTGTCATACTGCACAGCAGCCCCAGTAAACATGAAGTCCTGTAGCTGGCAGCAACCTAACAGGAAGCCACTGTCAGACCATGCGTTTCTGGTCTGAGTGGTTTTTACATACCATCAACAGAAGTCTCTCCTTATAGAATGTTACAAAAAATCTAACATAGTACCTAGCCAGCGCACACAATATTGGGTTCTGGGTTCCAAGAAATACACTACATTGCCAAAGGTATGTGCTCGTCGAACATCTCATTCTAAAATCATGGGCATTAATATGGAGCTTGGCATTGCGCATGGTGATCTTAGGCTTGTGTGTGGCTGCTCGGCCATGGAAACCCATTTCATGAAGCTCCCCACAAACAATTATTGTGCTGACGTTGCTTTCAGAGGCAGTTTGGAACTCGGTAGTGAGTGTTGCAACCGAGGACAGACAATTTTTCTGTTCTGTGAGCTTGTGTGGCCTACCACTTCACGTCTGAGCTGTTGTTGCTCCTAGACGTTTCCAATTCACAATAACAGCACTTAGAGTTGAACAGGGCACCTCTAGCAGGGCAGATGGCATCCTATGACAGTGCCACGCTGGATGCCACGTTGAAAGTCACTGAACTCTTCAGTACGGGCCATTCTACTGCCAATGTTTGTCTATGGAGATTACATGGCTGTGTGCTCGATTTTATACACCTGTCAGCAACGGGTGTGGCTAAATTAACCGAATCCACTCATTTGAAGGGGTGTCCATATACTTTTGGCCATGTAGTGTATCAACAGCAATACTAAAGCTTTCCATCATCACATCATGTGATCCATTGTAAAAATACTTCAACACCTATAACTGATTCATGTGTGTTATTTTGTCCACCTTTATTTGTGTAAATGTTTCTGAGAAAGGCTACATAAGGGGTGGCCTCCTGTTGACACACCCTACTGAGAGACAGCAGTGTGTGTCCCAAATAGCACTCTATTCCCTATGTAGTGCACTACTTTTGTAAAGACAGCAGAAACACTGCAGGTGACGTCAGACACAGAAAAAACAGCCAGCCAGCTGCAGAGCTCTGAACTGAACTGCTACCTTGGCTGATTTCTGTTGGGTTTATGTAATCTAGTTAACGCTCCTCTCCTCTCCTCTCCTCTCCTCTCCTCTCCTCTCCTCTCCTCTCCTCTCCTCTCCTCTCCTCTCTTCTCTTATTTTCTTCTCTATTCTCTTCTCCTCTCATCTCCTCTACTCTCCACCCCTCTCCTCTTAATTACTGTAGTTTTAACCCAATTCCTTAGGGAGAGAAATCAGGGAGGGCCATCTTCCAGACTTTCTGAAATAAGATTTAATAAAACGTACACAACCTCACATGGAGGGGGCTGCCCTAACAATGGAGCCTTTGAACCACATCAGAAGACCTGCCTCCATCTCTCACAATGTCATCGTCTTATAGGGTTGTCATTGGATAGAGAACTGCAAGAGCATTGAGCTGGTGCGAATCCTCGCGCCGGCAAGGTGGAAAAATCTGCCGTTCTGCCCTTGAGCAAGGCAGATAACCCCCAACAACAACTGCTCCCCGGGTGCCGATGACGTCGATTAAGGCAGCCCCCTGCACCTCTCTGATTCAGAGGTGTTGGGTTAAATGCGGAAGACACATTTCGGTTGAATGCATTCAGTTGTGCAACTGACTAAGTATCTCCTTTGCAAGGCAAGGAATCAATCTATTCAATACATAATTGATGAATGACTTCACTGCTAATTTCTGAACTTGGTTTGAGGCAGTCAATAACAGATTGATGTTGCTTTTGTTGTTATTATTTATTTTAAAATATCTGATTTGCCTCCATTTTGTGTGGCTGGCTTGGCCCCGCTGAGAATCTGCTACCATACCTGTCCATATACCTTTGAGCTGTGTTTCTTGGTCCTGGAACTGGGGACCCATCTAGCTTCTCATTGGGATTGGGTATATAGGGGGTAGGTAGTAGGAATGTGCACCCCTTTGGGTCCCCGGGACCAAGAGTGAGAATCACTGCCTTTGAACAATGTCAAAATGTCCATGACCTTGAACGTACCTAACCCTCTGACCGATCTAAATGTATGTACATGTAACTGTATCAAGCAATCTGAAATTGTAAATCATGAAATGTGTAATAACTTGAAATATGAAATACGAAAACTGGGAAAAAATCTGAATGACTAAATACATCAACAACTGTCACGATCGTTACAGGAAGACTCGTGGAACCAAGGCGCAGCGTGATAAGCGTACATTTTATTTCGTACACAACACACGAACAAAACAACAAAACGATACGTGAAGTCCTGAGGTTACACAACACAAACCTTTACGGAACAAGATCCCACCAACTAACTGGTGCCAACAGGCTGCCTAAGTATGGTCCCCAATCAGAGACAACGAGCTACAGCTGCCTCTGATTGGGAACCACCCTGGCCAACATAGATCTAAACGATCTAGAACAAAAAACATAGAAAACTAAACATAGAAAAATCCACACCCTGGCTCAACATTTAAGAGTCCCCAGAGCCAGGGCGTGACAACAACAAAAAAGAGAAGGGATTGATGGCAGAGGAAGGAAGGCAGGAAACCCTTTGTTGTTCTTTAATATCATCAGATAATGGTTTTAGAATCTCATAACAGAGTTTATAAGTAAAGTAGAGGGCCTTGCTTTAGAGCCAAAGCAGTGATTTGAGAGAAGGCAAGACGAGAGACGTTGTGTTCAACCCATGACCTCTGAGTCATATGACTGATGTTCAGCTCCGCCTGAGGGTTCAGCCGACACACCCCCTGATCCCCCGGCGTGCACACACACACCAACTTTAACACACATTAAACTAAACCCATCAAACAATTTTCAAGATGGAATGAATGGGAATGTTCATAATTTTTCAGACAAAATATTCAATTACACTATTCAGCAGCTGACCAGAGAAGACAGCTTTTCCTTTGATCGTGTAGTTAATCAGTCCAGCCAGACTATTTCCAATAGAGTTCTTGTTTATATTAAAACACCATGCTGTCTGACTAGTCATTACTAGGTTAACTACCATAATCCTCCTCCTCCAAACTTCAAAGGCTTACTCTTAAAAATCACCATCCCTGAACAGTTGAACTCTAACAGAGAGGAGAGGACCTGCTTGCCTGGGACATAATGGAAGTATGAAACATAACCCAGCAGTAAGCAGCAGTAAGAGAGTAGCAACATCATGAGACCAGAAAAGTTTACCAACTCTGGAGGCATCAACAGCAGTGTTACCAAGAAGACTAGGCATTCCCTCTACTGCATACCAGGGAAGCGAACCCATGACTAACACTAACCTACACCCAAAGCAGCGTGCTATCTGCTAGCTAGCCAAAATCATGATTTTAGTTGGCTTGTGAACAACATTATTTTAGTTCTCATGGAGGGTGACGTCATAGCACTGTGGGATAGCTACTTATCATCTGCTACATTTATGTGTTTCTACCTCCATATCACTCTCAGTGTGACACAGGTTTCATATACAGTGGGGAGAACAGGTATTTGATACACTGCCGATTTTGCAGGTTTTCCTACTTACAAAGCATGTAGAGGTCTGTAATTTTTATCATAGGTACACTTCAACTGTGAGAGACAGAATCTAAAACAAAAATCCAGAAAATCACATTGTATGATTTTTAAGTAATTACTTTGCATTTTATTGCATGACATAAGTATTTGATCACCTACCAACCAGTAAGAATTCCGGCTCTCACAGACCTGTTAGTTTTTCTTTAAGAAGCCCTCCTGTTCTCCACTCATTACCTGTATTAACTGCACCTGTTTGAACTCGTTACCTGTATAAAAGACACCTGTCCACACACTCAATCAAACAGACTCCAACCTCTCCACAATGGCCAAGACCAGAGAGCTGTGTAAGGACATCAGTGATAAAATTGTAGACCTGCACAAGGCCTTTAGAAATTATTAGAAAATGGAAGAAGTTCAAGATGACGGTCAATCACCCTCGGTCTGGGGCTCCATGCAAGATCTCACCTCGTGGGGCATCAATGATCATGAGGAAGGTGAGGGATCAGCCCAGAACTACACAGCAGGACCTGGTCAATGACCTGAAGAGAGCTGGGACCACAGTCTCAAAGAAAACCATTAGTAACACACTACGCCGTCATGGATTAAAATACTACAGCGCACGCAAGGTCCCCCTGCTCAAGCCAGCGCATGTCCAGGCCCGTCTGAAGTTTGCCAATGACCATCTGGATGATCCAGAGGAGGAATGGGAGAAGGTCATGTGGTCTGATGAGACAAAAATATAACTTTTTGGTCTAAACTCCATTCGCCGTGTTTGGAGGAAGAAGAAGGATGAGTACAACCCCAAGAACACCATCCCAACCGTGAAGCATGGAGGTGGAAACATCATTCTTTGGGGATGCTTTTCTGCAAAGGGGACAGGACGACTGCACCGTATTGAGGGGAGGATGGATGGGGCCATGTATCACGAGATCTTGGCCAACAACCTCCTTCCCTCAGTAAGAGCATTGAAGATGGGTCGTGGCTGGGTCTTCCAGCATGACAACGACCCGAAACACACAGCCAGGGCAACTAAGGAGTGGCTCCGTAAGAAGCATCTCAAGGTCCTGGAGTGGCCTAGCCAGTCTCCAGACCTGAACCCAATAGAAAATCTTTGGAGGGAGCTGAAAGTCCGTATTGCCCAGCGACAGCCCCGAAACCTGAAGGATCTGGAGAAGGTCTGTATGGAGGAGTGGGCCAAAATCCCTGCTGCAGTGTATGCAAACCTGGTAAAGACCTACAGGAAACGTATGATCTCTGTAATTGCAAACAAAGGTTTCTGTACCAAATATTAAGTTCTGCTTTTCTGATGTATCAAATACTTAAGTCATGCAATAAAATGCAAATTAATTACTTAAAAATCATACAATGTGATTTTCTGGATTTTTGTTTTAGATTCCGTCTCTCACAGTTGAAGTGTACCTATGATAAAAATTACAGACCTCTACATGCTTTGTAAGTAGGAAAACCTGCAAAATCGGCAGTGTATCAAATACTTGTTCTCCCCAGTGTAGTTCAGTGTCAGGCAGCAGCATTGTAGAGATTGAATCACATCAGTGACAGTGTTGGGGAAGTGATGTGATCCAATCACGACCAATGTTTCTGAACTAAATTGTCCACACACGCACGCATCCACGCACACCCACAAACACACCCACAAACACACCCACACCGGAGCTGTAATGTAATAAGACGTTGCTGGATCTGCAGTGATATGGTGGCAGTCAGAAGAGGGTGTTGGAGTGGAACTTTCCAGTACTTTCTTTTCCTCAGCCAGGCTCTCACACAACACATCACACACTGACTGACTACACTAGTAGAACCCAACTCTGCTGTAAAGCAGCTTAGCAGGGATTTTGTTGATGCAGTTTCACTGCAGCTTCTCACTCACAGTTTCAGAAAGCGAGTGACAGAGAGAGAGTCTCAGTGTGTGTGTGTTCTATTCTCTCTCCATCTGCTACCAGAGATCCATTAGCAGGCAATCCCACACTACTCCAGGACTCCCAAAGTTCCACCCCACTGAAGACAGATTATTGGTCTGCATCAGGAGCTCAACAATATATTTAACCTGAATACATGCAAGACACAGAGTAAGCTGCAGTCATTTAGGACATTGATGGTAAATAGTTTAATTGATGTCAAAACAAATTTAACCTTAATAAATTCCTCATATCATGTGCTCTAATACTACTAGCCTGGTGGTAATGATGATGACGTACTAACACACACATATGCTAGCTAGCCACATCACCTGATACACAGAGAACAATAGCTATTGCTACTCTTGAGCAGTACACTCCTCCCCAGGCTGTGTGCGAGACTACTTGAACAGCACTGTTGTTTGCCCCTGAGAGGATAAATAAAGTTCTATTGAATGGAATTTAACTATTCCCATCACCATATCAGCTGGATGAAGAGGCTGAGAAGAGGTTGCTGGGAAGGTAAATTACAATATAGCGCTCTAATTAGCTCTTTAAATGTCACCCAGAGTCAACATCAAAGGGGAGAGCTCGCATGGTGACATTAATTTCGCCAGCCCAGTCAGTCAGACCAGCTGAGAGCTTAGAGAGTCTGTAGTGTAGGTCTATCTATCACTGAGTTCCAAATAGACTCTTTCAACACTACCGATAAGATTTTGTTATAGGTGTTATGGTACATATTTTTTTCAGATTTTCTTGTTTTAGTGAATGACTGCTACTGTATTTGAAATTGCCTCACTGTCAATGACAGTCCCATGTTACACATAGTGTAGGTGTGGTCATATCCATTCGCTCTAGACTAACCTCTGAGCTAGATGTTGTGAATGAGGTGTGCACAGACAGTATGGTAAAGTACTAGTAAAACCACCACCACAATGCCCCTGGCAGCAGGTTGCGTGTCAGACATGTCATCAAACAGGATTAACACACCCTATGCTTGTACAGATTTACATTTACATTTTTACATTTTAGTCACTTAGCAGACGCTCTTATCCAGAGCGACTTAAAGTTAGTGAGTGCATACATTTTTCATACTGGCCCCCCGTGGGAAACGAACCCACAACCCTGGCGTTGCAAGCGCCATGCTCTACCAACTGAGCTACAGGGGACTATGCAGATAGTATCCATCCACCATTGTGACTGTTGCCGGCCCAGTTACGCCAGATATAATTCCATTGGAACACTGTCGGTCCATCTCTCATTCATATTATTACAGACATCTTCCCAGAAACAAGGAAGTCAGAAACATGCCACTCACCTCTGTTGATGTGGCTGGGATGGATTTACCTGTGGAGAGAAAGAGGAAAGTTGTGATCAACAGGGAATATATGACTAAAGCGAAGCAACTTAAAATACATTGTCTTGGTTATGAAATCGATGTGAAACTATTTGTGGCTCAGAAGGGCTTATGCAAACATGATGAACTCTAAGATGTTAACAACTGGTCCAACCAGCACACCCTTTCATGTCAAAAGAGAAGCATGTATTGTTCATGCTAAACCTTTACTGTATCTAAAACTGAGGCCACAATTCAATCAATTGCAGGTCAATTAAATGTTAAAACCATGCTACGGGTTCACTCAGAATGTTTCCATACACTGTATCTGAAGGACAGATGCATTTGTGTCGATAATCCAATATGACAACGTCTGCAGAGGAAACAGCATTTGAGGTGTCAGTTTTAACATGGTTAACAGGTTAACACCTCAGATACAGCCTGAACAATCTTACTGAACCTGCAGTGTTTTCCCCCTTTATCTGTTTTATTGATTTCATCTGTGGCTATATGTTATGGGATACTGTATGCATGTAGGTCTCTCACATGAACCACCCCTGGGCTGCTGACTGCAGTTGCCATGGCAACTCTCTGGGAACTCGAACGCTGATCAGCCTGAGTCAGAAGGTCGACAAGCAACAAAGGCTCCGGTGACTCCATGATGGAGGAAACTCAACACTAAGTGGCCATCAGCCATGAAAATAATATGCTCAGTCAAACAAGATTATTATTATCAGACCGTCAGAAAATGAAAGCTGTTTAATCAAGTGAGGCGGAACCACCATTTTGAGCAAAATAGGTAAAGTACAACACAAGTGCATTATAACACAGATTGACTACCATGGGGACTAACCTTGCCTATATGCTGTAGCACAGTAGTTAATAGGGCCAGGATTCTTTATACACTCTTAGAAAAAAAGGAGCTATCTAGAACCTAAAAGGGTTCTTCGGCTGTCCCCATAGGAGAACCCCTTGAAGAACTAAAAGGGTTCTTCGGCTGTTCCCATAGGAGAACCCTTTGAAGAACCCTTTTTAGAAGAAGAAGAAGAAGAAGAAGAAGAAGAAGAAGAAGAAGAAGAAGAAGAAGAAGAAGAAGAAGAAGAAGAAGAAGAAGAAGAAGAAGAAGAAGAAGAAGAAGAAGAAGAAGAAGAAGAAGAAGAAGAAGAAGAAGAAGAAGAAGAAGAAGAAGAAGAAGAAGAAGAAGAAGAAGAAGAAGAAGAAGAAGAAGATTGAGGAATGTGTTGTGAAGACAACATCATTAACTGGGTCACAGTTAATGAAAGCAGCAGTTAATTCACACCACTTGGTTGGTGGCATGTAACTACTGATTACACCCTGTCTCTGCCTCTCTCACTGCCTCTGCCAATCAATCTCTGTCCCTGCCTCTGCCTCTACCTCTGCCAGTCAGTCACTGCCTTGGCCTCTACCTCTGCCAGTCAGTCTCTGCCACTTCTTCTACCTCTGCCAGTCAGTCTCTGTCACTGCCTCTACCTCTGCCAGTCAGTCTCTGTCACTGCCTCTACCTCTGCCAGTCAGTCTCTGTCACTGCTTCTGCCTCTGCCAGTCTGCCTCTGCCTCTGCCTCTGCCTCTGCCTCTGCCTCTGCCTCTGCCTCTGCCTCTGCCTCTGCCTCTGCCTCTGCCTCTGCCTCTGCCTCTACCTCTACCTCTGCCAGTCAGTCTCTGTCACTGCCTCTACCTCTACCTCTGCCAGTCAGTCACTGTCCCTGCCTCTGACTTTGCCCGCATACACACAGCTAAAATTAATCAATACACTTCATTCAACACACCTCTGGGTTAGGCCTAAATCTTCAATAATGTGGCCAAGCAGATTATGTACGATGACCCTCTCCACATACACAATGACACGCTCTATTGTATTGCAACATCATGCAAAACAACATGTTCAAATCATTTGCTCGTGACTGCCCCATTCATTGATGAAAAAAAAAACAAGATGGAGGCCTAATATTTCAGGACGTCAACAGACCAACTTGTACTCACAACCAACGTCCTTGAATCTGCGACTAAACCAACGGTGCTTATTTTCAAATCCAATTTATTTGATAAAGCCCTTTTCACATCAGCAGTTGTCACAAAGTGCTATGCAGATACCCAGCCTAAAACCCCAAAGAGGAAGCAATGCAGATGCAGAAAGAAGCACAGTGGCTAGGAAAAACTCCCTAGAAAGGCAGGAACCTAGGAAGAAACCTAGAGGAACAAGGCTTATTTTGACACTCAAAGTAAGACAAAACAATTTGCTTTTGTTACTGTCATGCAGGAAACAGACAATGGCCAAATCCTGTTATTCTCACACAAACTGGCTTCATCACTGAGGGAAAGAAATATGATACAGAGACCTGGAAGATGCTCAATACAAGGCCTAAGACACACAGAGAGAGGAGGAAATCACTTTCCCTTTCCTCCTTAACCTGTGCTCTCTCTCTCTCTCTCTCTCTCTCTCTCTCGTGCAGTGCATTATCCAGCACAGAGCTACAGCGTGACAATCTAAACAACAGCGAGGACACAGTAAACATTATGACAAATGTTAACAATCTGGGTAAGATCAGGAAACTGGGAAAATTGAGTTAGAGTAGCTACATTTTGTGGCACATCTATTTGGTCAGTGGGAACAGGGACAAGGTTGGTGGGTCTGTGACAAATAGGTTGGAAGAATGCTCGCGCTCAGTTTTTCTTTCTGTATGTCTCTGTCTGTCTGTGTCTCTCTCTTTATCTCTCTGTCTCTGAACACAGCTGGGGGGAGACCCTGTGCTCTGTAGCCCAGTTAACCAGACATCAGAGTGGTCAGTCCTTCTGAGAATCCATAAAATATGGATATGATGTAACAAATAAGTGTAGAAAGATATCATAATGGATTTAAGGCACCAGAAAAAGTAAGGCGTCTTTAGAATGACGTTAGCCTATCTACATTAACTCAACAGATGATTAGCTTTAGTCATATCAATGTAATAATCACAGATTAATAAAGTGTAATAACACATGTGATGATAACACATTTAGTAACAGCATTGCATGTAGGCAGGGGCGGTGTGTTCATTAAGGCGATATGGGCGACGCACTGCCAAACGGGAAAAGGAAGGGATTTTTTTTCTAATCAATTATATCACGGCAACAGTAGTTATCAGTGTTCTAATCTAGACGTCTGATCTGCCACTAAATGTCCAATCAGGCTAAAGTCGTGCTTCAAATGGCCCCGCCCCTTTTGGGGCGATTTCAGTCAGGTTGAAAATCGCCCCAGAAGTATCTCATAGACTCTCATGTAAAATCTTTTTTTTTCAAATATCAGAGCTTTCAATACAATCTCTATGGGTTTCTGAGGGCTTGCACTTACGCGCTTTCGTCATACGTAACATAACCATGAACGTAACTAAGAAAAGAGCGGGTAGCAGCGTCAATCAATTCACGTACTACTATCAAGATGGCTAGCCTTCAGTGCAACTCGATTGTCTCTTTGAAAGAAGTTCACATCAAAGACCATTCAAAACGAGCTACTGGAGTGTATGCTAGCGGTCATGAGGGAACATATTGTGGAGGAGGTGAAGTCGGCGAACTTCGTAGCTATCCAAGCTGACGAGACCACGGACGTTTCTACACAGACACAGCTGGTGCTTGTGCTGAGGTACATAGATAGCAACCACAAAGTGCAGGAGCGCTTTTTTGAGTTCCTTCCCATCTCGGAATCAACCTCAGTCTCAATCGCCAGTGTGCTTTTGGAGAGACTGAACGGTCTTTTTGCCGACGACGAGAAAGTCAAACTGTGGTGCACTGGCACTGTACCAGGTTCTCATGAGCTACAACCTCCAGGAGACGTTCTCTGAGACTGTGACTCTGTTGAACATCCTCATAACTACTCCCATGACAACAGCTGAAGCTGAGAGATGTTTCTCAACTTTGACACGAGTTAAGACATTCCTGCGAAATTCAATGGGCCAGGAACGTCTGAATGCACTGGCCATGCTTTCCATGGAGAGGGAACTAGTCCTCAGCATGCCTGATTTCAATGAGAAAGTCATTGACCGCTTTGCTGCATTGAAAGAGAGAAGAGAACAGTTTCAGTACAAGTAATGTAGCCTCTCTCTCTCTTTGTCCCTCCCTGTCTGTCTCTTTAACACACACACGCCCAAATCAGTTCACAGTTGATGTTGTTTAAAATAGTTATTTTTCATTTTAAAAAAAAGTAAAAATAAATAAATAATCTGTTCATGTTCATTTTTACAAATCTATACAATTGGCCAGAATATGGTTGTTCATATTTACAAATCTATACAATTGGCCAGAATATGGTTGTTCATTTTTACAAAGCCATACAGATAGCTGTGTTTACCTTTTCTATAAACTATTTTCAAATTCTGTTTTCAGGCAAAATGTCTATCACTGTTCATTTTCACAAATCTATACAAGAGGGCAGAATATGGAAGTCTATAAAAATTTCTTATTACCAATAACTTGCATCAATGTTTTCAGTAGCCTCTATCAAAAGCTCCTGCTTGCTTGTTGTGAATTATGCTCAGGTGCACATATTTCCAATTCAACCATGAGGCAAAAAATGTGGTAAAAGCTCTTGTTGATCCTGCAATCTGAACAAATACCAAGATGCTGTATTTTCAGCTGATATTTCATTTGTTTATGGAAATGCATATTGTTTATGCAGTGTTGAGGAATGTGAAAGAACACCCTTGATTATTTTTACTGTGAGAACTTATTTTGCTTTTGTAAGCCAACACTTTTGAGATCAGTCAATAAATGCTTCTGGCATTGACTTATATGCTGCCCCTGTCTTCATGTTGTTGCTGGACATATCTTTTTTAAAATGTGTGTAGGTCACCTAAATCATCAGAAAAATTGCCCCCCCTGAGAATTTTTTCAGGAGCCGCCACTGCATGTAGGGTAGCCATCCTCAGACCAGTAGCGAACCATGCAAAACCTCCCATCCCCCATTACTATTGCTGAGTTACTAATAGATTGCCAGGCATGGCAAATAATATACAGTACACCACAAATGCCACCATTACTATGCACACTCCATTCATAAATATCAAAAAGGTCCCGTGTGTCTCAGTTGGTAGAGCATGGTGCTCGCAACGCCAGGGATGTGGGTTTGATTCCCACTGGGGACCAGTACGAAAAAGTATGAAAATGTATGCACTCTGGATAAGAGCGTCTGCTAAATGACTCAAATGTAAATGTAAAAAAGCTGATTAAGCATGGAGTACATTGAGTCCAAAGCCAGTAAGCCATCAAATTGACTCAGGGTGTGTAAGTGAGTAAGAGCTAGGCTACAGCTTCCCTGTGACACCATGGGTAAATAAATAAAGACATATTCCGGTTGAAATAGAGTCTGCTATCTGGGAATCTGATTACAGGATACTAGCGAGGAGGAAGACCGACAGGAACTCTCCACATGCAAGACAAGACACATTACTTGTAGTCACTTTCATTGGCAGCCTGACAACTCACTCTAAATTATTCCGCTGCTCTGTTGTTGGCTACATACTTTAGTCTGAGACTGCCATCATTTAAGTTGTTTGTGGTGACGAGGGGCGTTGACCAAAACAAAGTCATCAGCGATTGGATCATCTTTAACCAATTACATTTTACATTTTAGTCATTTAGCAGACGCTCTTATCCAGAGCGACTTACAGGAGCAATTATGGTTAAGTGCCTTGCTCAAGGGCACATCAACATATTTTTCACCAAGTCGGCTCGAACCAGTAGTCCCAACGGTCTTAACCGCTAGGCTACCTGCTAACCGCTAGGTTACCTGCCGCCCTATCAGAGTATGAAAGCCAATGACACATTTTCAAGCCACCGCTTTACCCATGTTTGTTCTGGCTTTGGCCCAACCCATTGGACCAATCAGATTCTCCGAATGCGTTTGCATTCGGTGAAGGGTAACCTAACGTAACAGGCATAGCATTTGGCCGGAGCAAGGAGTATAGGTAGCCAGGCAATTTCAAAGACACACCCAGACTACACACATCACTTGCTGTGTCATATCAGGTGTGACACAAGACAATGTCAACAGTTTAGCTAGGCCCTAGCTGTTAGGGCATAAGTCCCTCGATGACTACAGTGATGATGATGATCATGATGATGATGATGATGATGTGGCTTGAGGCTATCATGCAGTCATACCATTGGTTGAGGGTCTTTGTGGCAGTGAAAGCACTCAATTTAAAAAAAAGTTTACAAAAAAAGATGTTGATAAGGGGCCACATCTTCCAGTCACTCACATGTAGCCTATCAAGGTAGCCTACTGCAGATCCTCTCAAGCTCTGTCAGGTTGGATGGAGAGCGTCACTGCACAGCTATTTTCAGGTCTCTCCAGAGATGTTCGATTGGGTTCAAGTCTGGGCTCTGGCTAGGCCACTCAAGGACATTCAGAGATTTGTCCCAAAGCCACTCCTGCGTTGTCTTGGCTGTGTGGTTAAGGTCGTTGTCCTGTTGGAAGGTGAACCTTCGCCCCAGTCTGAGGTCCTGAGCACTCTGGAGCAGAGTTTCATCAAGGATCTCTCTGTACTTTGTTCCGTTCATCTTTCTCTCGATCCTGACTAGTCTCCCAGTCCCTGCCGCTGAAAAACATCCCCACAGCATGATGCTGCAACCACCATGCTTCACTGTAGCGATGGTGCCAGGTTTCTTCCAGATGTGACGCTTAGCATTCAAGCCAAAGAGTTCAATCTTGGTTTCATCAAACCAGAGAATCTTGTTTCTTATGGTCTGAGAGTACTTTAGGTGCCTTTTAGCAAACTCCAAGTGGGCTGTCATGTGCATTTTACTGAGGAGTGGCTTCCATCTGGCCACTCTACCATAAAAGCCTGATTGGTGGAGTGCTGCAGAGATGGTTGTCCTTCTGGAAGGTTCTCCCATCTCCATAGAGGAACTCTGGAGTGATGTCAGAGTGACCATCGGGTTCTTGATCACCTCCCTGATCAAGGCCCTTCTCCCCCGATTGCTCAGTTTGGCCGGGTAGCCAGGTCTAGGAAGAGTCTTGGTGGTTCCAAACTTCTTCCATTTAAGAATGATGGAGGCCACTGTGTTCTTGGAGACCTTCAATTCTGCAGAAATTAGTTTGGTACCCTTCCCCAGATCTGTGCCTCAACACAATCCTGTCTCGGAGCTCTAGGGACAATTCCTTCGACCTCATGGCTTGGTTTTTGCTCAGACATGCACTGTCAACTGTGGGACCTTATATAGACAGGTGTGTGCCTTTCCAACTCATGTCCAATCAATTGAATTTACCACAGGTGGACTCCAATGAAGTTGTAGAAACATCTCAAGGATGATCAATGGAAACAGGATGCACCTGAGCTCAATTTCGAGTTTCATAGCAAAGGGTCTGAATACTTATGTAAATAAGGTATTTCTGTTTTTTTATTTGTAAAAAATTTGTAAACATTTCAAAAAACCTGTTTTCGCTTTGTCATTTTGGGGTATTCTGTGTAGATTGATGAGGATGTTTTTGTATTTAATCCATTTTAGAATAAGGCTGTAAGGTAACAAAATGTGGAAAAAGTCAAGGGGTCTGAATACTTTCCGAATGCACTGTGTGTCACTCAGCAACAAATTGTGCCATGGAAATATGTTGTTTTTTCATCTCAATAGGCTATTTTATGGAGTGTGAATGATGAACATGAACATGTGATGTGTGACTGGGAAAAACAACAACAGCTCAGCCAGCTGACTAAATGCAATCGCCAACAATAGGAAAGCATGACATATTAATCTAACTGTCGGTATGCAGCTGCCTTGTTGACCTCATTTCTACATAAATAAAAAATTATTACAGATTTTCTCATTCTAGGAACTGGTAATATTACCAATGTGTTGGAGAAATGAAAAAATTAGACAGAAAAAATCATAAATGCATTGCAAAAACATCATCATTACATAATTATTGTACCTACCATCACAGCCTTCATATTGTAATTTGACAGCTCCGTCTTTCTGAATCCTCACATCCCGCGGTCCCTCAATCCTTTTCGCAGTATCCACCACTGATGCATCGGCAACTGGGCCAGAATTCCTCCTCCTATGTCCCTGAGCCAGGTTTATGCAGCATTGGTAACACACTGCCCAAGCCTGCTCTTCATTTATCGGTTGGCTGTAGAGCATTAAAATCTCCTCCAAAGACAGTTCATCTACCCCTCTTTCTTCCATTCCGTCCATTTTTGCCAGCCCGGGATACGGCGGCTCATCTCGCTGGACCGCAGTAGGGCCGATCAGCTCTCCGCTCTTCTCGTCCGCATCTCGCCGCTTGGCCATCCTTTCATTCTATCGACCGAGAAGGGCCAGTGATGACACGAATAAACCGGGAGCCGCAGATAAACAAACGATCCGGGCAGCCTGAAAACATCGGAAAACCTGCGGTTCCCTGTCCCTCGCAACAGCAGCACAACCACCGACAATTATTATTATTTCCTCCGCCTTGCAGTGTTTTCTTATGGGTGCCAGTCATATGACGGTGTTTGCATGGTCTGAACGCCTGTTAGGTTTCGGTCGACTTCAGAGGAACGCATACATATGACATGCGCAGCCAATTTATTTCCCACTTTCCCTGTTATTTTGTGCCATCTACTGGCCAATTTGATACGAGTACAGTGTATGTGAATACATCTAGGCAATGTGTAGGCTACTCTGGCAATTATGTTTTGCTCTCAAACAAATATTTCTCAATGATGGATTTGGGTGCACATTTCTATTCATATTGAATTCCTCATATTAATGTTTGAAGGTAGTGATTTCTTAAGGGCTATGTGCATTCCTACTTCTCTATGGAGGAACTTCCACTAACTACCCTGCCCTTAGTTCTGCAGAAGCCGAGCATGACTCACTCTCTTTCTCTCACAACTGTAAACGTGAAAGATTCCTACAGGGCCAGGCCATTCATTCTAATATGTTGTCAATATGTAATTTTTACAACCTTACCTACCGATATAGCCTACCAACACAGACAAACCCTAACCCCAATCACAGACCATTTTCATCATATTGACTGTTTATCTATTTATGGCATACATAATGCTTACACATACATATATATATATATATTTTAACATCAAATATACACAACATGCGACAACACACAAATATTTATAGCATCTTTGTAACACTATTTGTTGCCAAGGTGAACCAATACCTCATGAACACGTACCAGATGTGCTTGGATGTGCAGGTAAAATAACACATTTCTCACATATACAAGTAACTATGAATAGTATCACTCAAAGATGTAGCTATCAATATGCACAACACAGATGTGGAATGATTGAAAATGCATAAACTACCATAAATAGATATTTAGAGAGCTCATTCGTTTCAGCACATAGTTAAAGGCCCAATGCAGCCATTTTATCTCGATATCAAATAATTTCTGGGTAACAATGAAATACTGTGATTGTTTTCAATTAAAATTGTCAAAAAGTAACAAAAAAATGGCATTTTAGCAAGATCAATTTCTCTAGCAAGAATTTTACTAGGACTGTTTTGGAGTGGGGATGGGAAAACTGAAAACTAGCTGTTATTGGCAGAGAGGTTTGGAACACTTTCTTATTGGTCTATTAATGAATGTATCACCAGTCAGGCCAAAACTCCATCCCACCAAAACAGGCTGAAATTTGAGTCCGTCTTACACTAAAACAGCATTATCATAATGCCACAATTTCTTTCCAACCTCAGTGTGGGAATATATATAAAACACAGGAAAAATCACGTTTTTGACTGCACTGGGCCTTAAAATACAGTGTACTTTGATTATGCAGTTTTCAAAAAAATCTGTAAACAAAACAAACAAAATTAACATCAAGCCATTGTTTGTCCTCAGTTTGTACAAATGGAGGGGTCACTTTAAGTGCTTTAAACCACAAGGAATGAGCATGCACATCTGAGGAGAGCAAGGAAAAACAGTATCACCCAGACATGAGCAAAGCAGAAGAGAGGAGGATTAGAGGAGAGGAGAGCAGATAGCAGAGCAGAGAACGGGGAAAAGAGCAAAACCGGGAGAAAGATTTACGGGAAAACACAAGTTAGTCGGTAAGCATAAAGACAAGACAGAACAGAGGAGTCAGGTACAGTGAAAATCTATTTGAAGTCCAGCATGTTGCAGTCTATCTTGTAGTAAACATAAGGGTAGTACTCCTGCTGGCTCAGGTTCAGACCAGGGATATCCATGGCAGACTACAAGGGAATAAAGAAACATGACAGAGACCATTAGCTTACACGGTAAATAACATTAACACGACAGGGATAATGTGGTTGTCTAACAGGTCTGCTGAACCAGACAATATAAAATCTGATTTAGCTAATGTACCGGAATTTTTAATACACAACATTTGTTACTACAAAGATACAACAGGTATTCATCTGGACACAACGGGTATATATCAGGTCTAATTACTCACATCGATGACAGCTGCAGCGCTGCTGTCCAGGTGTTTGTATAGGTCATTGAGAACCTCCCTCAGTTTCTTCATGTTCTTCTTGTTGGGCTGGAGCAGCATGGCCTGGAAGTTCACAGGCAGCCCATATCTGTGGGAGCAGGGGCAGAGCAGTTACATCACTAACAGCAGGCACAGCACACAGTCAGTTTGAGATATATTTGTTAGTTTTTTTATTCAGGTTTACTTCTTGTCACTACAAGCATCTTGTCACGCACTACAAACATCTAACAATTGGACGACTGTTAGTATAGTGTGATCGTCATACCTTAAGACTGACTCCACAAAGACCCTCAGAGCCTTGATGTGAATCCATGCGATGAAGGCCTCACTGAAGTTCACTTTCAGCCATCGCACCAGTGGCCCCTGACAGAGGGAAAATAACACTTAGGGTTAGAGGCTCCATCCACCCGACTCTGTAGCTGGTACTGTCCAATAGTTTCACCCACCTACCCGCAGGGATGTCCGAACACTAAGTGTACTTGCAATGAAACATTTCTTTACAGTGTAATGTTTCCATCACATATACCTTGGTCAGGCATCATATTCCCCGTCATATGACTTACAAACTGCTTCTTCTTGTCTGTGGAGAGACGTGTCATCTCCTCTTTGTCCGCATTCATCTCCTGCTCGTTGTACTGGAAGTCCCTGACTGTGTACCTGATAGAAACAGCAAGACAATTACATATGGAGAAGAGTGTGTGTGTGTGTGTGTGTGTGGGGGGGGGGGGGGTCTTACTTGTTCTCTCTGGCCTTGTGTCTGAAGTCATCGATGGCCTTCCTGAATAGGGTGACGCTGAACAGACCACTGTCATGGTCCTCAAATAGCAGGCTGTAATAATGGGACAAGCAGAACACAGTCACACAGGCATGATGGACTCACAATGAAACCACTTCATGAGCAGAAAATACTAAAAGAGATATGAAAGACATGGATTGAATAGACTACTGAAGTAGTTATTTTAACATGCATTCACCATGGGCTCTGAATCTCCTATATACTTACTTAGTGGATCGGGGTACCACCATTTCAGACAGCGTTTCATAGGTCTTCTGCCAGTCAGCATAACTTGTCCTAGAAGCATCCAGAATTGTTAGATAGCAAACAGCTGCTATAAAAAATGGGCCTGCTATGAAATATGAAACTGTTGTAAATTGCAAAAAAGTAGTACTTACTTTGGTACAACCACCAGCATAGTGATCAGATACTCTGAGTCAATCACAAAGTCCTCCTTCTTGACAATGTCAGCCAGACTCCTGGTCAGCAGGCTCCCCCTACAGACACAACATGGTATTGTATTATATATTTATGATAATGTAAACAAATGTTGAAAGAAACAACTGAACAAAGCAAATATGCATTGGAAGACTTTTCCTCAACAACACTGGTTCAAATATCATTCTCACTGAAGACATAGATTAGCTTCAGTGGAAAATATAGTAATGCCCTCAAGCAAAACTTGACTCACGCGTTCTTCCTCTCCAGATTCTGCAGGTTCCCTTTCAGGTTGTTGTAGGCAGACGCTCTGGCCTTCAGGTCGTTGTCAATCTGGCTTACTTGCTGTAGAGAGGAAGAGGTCAAGTACTCAGAATACAACCCATGTAAAAACTGTGCACAGTGTTCAACAACAGATTTACTCAAGAGGTAGAGAAAATACAGTTGATTGATACCATTCAAATATTATTTACTTATTGATAGTTATATACCTTCATGTGCTATCAAAATGATGACTACCTGACAGTTATAAAAAAGGGTTTCCGTCTAACTAATTATCAAGAGAATCAGATGAGGAGGGTGGGAGAAAGACTTGCCTTGGATATGATATCAGAGATGTTCTTCAGTGACTGCTTGATGGGGTACTTGGCCATGTCCCACTGAAACCGTGTGATGTAGGTCACCAGATCCACTGGAGAGGGAATCAAGGCATTGTTATTCTGGGCAGGACTTGTAAAAATGTTGTTTTTACATTATGATGCATGGCTTTATGGTTAATTGTAAGATACTCTAATCAACCATTTCTAAATGTGCTGGTAATTCCTTAGTATTAAGAACAAGTTATAAGGATAATTGCTAATCAACCATTTCTAAATGTGCTGGTATTTCTTTAGTATTTAGTATTAACAACAGGTAAAAAGGATAATTGCTTAGTCAATCAATGTGAACAGTAGAGGTAGCAGCACACTTCCTGGATTCATTTTTTTTTTTCCAGAGGAGCCATTTGTATGTGATGATAACTAACTAGCTAATCTCCAATGTCCTCCATTGTTTTCATATGAGTAACTTGTATGTGATGATAATGATAGAAATAGAATGACTAAGTTAAATGGGAATGTCCGTTCTAGTAATTATATTTCTATGATGATAACTGCCTCCATTGTTTTCATATGAGCAACTTGTATGTGATGATAAGTACCTCCGTTGGCCAGCAGGTTCTCCTGGACTTTGTCTCGGCTGTCCTCCAACACATCAGCCATGTACTGAGACACCTTCTTCACCACACTGTCAACAGCCAGGAGACATTCACACAATCAGGCCGCAGTCAGCAAGCCCTCACATCAAAAGGGGAATATACCATGCTTTCATATAGCACTCTGCTCAAGACATTGAAGTCCAAGCAGACTGTTCATTGGGCTGGGTATGAGTGTTCATCTATCTATAGTCTACAGCACCAGACTAACAACTGTTATTCAACACTTATTATTCACAGAAATAGACTGTAACTATTTTGTTGTTTAGCACTGTAGTTGCCTTCCCTGAGCCAAAATTATGCAGATAATACTTGATATGCTTACAATCCAATTGGTGTGATCAGTGGCTGATGGAAAAAAAACTCAATTCCATGCAATGACAGTATGGTTGATGTCAATAAGCCTTAGGCTTGTTTGTCTAGACAACTGACACCTAAAAACGCTGTCAGATTAAGCAAATCCAAAATCAGTCTGTAAAGGTGTTACTTTGGCATGAGCTTTCTCATCTTCAAATTTCCTACAGACAAGTTCCAAAACAAGGCTGCTATTGCCCTATGAGAGGTAATTGGGTTGCTAATGTTGGCATTTTTTGAGAGTCAATGTCTACACAGGAAGAACGTGTGAATTTTTGGACGTCAAGGTTTTCCAAGGATTATAAATAACTTCAAACCAACAGTAGCACACAAGTCATGAGGGATAAATATGACTGAGTAAAGAGATGCTGGTGTGTCACCAAACTGTAAATTGCTAACTTTAGTCTGTGGGCCTGCTAGCATCACGTCTGTGTGAAATTCCTCACTGTAGCAAGGTTAGGGCCACAGAGGGATTAGAGAACTGACTGGACTCTGAAGACATCACAGACTCACATTGGTTTGAGAGGCACTTTGACAAAAATAATATATGTCTATCACAACACATTCACAATGGACAAGCTGTATAAATAGTAAGGAATTTGATATTTTGTACAGTGATCATAATGTTCAAAGGGGAAATTGCAGTGTAGTAAAAAGCCTACCCTTCAATAAAGGAGTCCAGTTTGGCCAGGTCATCCGACAGCCCAACTAACACATCTAGCGTCCCCACCTGTTAACGCAAAAAGGACCAAACATGTCAGAGCTTTGATTAGAGCAGTGTTTCCACTACCCTCATATAGCGGGGCAAGCCCATTCTATAAGCGGGGTGAGCCCATTGGTTTCATTGGCTTGATGCCAGAGGACTTTGATCAAACTAGGGCAAACTCAAACTAGGGCAAAGACTGGATGAGAGTCCTGAGGTTAGGGGTTTGGTTGTGCTGCCTGCCTGCGTTTTGTTTTCTCAGTGACATCTGAAAGTCAGTCATCCAGCAGTGACATTCAGGGGCCCGTGTGCTTTAGATGGCGCCGCTTTGGTCGGGACCCCTTCATGCGTTGCAAACAGTTCCAGGAGAACCGTGGGGTGCCGTCCACCCAATGTGACACACAGTGTCAGTAGGGTCACAGAGGATAACCATCAACCATCCTATAAGGATGGATGGCACTTCTGGAGTAATGAAATGAGAAAGCTTTGACCCATACCATTATTAACAGATCACTTATTGGGAGCAGTGAACGGACAATACTTATTTCTCTATAGTTACTTTTGGAGTAATACAAGGAAGATGATTTCACTTGTGAATACACTATGGCAACGTTTTGTGGAAGCCTTGTTTCACATAGGAATGTAGAGGAGCTAGTAAGTATACTGAACAAAAATATAAAACGCAACATGCAACAATTTCAAAGACTTTACTGAGTTACAGTTCATATAAGGAAATCAGTCAACTGAAATAAATTCATTAGGCCCTAATCTATGGATTTCACATGACTGGGCAGGGGCGCAGCCATGGGTGGGCCTGGGAGGATGTAGGCCCACCCACTTGGGAGCCAGGCCCACCCACTGGGGAGCTAGGCCCAGCCAATCAGAGTGAGTTTTTCTAAAGACAGAAATACTCCTCAGCACACCCCCTCCCCCTCCTCAGATGATCCTGCAGGTGAAGAAGCCGGATGTGGAGGTCCTGGGCTGGTGTGGTTACACGTGGTCTGCAGTTGTGAGGGCGGTTGGATGTACTGCCAAATTCTCTAAAAAGGCAGCTTATGGTTCAGAAATTAACATTAAATTCTCTGCAACAGCTCTGTTGGACATTCCTGCAGTCAGCATGCCAATTGCACGCTCCCTCAAAACTTGAGACATCTGTGGCATTGTGTTGTGTGAAAGACATTCACATTTTAGAGTGGCCTTTTGTTGTCCCCAGCACAAGGTGCACCTGTGTAATGATCATGCTGTTTAATCAGCTTCTTGATATGCCACACCTGTCAGGTGGATGGATTATCTTGGTAAAGGAGAAATGCTCACTAACAGGGTTGTAAACCAATTTGTACACCAAATTTGAGAGAAATAAGCATTTTGTGCATATGGAAAATTTCTGTGATCTTTTATTTCAGCTCATGAAACATGGGACCAACACTTTACATGTTGCGTTTATATTTTTGTTCAGTATAAGTTAGTTGGGCTGGGCGATATGGCCATTTTCATTCATCAAGTGTTTATTTGGCTTTCTCCATTCTGATTATTTTATACTCAACCAAACTAGGAGAAACTGATAGTGAAGTAGTAACTTTTTATTTAAAAATAATAATAATCCATACCGGTATGTGGCTCTGTACTGGTATTCATGATATATCACCCAGCCCTATAAGTTAGTATGGTAATGTAGTAGCTACTATCTATGGCTACTGCTGCATGCTAACCTTGAGGTCTGGGATGTTGAACTTGTTGTTGGTGGACAGGTTGTTGTTGCGCGTGGTGGCCACCATCATCTGGTCCCATGTCTGCTGGCATGTCTTCTCTCCAGGAGCTGAGATCAACCAGAACTCTGTCATGGCTACAGCTACACACTGATCACTACAGGCTCACAACGGAATGCACAGAGATGGGTGCTGTAAAACAAGAACAAACATTTTCACTTGTTCAACAGGACTTAATTTGTAGTACAGTATTATCAATAGCAACGTTATTCTCCATTTCATGTTGACACATCAGTAGATAAATGCTAGGAAGACAACATTGACTGCTATTTAATCAATCTCTGTCTCCCCAAACCTGTCTTATTTACGTGCTGCTGATATATCTGGTTAGCTAGCAAGCATGCAAGATAAAGGATATTTGTCTTCTTATGCTTTACATTAAAAGTTGCTAACGTTAGCTAAACCTCACTAACGTTCCTGCAAGTGACATTCTCTGTTGATTGAAACATGACCCATAGCTAGCTAGCTAGTGTCACATGATATCGAGCAGATTTACAGTCAAAAAAACAAATGACAGTTTTCAAATTTCTTACCTGAGATCTAATGACAAAACTATTCGAACACTAATCAATTACTACCGTACAATTCCGAAGGTTTAATATTCATAATTGCCAATCAAATCGTAATACTAGAGGTCTTTCCAGCAGCATCACATTCAAGTCAGCTGATCAGATGAGGAACAGAAAGGCCTCTCGTGGGGGAGGGGATCTTTTTGACGTCACGACATTTGACAGACGACCCCAGCTGGTTTGGAGGAGGTACTACAGCATGGACATTTCAAAACAGAGTAGGACGATTTTTTTTATTTTACAGAAATCGTTTAAAAAAGTAGCAGGGTTGGGGTCAGTTGATCCATTTAAATTTAGGAGTGCTATTGATTTACAATGAGTCATTTTAACCATTGAATTGGAATTGCATGATCCCCTCAATAATGTACTGTACTTCTGGTGGGGATACAGGCTATGATATTCAATAATCTCAGTGACATTCTTGTTATCTTAGTTCTGAGGACACAGACAGTCTCAAATGCCCAGTCAGCTGGAATTTGGGGTGTAGACGTTCTAAATTTGGACAGGAGTCCAGCCGTTTCCTGACTCTGGGTGTCTCCCTGCTCAGAATTCAAGGAAAACCCCACAAAGGGACATGTTTATAGTTCAGTAGGTCTGGGGTGCATTGTTTGGGATACAATGCCTGGTCTGACTGGAGCCAGCCCAGCCAACCCCTCAGATCAAACGACAGGCCAGGCACCAGGGTGGGCTGCCCACTGTTGGCCACAGGCCAGTCTACAGGGACATGTCTGGGCACGTGCACTGTAATCACTTTCATTTGTGCTACAGACTGGGTCTGGGTCATTGAGTGGTGATGATGATGTGAGGAGAGGTATTAACTGAGTGTGTCCTCAACAAAAACTGCCTCTAATACAAGTTAGTCATACAGTGTGAGATCTCTGAAAAACCTATGGATGAAGGTCATTGCTGTAACTTTGTGTATTTCAAAGATGAATGTCAACATTCTCAAACATTCCCATCTCAGTTACATGGTTTAATATATCCAAAGCATTACACAAAAATAGAGCACCAAGTTTGTTGTTGAGTCCTACCACCATAAACATGTCACATCCTCCCTCTAGTTCCAGTCAAATCACATTGTATTTGTCACATGCTCAAATAGAACAGGTGTAGACCTTACAGTGAAATGCCATTTGATTAGCTGTTCAGGAGTCTTATGGCTTGGGGGTAGAAGCTGTTAAGAAGCCTTTTGGACCTAGACTTGGCGCTCCGGTACTGCTTGCCGTGCGGTAGCAGAGAGAACAGTCTATGACTAGGGTGGCTGGCCTTTGACAATTTTTAGGGCCTTCCTCTGACACTACCTGGTATAGAGGTCCTGGATGGCAAGAAGCTTGGCCCCAGTGATGTAATGGGCTGTACGCACTACCCTCTGTAGTGCATTGCGGTCGGAGGCCGAGCAGTTGCCATACCGGGCAGTGATGCAACGAGTCAGGATGCTCTCGATGGTGCAGCTGTAGAACTTTATGAGGATCTGAGGACCCATGCAAAATCTTTTCAGTTTCCTGACGGGGAATAGGCTTTGTTGTGCCCTCTTCATGACTATCTTGGTGTGTTTGGAACATGATAGTTTGTTGGTGATGTGGACACCAAGGAACTTGAAGCTCTCAACCTGCTCCACTATAGCCCCGTCGATGAGAACGGGGCGTGCTCGGTCCTGCTTTTCCTGTAGTTCACAATCATCTCCTTTGTCTTGATCACGTTGAGGGAGAGGTTGATATCCTGGCACCACACGGCCAGGTCTCTGACCTCCTCCCTATAGGCTGTCTCATCGTTGTCAGTGATCAGGCCTACCACTGTTGTGTCGTCGGCAAACGTAATGATGGTGTTGGAGTCGTGCCTGGCCATGCAGTCATGGGTGAACAGGGAGTACAGGAGGGGACTGAGCACACACCCCTGAGGGGCCCCCGTGTTGAGGATCAGCATGGCAGATGTGTTGTTACCTTCATGGCTACAGACGTGAGTGCTACGGGTCTGTAGTCATTTAGGCAGGTTGCTTTGTATACAGTGCTTAACTTTACATATCACGTTTGAACTTTTACCCATGAGTTTGAGTGACCATGACACTGACAATACATCTTACTACAAAAATATAACATGATTAAACTGTAAATTACATTATACTATACAACTACACATTCCTTATACTGTGTACAAACTTTCAAGACCCAGTTTCTTTCACTGTAATCAGATTAGTTCTATTTCCTCAGCTAGTTATTCTGAGCCATCTGAGGGACATTACAGTAAATCTAATCTAGTATGTCTGAATTATTATGGACTGTCTAGGGCAGAAAGGGAGTGGAAGGTTTTAAAGAGGGAAATTGTGTGAGATAAGCATTATCTTGTATTATTGTTTCAGTGGCAGATTAGATCTATTTGTCAACCTCTCTGATACTAGTGTTACAAGGCCAACATATCCAAGGCTCAAGTCCGGAGTCAGACTCAGTGACTTCAGGAAAATGTTAGAGACTTGAGAAGAGAGGGATACTGGAGTGCTTTTACAGTTTCCTTTTCAAGGTGTTTATTCAGAGAGTTGTAACCTGTAAAACACTTTTTATATATAGAATAGAATAAAATAGAATAGAATATTGGTATTTTATAGTAAATTTGCGGAATGCAGTAGCTTTTATTTACTGTGGTCAACTGACTGGATTTACACAGTTTGTATTTGACCCTGCTCAAGATTCAGCTCAGAGAAAAGGTCTGTATAGAGGTTGTTTTACTCATCAACAGTCTTTGGCAAATGCAGAAGGCTGGAACACCATGGTGTAACTCACAGCATTAGAAACAAGTACTAAATCAAGACCCATTGTATAATGCAGGGACTAATGATTGACTGTATTCATTTGGATTTAGCCGTTTCAACCTCCCCATACCTCTACTACACAACAAAGAATGGAGTGATTCACTTCACCTACCAAAGGGCATGCGCTTAGACAACCACTGTGACGCCAGTTATTCAATGAAGAATTTAGTTTTCCACTAAGTTCACTAGTCTTGTGATGTTGTACTTTGTTGCAGTGTAACATAACACTATCTAAGAACTGTGAGGAATACCTTAATTTGTCTTCAAATGTAACTATTATATTTGTAAGTATAGTGATTTGTAAAGGCAAATAGGCTATATAATGGATACCAATTAACCCTCCTAACAGATAGGTTTCCCTTTTATAGGAACAATAACATACATTGTTTATTGATTCTTTTGAAGTTCCACTATGATTTATTATCACAATCCATAGAGTCCTCTGATAAAAGAACATGGAGCTTTCATTGTGTGTAAAATATGTGGTGTAACAGTAATTGTGTTCAAATCAATTGGCTGTTGGTCATACTAAATAACTCTGTGTATATAATCTAGGCTTCAGTCAGGCGATATTTTGATGTAATCTGGCCCCTGTTTGCAAATGAGAATTCCAGTTGCACAATGCACGCCACTGCAGTGTTTTCACTCACTGTGGGCGGTACACACTTCGACCGCAAGTGTGCTCAGTGTCCCGGGCTATTATGATCACAACAATGGAAATCAAACATTATGTTTTTCTGGAAGCCACTTTAGATGCTATGTGTGATTATGATTAGACTCAATACATACCCTCATCTACAGTCTTGGAGAACAGACACAAAGCTCGGAACTGATTATTTTGTGTTGTGGTCCATAGGATAAACTTTCGCTCTCAAGTCTTGACAATTGGCCAAGCAACATTTGTGTTTGAGGAAAACAAACAGAACCATTGTGTATTTTTCCCTTACCAATAACCATAGCTCATCTGACATTACACTCATCTCTAACCACCGTCTATCTAAGATAAACAGGCCACGTGTGGGTTTGGACTTTGCACATAAGCTATGTACCGGTGGCTATTCATAGGAGCTAGGTTCATGTCCTAAGCTTAATTTAAATCATATTTGGTCCTTTGCACCTAAATTCTCAAATACAAAGTGATCAGGGCCAATTGAGAATCATATGGAACCAATAATATTAGTCTCATAATTGTTCTCAGCTATAAAGAAATTATGTTAATTGTTACAGTTTGAATTTCAATGTAATGTTTGATTTGTAATGCATAAACAGACACAGTTATTCTCTATTCTATACGAAAACTTCTCCATATATTTCATTTCAACATTCATTGTTCTCCCCTGGATGCCTCCAATGTTGATCAAAGGAACACTTACTGTGGACACTGGTTGCTGAAAATGGACATTGACCACAAAATAAGACAGCTGATATGTATTCATGTAAGACAGTGTGTATGAAAATAAGAAAGGGTACAATAACTTAGCCTGTTTTTATATATTCTAAATACAACATAATAAAACAGTTCCCAGAATATACAATTTCATGAAGTGCTCTTGTCATTCTCACATGCACATAGCCTATCAACTGATAAACAGCACATGTGAAACCCTGTATGTGTGGTATGCTGGTGGTGTGTCGAAGCCTTACAAGTCATGACTAACTTCTAAAGGTGATCATACCCCATACCACAATGTAAACACATACAATCTCAGTATGCAGAGAGCAGCATAGGTTTGTGGCTGCAGGAGACACACGTTTTAGGATTGCCAGGTTGGCTGTTCAGACAGATCCCTGATGATTACACTAACTATTTACTCTTTTAATCCATTGTCTGTAAAATACATCACAACAAAATGTAACATTACCTACATAACCAACTTATCATTGATACAACAGTCAACAGGTGGATAAATTAAAAACCTGTCAAATGAATCAATTTGCAGGTACCCAGTCCCCCTGTCTGAAATTACATTAATTGAGTTTTACCAATTTGGAATAGACCTTCTTCTCCACCAATAGGCAAGAAGGGTGGCATGCAAATTAATCTGCGGGAAATGTACTCCTTTGCGTCTTCAGAGGAAAGCAAAACTCCACAAACTCTCCGCAGACAAGGCAACGTGAACGTCGGGGACGTGGAAATCAAGAGGCTAAAGTTGTAAAAAAACTAAAACACATGCAACCTATTTTCACGCGGTTGAACTTGAACTTGTGTTGCCAGAATACAAGAGAGGAGTACCAGTGACAATTTGTGGAAAACATTTTAAATTTATCCCGGTGCCATGGGAAAAGGCATGAAGACGTAAACAAGGTAACAATACTATCTGATTGAGACATTACATTCTCAGAACCGTAGTAGGCTATCCGGGCAATAATGGAATATAATATAAAATAATATATAATTTTAAAGGGGCAATCTGCGTTTCAAACAATAACAACCCACCTATCCCGCCACAGTTTGTGTAAATAGCAGAGGAATGGGGCTGTAGAAATCAAATTCATAGACAGAGCTATGGATTAAATGGATTGACCATATAAAAAATGGCTTTTGAGGCTATACAGTGTTTGTTTATAGTTACATTGTTTACAAACAATGGAGTAAAACAAGCTTATATTTTGGGTTCTGATAGGGAACGGCAGTTGAACTAAGCTCAGAAGGCATTTTTAAGTTATATTCTTCAAGAATCGATGGGTAGAGATCGTTCATTTAAAAGAAAAAACTGCTTATCCTTTAATATATACAAATTATAAATAATAGGAGTTTGATAAAACAGAATTCTCATCATATAAATAGCATAGGTATAATTGTATATAATATTATCACAACAACTAGATATCACACATGAGGAAAATAAAAGAATGCTTAGAAATAAAATACAAGCCAACCAACCCACCGATCACTCGCATTTGCCTTGACAGCTCGAAAACGCGGCCCATCTGACGTCATTTCCCGCTCCCATTTCTTTCTCTCGACTTCGGCGGTTTTGTTCGCTGCGTAGCTACGAAAGGGTTCGATTTAGCGTCAACTGTCGATCTGCACCTCGGCTTTGATGGCATTTTTTCTTTCCTATAGTACCCCCGCCACTCTTTGAAAATTCCACCTAAAAGGAAAAAACGATCCACCCCAAATATTGGGTTTTATTCTCACGTAAGTACCTATTAGCTATCTAGCTTGCTAACTGGCTAGGTAAGTGGCTAACGTTAACTGATCAAGGAGGGAAAGTAGCTAGTGTTAGCCGCAGTTAGCTAGTTAGGCAACGAACGAACTAGCTAACGCCTGACTGTCATTATAGTCGTCATTCATCAAATGTATTTAGCTAGCTACTTTAGTTTACTAGAGATTACCATAGCTAGCTTGCCAACTGTGCTATCTAGATAATTAACACATTAGCTACTATTACTTTGAAAACGTTATCATGGTGTTTATAGCTAACTAGCTAATCCTTAGACGCCATATATGACTGTTAGCACTCGGAGTCTAATTTACAGCCATTTCTCACACAGGGTTAACTAATGTTAGCCTGCTGAGTTGGCGTGTAATGTAAGTTAACGTTAGCTGGCTAGCTAGCAATGGACGGTTTGTTTTGACATTTCAGTGTTTTGTTATTTTGAAAACACAGCAGTGGTACAATCAATACCTATTTAGTTGAGGTTGGAACTTAGTTAACAACATTTGAACATATTAGACAAGGTACAACGTGGCACTTGAATTCATTGTCATTGTAGAATTTAGAAATAATGATTTGAGATCATGAAAACCCTAACAACCTAAAGAGTATTTCACACCTGTTTAGATGTTCTACGCTATGCAAACCACCAGTGTCTAACAATCAATTAACCAATGTCTTGCTTTACCATTCAATATTTAATTTGATCTAATATAATCCTCAGAGCCAGCTTTGCCTCTCTTTCCTCTTGACTCAACTGTATCATATTGTGTTCTGTGCAGGTGTACAATTACTACCCAGAGGGCTTAGGGGCGGCTCTCCGCCGAGAGCCGTTCGACTTCAACGCTGAGCCACCTTGGGATCCTAGCTGATAGTGGGGGAGCTCCATCTCCTAACTCGTCCATGTGAGTAGACATCAGGTCACGTAGGAGGAGTACTGATCTCGGTACAGTTTAGCCTTTTAGATCATAATAAATATAAAATACTATGGACAGGGGGACCCTGATCCTAGATCAGCACTCCTACTCTGAGACGCTTTGTGAATACGGGCTCAGGTCACGCTGACACCATAATAACCCAAACGTCCTTGTGGTGACTGTTGTAATAACAATTGCATAGTGTTGGGCTACTTTTATCTGATGCTCTCTGTCCCTGTTGTTACTGGTGACTGGTTATATCCAGCAACAGAGAGGAGGGGCCACTCAGCCATTAGTCATAGTTGTAACACAATGCTTCCAGTCTTCACCTATAACCTAAATATTATGATTTCTTTGTGCATGTCATGTGGTAAGCCTACTGTTAGATTTGTGATACGTTTGTATTTCCTCCCAAGTCTTTGCCCCAATGAAGTTGGTGGTCTGTAGAGTTAAGCAGTTTTCCAAGTTGCACAAACGTTATTGTCCATTAACCAAAAAGAGACTATAATTTGTGACCTTTGATCTTTTGTCTTGGTTGTAGTGGGTTGTTGTCAGGGTTTTCACAGACTGCTGAGATGTTGTTTTAGTCATGCCACGGCAGGCCGGTGTCTTGGAGCCGTTCCAGCTTGCTATCATGAAGCTGTCTCTGTTTTTGAACTGCCAATACGAGGCTCCCAGCCACAGAACAGAGACAGGGAGACACACAGCACCCTTATGATCACAATAGTCCAACCCGGCTGAGCGACACTGCACCCCTCTGATCACCGACAGTGGTCTGGTCCAGCCGTCAGACATTGCAGTCTGTGAGGCCAATCAACCAGACATTGTGTCTCCGCACTGCACCTCAAACACCGAGTGCACATCTGGCCCAGACCCAGGCTCACAATGCTGTACTGACTGACGCATTATGTAACATTATCGAAAGCAGAGATCTGTCATCCCATGCTGCTGGTATAATGCCATCAAAAGAAACCTTTATGGGTCACTGCCAGCGGGATTAATGCTAATTGTCGGGAATAATTGAAAGTAAACAAGTAAACAAACTCCATGCCCCAGAGCTCTTGTTTTCACAGTGGCTGTCCAGACACCCAGGGCTCCCCCATACGCAACCCCCCCGTAACGTGATTTCCACCTCGACCTCTGAATGGCTGCCCTCACAAATAGCTTGGTTCACAGCGGGAAACCATCCTAAAGGCTTAACTGGTCCAACTAAGTGTAACATGTAGAGAAAAGTAGGCCAACTGCCTTTGCCCTTTTCTGTAAAATAATTCCCTATTTCTTTCCCACCATTTTTGTAATGATTAAATGGATCTCATTTTCCCCATCCACTTCAATAGTTATATTTCATGCTGCCTCTCTTCCTGTGTTTTCCAGTTTGCTGCATACTATCTATGACCCCAAGGGCTCAGAGAGAGACCACTTTACCCAGGGGCTCAGAGAGAGACCACTTTACCCAGGGGCTCAGAGAGAGACCACTTTACCCAGGGGCTCAGAGAGAGACCACTTTACCCAGGGGCTCAGAGAGAGACCACTTTACCCAGGGGCTCAGAGCGAGACCACTTTACCCAGGGGCACAGAGAGAGACCACTTTACCCAGGGGCTCAGAGAGAGACCACTTTACCCAGGGGCTCAGAGAGAGACCACTTTACCCAGGGGCTCAGAGAGAGACCACTTTACCCAGGGGCTCGGAGAGAGACCACTTTACCCAGGGGCTCGGAGAGAGACCACTTTACCCAGGGGCTCGGAGAGAGACCACTTTACCCAGGGGCTCGGAGAGAGACCACTTTACCCAGGGGCTCGGAGAGAGACCACTTTACCCAGGGGCTCGGAGAGAGACCACTTTACCCAGGGGCTCGGAGAGAGACCACTTTACCCAGGGGCTCGGAGAGAGACCACTTTACCCAGGGGCTCAGAGAGAGACCACTTCACCCAGGCAAAATTCTTTATGATTAGCAGACAGTTGAGATGAAGGGACTAGCTGACGAACCAAACTACTCCGTCGCCCTGCTGGAGGGAACCACGGCCCTCAGCGACGTGGTTGAGAATCACATTTATGAACAAACACTGGTAAGTACTGTAAAGATACATTCTCTGTACATTAAAATACTTGCACGTTTTGAAGTCTTGCTACTTTATAGCGTATCAAAGTTGTGCCCATGGAAATGACAGAAATAGATTGATAAATTCAAGCAATCACCACTTAAACATATTGATTCAGGATGTGACAAATACAATGCTGCTGTGTAAAACTGTGTGCCAGTCTCCTCCTACTTTGTTGAAGTGGCAGGTTAATGAGTCATTGTGCCTGCTGACCACGCTCTATATGCTTTCAATTCACACCAGTGGAAAAATGAGGTTGCGGATTGCTCTTATTTAATTGTATGGTGTTTGATGAGCGACAGTAAGAATAATCAGTCATTGTGTACTTGACATATACAGGTGAATGACATTATAGCATGCCAGACAGCCAGTAAACCTGTCATGTTTTTCTTCCTCTCTCAGGCTGAGAAGAATGCGTTCTTCGTGGCAGACTTGGGGGTCCTTATGAGGCAACATGTTCGCTGGCGAACCCACATGCCCCAGATGCGTCCCTTCTACGCTGTCCAAGCCAACAGTAGCCTGGCTGTCATTGAGATCCTAGCTGCTCTCGGCACTGGCTTCATCTGCACCAACAAGGTGCCTGCAGTGCTCTCTCCCACTACTACTGTCATAGCACTGCAATAGCATCACAGACAACCTGTCCAGATCAAATCATATTTTAGTGTAGGCTAACTTACGGGTCCTTTTCCACAGCTTTAGGATGTGTTTTTAAGTTAAATACATTTTTATAGATGCATCTCGTAACTTCCAATGGCTTACATCAGTTGCAGCTTCTCACAGCTCTGTTCAGGATCAATTTGTTGGGCCAATTACTGCTTTATAACTGCTTCATAAGTCAACTGGCCTCTACTCACAGAAAATAGGAAGGAGCGCCATCTAGTGGAGAAATTTCTCGCTGCCACAGTGCATTGCTCCTTCACAACTTAGATCTGTAATATCAATGTTGTTGTTTTTGTGTCTTTTCAGTATGAGTTGGAGCTTGTGCAGGGCAATGGCGTTCTCTCTGAAGACATTATTTACAGCGGTGTGTGTAAGCAGCTCTCCCAGATCAAGTACGCAGCTAAAAACGGCATCGACTTCCTGGTGTGTGACAACGAGGCCGAGCTACGCAAGATCGCTCGCTGCCATCCCCGTGCCAAGTAGGTGTCCATGTAAACTGTTATTACAACTGTTATTTTAAAAGTCCATATTTCATACTCTACAATACAACTACAATGGCTATAGATATTAAATACCTAAAAACAATAATCTCTCGCCGTCTCTGCTCAGACTGCTGCTGCAAGTGGCCACAGAGGCTTCCAGCGAGGGTGAGGAGATGGGCATGACGTTTGGCTCCAAGCTGAAGGACTGCAGACACCTGCTGGAGAGTGCCAAGGAGCTAGGCCTGCAGGTGGTGGGGGTCAGGTGAGTCCTTCTGCAACACCACCCTTCCTCTCTAGTCATCGTTCATTATTATATTCTAGGTTTTTCTCTCTTATTGTCTTTTAATTATGGGCTAATGAATTAAACTGTGCCTGTCTGTCCAATACTATTTTCACCCTGAGAAGAAAATAGTTTATTGTATCATCAGAGATTGACCATCGGACAATTCAGCAGTATTTTTTGTTTGCCTGAAGAATATAGCCACTTGCCCGAAAATGTGAAAATAGTTGTTTACACCCAAATTGCCGTAACTTGTCGGTCACTTAACAACAGGGAGGTTTGCGCTGCTCGAGCTTAAAACTTTGTTCTGGTTCAAGATTTCAACGCGCAGCTCACACCCGAGATCAATAGGAAATAGTGGCTAGCGCTCTGCTCGCGCTGACCAAAAGTTAAGCTTCCAGTTTAGCAGGTAAAAAAAAGCGCCAGTGTAGCCCCTGTTTGGCTACTTGAATTCAGTTTTAAAAAATCGCCTGCCTAATGAAGCTGCCCAGCTGCCATAAATTGGCCGTCTTTCACTTAAACAATGGGGATGAACCAGACAGATCCGTTTTAGGTTAGGCCTAATGGAATTTTTAGCATTTTTGTTTGCATTATTTTCTTTATCACTTTGGGCAACCTCAGAGCAGGCTCAACTTGCCTGACTGCTCAGTTTACGTTCCTCAGTCAATCTCTGATCATATTGTATTCTCATGACGTCATCATTATCCCCATGATGCAGGTTCCACATTCCCAGCTCCTGTGACGACCCTCAGGCCTACAATCATGCAGTGTCTGACGCTCGCTGTATCTTTGACATGGGGGTGAGTTAGCTAGTGCTTACATTATGGGACTTTGAATGTGCATAATATGTGAAGGAACCTCCTGTTATATATTTTTTTGAAGTTTACAAGTATTTTTCTTTAATGTTGTTTTCAGGAGGATATTGGCTTCAGTATGACAATCCTGGATATTGGAGGTGGATTCAGCGGCTCAGAGACTCAGCTGAAACAGGTCATTATTGTATAATAGTTAGCTCGTTACATAATGCTGATTTAGATGATTACTTCAGCTGTATTAATACGTGATTCAGTCAGTCAATGGTCACAAGCCACTTCACCCTCTTCCTGACGTCAGGCCTGTACTAGTAATGTATTTTTCCAAAGGAAAGCCTTCACACAGCTTTCCTTTGAATTTGAGCAAACACACACACACTCTCTCTCTCTCTCTATTGAATGCCTGTTAGGCTGAAGGTGCAGTTTTTTTCCTCTGGTAACAGATTAACAGTGCAGTCAGGCCGTTGTTGGACCTGTACTTCCCTGCATCGTCTGGCGTCTCCATCATGGCAGAGCCTGGCAGTTACTACGTGTCCTCCTCCTTCACCCTGGCTGTCAACATCATCGCTAAGGAAGTAGGCGCCCGGGATCTTCATGGCAATCACGGTCAGTGGCAGTACCTTCTCAATACCTAGCATATGAAGTCAAATGCACTTCCATGGTGTGGTGGGCTGGTCAAAATCAGTGCTATAGTAAATGTGGTTCAGCAGACCTAGATGCTCCAGCAGACCAGCACATACCTGTACTACTATTGTGTCTTATGACTGTTGTTTGCCATACCTCTTTACAGATGAACCATCTCCCAACGATGAGCCAGAGTTCCTGTACTACATGAACGATGGGGTGTACGGCTCTTTCACTGGCAAGCTAGCAGACAATGTGATTCCAGCCCCGGCTCTGCCTAAGGTGAGTTTTGGCTTCAGGGCTTAGTAAACTAAATCTCAAACAAAATGACTAATGAAATGACAACGATTCTGCATTTCATGATTTTGCATCACCAAGGAAAGATTCAGTTCAATTCAATTTCCCGTCTCAAACACCCTGTAGTGAATATTAGGCTACATCCCAAATCGAAACCCTATTACCTATTTAGTCATTTTAACCATGGCCCATACGTCTCTCTAAATGTCCCTGGATGTTCCAGAGCGGTGGGTCCGAGGAACCGGTGTTTGCCAGCAGTCTGTGGGGTCCGTCGGGTGATGAGCTGGACCAGGTGGTGGATCAGTGTCTGCTGCCAGAGCTCAGTGTGGGAGACTGGCTGATCTTCAACAACGCTGGGGCTTATAGCCTGGGCCCTCCGTCCACTTTCACAAATTCACCCAGACCCCCCGTCTACTACACCATCTCTACTGGAGACTGGTAAGAGACAGACGAATATCAGGGTCAGGCTGGCACTGTCACTGTTTGAAATGGGAAGCTGTTGAGTATTTGATTTGATTTATTGGTTGAGGTGAGTTTCCTCCATTTTAATGTATGTAAAGTTCTTTCACCATCTGGAAAAGTGTTATTAAATTACATCCATTTATTTATTTGGGACCTACTGATATTTATTTTAACAGTTGTATGCTGCCATTGGCTTTGTTTTTTCTATATTGTTTTGGTAGTCTTTTGAAGTGAAGAGAATGCTTTTCAACAAGTTTTGTTTGTTGTTGTTAACAGGTTTGAGATGCAGGACGCTGGTATCACACAGGACATCAGCATGAAGAACTTCTCTCTGGTCCCCTGCTTCCTCCACTCCGGCCAATCAGACGAAGCCCTGTCTGTCCCAGCTTAGGCCAGTTGAACCAACCCCATGTCTCTGCTGTGCTGACCTCACCCGGTCATCATTCCAATGGGAGGAAAAGACTGAATGGTGCTTGCTGGCTGAAAGCTTTTTATTATTCATTTCATACGGAATTGAGCTTTTTTGGGGGTGGGGGGGTCGGCGGTCGGCAGACTGAATTGTTGATGACAAGCCCTATACAGTATGTTGTTGGCTCTCTCAAGGAATAGCACAGGTGTTCTTTCCTTTCCACATTCAATAAAATAGTATGCAACAAAATGGATGAGTCTGTAGGGATGGAACTCCCACCTGTGTGGGTATCCCATGCGGTTACAGTTTACAAATAGTAAATACATCAAATGGAATTTAAAAGTTAATATTTGAAACATGTATTATATTGCCTATATGTCTCCTTTTGCCAGTCTTGTAAATTCAATTGTCTACCTACTCAAATTGGAGCAGTTGTTTATTTTAACAAAACCTGATGTTTTAAAGCCATTTTTGGATGCTTCGCTAAAAACATATTTATGTATATTTATGGTTTTATTGGTTGTGTCGGGTTTTTTTTTGTGCTATGAATATCTGATCCCCTGACATTTATGATCAGTCAATATTTAAAAGGGGGCATACTGTAACTAAAATGCATCCCTAATGACACCCTATTCCATATTTAGTGCACTACTTTTGACCAGAGCACTATCTAGGGAATCGTGTCATTTGGGATGCATATAACAGTAAAGTGCCTCAGCTCAGATGAAGGGGAACTCCATTTGACTCAAGCAATATGAGTACAGAATGTCATTCACCAAGCATCTCGTTGATAGGGAGCTTGCACTCACACTCTAAATATAGACCATCTTGAGACAATTATCATAATGCAACATTGATGTGTCATTTGTTTTTTTAAATTCCTGTTCCTTCCTTACAAGTCTCTGTGGAAAGAATTGTGCAACATCTGTGAATTGGTCTCCAGTTTTGCCTAAAGTAAATTAATATAAAAGCTCTCGTTGACTGAATCATAATGTGTATGTGTTGTTCTTGCTGGTAAAATTTGAATTTTCACCCACTGCTTAGTAACAGCACTGTTATACCGGTAACATGAGTCACTATACCCGAACATACTCAGTGGCCAGTTTATTGGGTACACCCATCTAGTACCGGGTCGGACCCCCCTTTGCCTCCAGAACAGCCTGAACAGGGAAACATTGCTCAATTGGTATCGAGACCTAACGTGTACCAGGAAAACATTCCCCACACCATTCTGCCACCAGCCTGTACCGTTGACACCAGGCAGGATGGGGCCATGGACCCGTGCTGCTTACGATAACTCTTGACTCTGCCATCAGCATGACGGAACCGGGATTCGTCAGACCAGGTAAAGTTTTTCCACTCCTCAATTGTCCAGTGTTGGTGATCGCATGCCCAGTGGAGCCGCTTCTTCTTGTTTTTAGCTGATAGGAGTGGAACCTGGTGTGGGTGCCTGCTGCAATAGCCCATTCATGACAAGGACCGACGAGTTTTGCGTTCTGAGATGCTGTTCTGCACACCACTGTTGTACGCCGTTATTTGCCTGTTTGTGGCCCGCCTGTTAGCTTGCATGATTCTTGCCATTCTCCTTAGACCTCATCAATGAGCAGTTTTCGTCCACAGGACTGCCGCTGACTGAATGTATTTTGTTTGTCGCACCATTCTCGGTAAACCCTAGACACTGTCGTGTGTGAAAAGCCCAAAAGGCCGGCTGTTTCTGAGATACAGGAACCGGCGCGCCTGGCACCGACGATCATACCACGCTTAAAGTTGCTTAGGTCACTCATTTTGCCCATTCTAACGTTCAATTGAACAGTAACTGGATGCCTGTCTGCCTGCTTTATATAGCAGCCCACATGAATCGGTCTCTGTAGGAGTGAACCATTTTCGGAAATGTGGTGGTGTACCTAAAAAACTGGCAACCGAGTGTATATTCCACTAGAACAGGGTGTGTTGTCTATTTTCGACCAAAGATTAACAATGTTTAGTAAATGGTTGTATGTTTACACTACACAGAAAGTGAATGCCTCTCAATGGAAGGAAACTCCGGTGACCTCTCATCTACTATTCAGTCACAACACAGCCTTGAACTGACACAGATACGTGCCCAGACAGGGGTATACTACAAAGCAGGATCGATGAGCTTTGGGCCGCTAACTTTAATAAACAACCAGAAATAACAGTTGATTTTCTGGTTCATTAAGAAAGCTAAATATACATACACTATATAGTATGTGGACACCCCTTCAAATTAGTGGATTTTGCTATTTCAGCCACACCCGTTGCTGACAGGTGTATAAAATCGAGCACACTGTCATGCCATCTCCATAGACAAACATTGGCAGTAGAATGGCCTTACTGAAGAGCTCAGTGACTTACAATGTAGCACAGTCATAGGATGCCACCTTTCCAACAAGTCAGTTCGTCAAATTTCTGCCCTGCTAGAACTGCCCCGGTCAACTCTAAGTGCTGTTATTGTGAAGTAGAAATGTCTAGGAGCAACAACGGCTCAGTAGCGAAGTTGTAGGCCACACAAGCTCACAGAACAGGACCGCTGAAGCGCACAGCGCGTAAAAAAAATCATCTGTCCTCGGTTGCAACACTCCCTACCGAGTTCCAAACTGCCTCTGGAAGCAACGTCAGCACAAGAACTGTTCGTCGGGAGATTCATGAAATGGGTTTCCATGGCCGAGCAGCCGCACACAAGCCTAAGACCACCATGTGCAATGCTGAGCGTCGGCTGGAGTGGTGTAAAGCTCGCCGCCATTGGACTCGAGCAGTAGAAACGCGTTCTCTGGAGTGATGAATCAAGCTTCACCATCTGGCAGTATGATGGAAGAATCTAGGTTTGGCGGCTGCCCCAATGCATAGTGCCAACTGTAAAGTTTGGTGGAGGAGAAATAATGGTCTGGGGCTGTTTTTCATGGTTCGGGCTAGGCCCCTTAGTTCCAGTGAAGGGAAATCTTAACACTACAGCATACAATGACATTTTAGACGATTCTGTGCTTCCAACTTTGTGGCAACAGTTTGGGGAAGGCCCTTTCCTGTTTCAGCATGATAATGCCCACGTGCACAAAGCGAGGTCCATACAGAAATTGTTTGTCGAGATCGTTGTGGAAGAACTTGACTGGCCTGCACAGAGCCCCGGCTTCAACCTCATCGAACGCCTTTGGGATGAATTGGAACGCTGACTGCGAGCCAGGCCTAATCGCCAAACCTCACTAATGCTCGTGGCTGAATGAAAGCAAGTCCCTGCAGCAATGTTCCAACATCTAGTGCAGTGGTATTCAACACTTACCCTACTGGTTTTGTTTTACCTAATAATTAATTGCACACACCTGGTGTCCCAGGTATAAATCAGTCCCTGATTAGAGGGGAACAATGAAAAAAAAAAAGCTGTGGATGTGGCTTCCAGGTCCAGAGTTGAATTTGAGGGATCTATTGGAAAGCCTTCCCAGAAGAGTGGAGGCTGTTATAGCAGCAAAGGGGGGACCAACTCCATATTAATGCCCATGATTTTGGAATGAGATGTGACAAGCAGGTGTCCACATTATTTTGGTAGTGTATGTGTTATTGGTTGTTGAGCCAGTTAGACCATGCCCATTTGAAGTTTATTTTTCTAAAAACTAAAAAAAGTTAGTTCAGAATATTCAGGCAAGTTAGCTGGCTAATTCCTTTATCTTGCTTTGTAGTATACCCCTCAGTTCAGTAATGCAACACATACCCTCTCACAATTCAACACAAATACAACAAACTAGTGAAGTTTTACACCTTTTATTTCACCTGTAACAAAATAATAAAAATGTTTAATTTAGTCAAGTTAAATATACAAACTTTTCTCTTAACATTCTTTCTTTGGCCAAACATAATTCTAATGAATATTAAATATAGTGGATTCGGCACATTCAGTAGGTAGAAAAACAATTAATGCACAAGATCTAATAGTCAAGCATAGTTTTGCAATCCATAACAACGGTAATTTACTTATTTGATAGGCTCAGAGATTCTGAAAAAGAGTCTATTTATAGCTCTAGTTGTTCACAGATTTGACTTCTACATTTCTGTGCCCTGCTCCACACTTTGGAGGTTGCTACAGAAAGAGCTGACAGTTGCCACCACCACAACCACATGCAAAGAGGTTTATCTTGTCTTGTCTTGTCTGTAGTTCAAAGCACAGTTGTAAACAATAATATTTGCATCCCGTGTAGCTCAGTTGGTAGAGCATGGCGTTTGCAACGCCAGGGTTGTGGGTTCGTTTCCCACTGTGGACCAGTATGAAAAAATAAAAATAATAATGTATGCACTCAAGTAAGTCGGTCTGGATAAGAGCGTCTGCTAAATGACTAAAATGTAAAAAATGCATAATCTTCAACAAGTAAGAGTTCATCAAACTCAATGTAAAGGAGTAAAACCCTGCTATCATTCATCACACATTGAAACGCTAATAACAACATAATCTCTCAAGTGGACCTGAATGAAATATGAAATTGTAAGTCAAGAAACTTTAAACACGTCTAACAATTCTATAGTTCTATAAGAATTCAACATGTAATTAATTGCATTGAAGTGAGCAGTATCACAGTGAATGAGTTCCTTCCTATTTAATGAAGAAACAGCTTATTCTACAGTGTCTTTAAGGCAACAGTTTGTTCAGGGCAGAGAACGAAGGAACGGTGCCAAAAACACTGCATGTGTAACATCACCGCTGTGACGGACTCCCACCTTCTTGGTGGCTAGGTGTCGACGGGCGTGCTTGGCCAGGTGGTCGCTACGCATGAAGCGGCTGTGGCACATGGGGCAGGCGAAGCGCTTCTCTCCCGTGTGGGTTCTACGGTGGCGTGATAGCTCGTCGGACCGGGCGAAGCGTCTCTCACAGCCTTCCCACCTACACTTGAAAGGTTTCTCACCTGAACAGAACACATAGAGGAAAGACTAGTGTTACACAAAAACACACAGTCAGCCATACAGGCCAAGAGGGGGGATTACCTGACCTTGTTATTACGCCATGTAAGGAGGTCTTTGAACATTGTGGCTGTAGTGCAATTACAGCACCATTAAAGTAGCAAGAGGAGGCCAAAGAAAATAACACTAACTTTACAAAAACCTGAGATAACCTCTGTTGTTATTTCTACAATATGTAATGCTTGTGTTACTTGTAAAGAAAAAGGCAACTACCTGAACTTGTAACATTTAAACCTGACTCCCCACCAGCCCTGTCTTACCTGTGTGAGTCCTCATGTGGGCCTTGAGGTGGGAGCTCTTAAAGTAGGTCTTGCCACAGTCCTCGTGGGGGCAGATATGGCTGCGGACTCTGGACACCTCAGCGGGCTGCGGGCTGCTCCGCTGGACCACTGAGGTGAAGCCTGGCGCTGGGGCGATGGCTGGCAGCTTGGTGCCACCAGGGGTCAGCACTGACGGCTGGATCAGGACAACTGGCCGGGGAACCAAGAAGATGATAGGGCCCTTTGTCACCTGGTCACCCATGAAGAAGACTGAAGGAGGACCAACTGCTACTGACTGTTGTTGGTGACTGGTGGCCTCCACCATGGTGGTGGTGACCATTGGAATATGACTGTTCGTTGCAGTAGGCACAGCAGGTAGTATCTGGCAGTAAACCGGAACAGGAGAAGGAGAAACCCCACAGTTGACAGGGGACACCGATGTAGGCTGGTGGAATTTACCAACAGAGGCTGGCAGAGTCACAGTAACCGGAGCCTGGGTGGCAGCTGGTGCAGCAGAGGAGTCAAGGGGTGTCATGTTCCCTTTGGAGTCCCTGTCAGATAGCCTATCTGCCAGGGGGTTGTTGGTGCTGTCTGGGCTTGGCTGGGGCTGATGGGGCCGGGGTTGGGGTAGTCTGTGCTCCAGGGGGGCGGCTGGACAGATGCTCCAGCTGCAGTGCTGTGCATCTGCAGTGTGACGGATCACACTGGTGGCCTGTGATCGGGACTGGCTGACTGTCTGTGTCAAGCCCTGCTGTTCTGGCCGTGGGTTATGGCTCTGGCACCAGGAGGTCTGTACTGCCACTGGATGCTGCAGCACTGTCTCTGGAGCAGGATGACTGTAAATGGCCTCAAAGTTTGGCGGGCTGTATGGTGGGGTCATACACTGAGACGGAGGGTAAAAAAAAACAAGGAAGTGGTTACGAAACGATATAATCTCTACATTGTGAGATTATATTTATTACATTTCACTTAGTATGGAGCATTATCACAGTAAATGTATGTGACAGAACTTGAGAGAACACACACAAGTAACACAGGAAATTTACCAGAGACTCTTGGACCTCAGCCGGGTCAAGTGAGAGACGAGAGTCATCCTCTGAGAAGTCAGAGGAAGGGGTCAGAGGTCGGAACTCTCTGTGCTTGAAACTCCTGGAAGTCCTGGCTTTCCTGTGGGCGTTCATGAACATAAGAGCCTCCACCGCCTCCATGTCTCCCATGGCCATAGGGTGACACTGGGACTCTTCCTGGTTCTGACTGCCAGGGTAGTACAGCTCATCAACTTCCATGGTGTCACTCTGTTAACAGATAAAGGAATATACACTGAGTGTACAAAACATTAAGAGCACCTGCTCTTTCCTTGACATTGACTGACCAGGTGAATCCAAGTGAAAGCTATGATCCCTTATTAATGTCACTTGTTAAATCCACTTCAATCAGTGTAGATGAAGGGGAGGAGACAGGTTAAATAAAGATTTTTAAGCCTTGAGACATTTGAGATATGGATTGTGTATGTACGCTCAACAGCCAGCCAACTTGACACAATTGTGGGAAGCATTGGAGGCAACATGGGCCAGCATCCCTGATACAGGACTATTAAGGCCCAGTGCACTACTTTTGTGGTAAAATATATATATATATATATATATATATGTTTTATTCCGATTTTCAGGTGGCGCTGCAGCACCCTCAGCACCCCTACTTCCTGCGGCTATGGTTCTGAGGGCAAAAGAGGGGGTGCAATTCAATTTTAGAAAGGTGTTCCGAATGTTTGTTATACTCAGTGTATCTCATCATAATGTCATGTACTTAGTCCCTGTGATTCATAATGATCCTTTCTCTGACTCCGAGGACACATAAGCTCATTGGACATGGGTTGAAATTTGATATTACAAAATATCAAATGCTTAATGTGAAATATGAAATGATTTTTGTCAATGACTTTTCTGTCTATAAAGAAGCAAAAAAAATGATGATTGGAACAACTGTCATTATTCTTCAGCTGGTTAATAAACACAATGTTCATACTGTATCAGTAGCTTTTCTCTATACACTCTTAAGTAAATATTTAGATACCTAACACAATTGATTCTTCTATTGATTTACTTGTCAACCAATACTAACAGAATATGTAAATCAGGGATGGGCAACTGGGCCTTTTGTAGGCTTGCGGATCAATTTCCAAAAAAGGGCCCCGACCCCCAAAAAATAAAAATGACTGCTGAGTTAGAATACACAAGGCACAATTTCGAAGTTTGGTTGTGCATCAGCAGGTTTTATCTTGATATGTCAGTCACTGACAGTCACTCAATTAGCCATGTCTGCTAACACTTTTTTGAGCGGCAAGTTAGTCTAGTCAGCTATCTAAACTTAGTAATCATGGCCGAATACCAACCAGGAACAGAGGGCACGTGCCCAGGGGCCTTAACCTCCAGGGGGCCCCCAATAATTTTGTTTGTCACTCTCACTCAGATATTATATTAACATAGCATTATTCATGGTAAACTGTGTAGAATTGCAGGAAATTCACTTTAAACTACTAACATTTCTCTCCACCCCATGGCTAAATGAGTAGAATTGCATGAAATGTGTTAAGAAAATTTCAAAATGTTCTCTGCCCTATGGGAAATGTGTAGAATTGCTTTAAAACTGCAACATTTTCTCTATAAGCAATGGCAAAATGTATAGAATTGCAGTAAATTAACTTTAAAACTAAAAAATGTCAAGTAAACAAGTAAAATGTTTTGCCAGAATGTTATGCTCTCTTAGGGCCAGCCCCGGCTATTGGTATAACGCATTTACTATAGTTAAGAGGGTTCAGTCATTTAACTGCACAAATGGATTGATTGCACAAATCAGTTGACTGCATGTGTGGGTATTGATGTCGGTACGCAGACCCGCCAGCCACTCTGCCCGCTCATGATGAGTTCAGAATTTCCGAGTGGCGCAGTGGTCTAAGGCACTGCATCACAGTGCCAGCTGTTTGCAACGCCAGGGGTTGTGGGTTCGATTCCCACAGGGGGTATGAAAAAAAAAATGTATGTACTGTAAGTCGCTCTGGATAAGAGCGTCTGCTAAATGACTAAAATGTAAAAAAAAAAAAATGTAACAGTGAGTGATCGGTTAGTGTCTCCCAGCACTTTGACCTTTAACACAGTTACCCCACAGATGCACTGGGCGTGCTGCTTATACAAACAGTCCCACACCCCCTCCCACAGGCTACTCAGAGAGATGGGACTCAAATCTACTGTCATACAAATTCAACTACATTTCAACATCCACTTATTAATTATTACTAAACAGATCTCACAAAGTTCTGTTTACATTCTAAACGTATTCCAAATAGATAAATTATCTTTTTTTTTTTTTTTTTACATCAACCAACATGACCCTAACGTTAGTGGTTTCCTAAATACTTCAGTGAGAATGAGGATTGTAGCTACTTACATTATTGTGGCGCTGGACAAAGGACGACATACATTTTCTCATATTCGGAGACAATGTATCGAATGTAACTTCACTGTGTTAATTAAGTGGTGTGTGACAGTCGGACTTGTGGTAAATGTTACAATATATGTTTCCCTTCTCCTTTTTCTAGTTCCATTCACCATAATTTCAAAGCGGTGGGTACAGAGGGGCCGGTCTCTACTTTCAGCCAATCAGACACAAAGGTGTGTTAGACAGGAACCAATAGGAGAAGAATCAACGCGTGATCAGGGGCTGATGTGGTCCGTGGAAACAGCGTGGTCCACAACCGCATCAGCGTGTGAAAATACCGCTGCGAGTTGAGTGAGTCACAGAAAACCCCTGACATGACAGTCCAATTTGGAAAGATCTGTTGTTTTCCAGACTACTGAACTACATCTGATAATACTTTAATGTTTATATTCTATTACATTATTTTATACACCTGATATTGTTAGTAAAAAAATAAAACATTCATTTTTTAAGTCAAGAAAACAATTATGTAGGCTATAGACTAAATCCAATATTATATAGCAGACTGGTCTCATAGACTAGACATAATATAGTAAACGTAAGTCGGGGACACTCAAATTTGTATGATATGTTACATTTTGTATGGTTACATAAGACAGAAGGTTACTTAAAGCAAAAACAAAAGGAGGGTGGTTGGGTAGGTGTATAACATGAACGTCTAGCAACCCAAAGGTTGTGTGCTCAAAACTCATCACGTTCTAATTTTGCAACTACTTACTACTTTTTAGCTACTTTGTAACTACTTAGCATGTTAGCTAACCCTTCCCCTAACCCTAACCTTAACCCTTTTAGCTAACACTTCCCCAAACCGTAACCCTTTTAGCTAACTCCTAACCTTAATCCCTAACCCCTAGAGCTAACGTTAGCCAGCTAGCTAATGTTAGCCAGCTAGCTAATGTTAGCCAGCTAGCTAATGTTAGCGTTAGTACACACCTAGCTAACGTTAGCCACAACAAATTGGAATTCGTAACATATGTATCATATGTTTTGCAAATTCGTAACATATTGTACGAATTGCAATTCAAAACATATCATACGAATTGTAATTCATAACATATCATACGAAATGGATGATAGACATCCATAAATTTACACATACCATACGAAACGTAAGACATCATACTAAATGGAGTGTCTCGGATTTACAGTTGAAGTCGGAAGTTTACATACACTTAGGTTGGAGTCATTAAAACTCATTTTTCAACCACTCCACACATTTCTTGTTAACAAACTATAGTTTTGGCAAGTCGGTTAGGACATCTACTTTGTGCATGACACAAGTAATTTTTCCAACAATTGTTTACAGACAGATTATTTCACTTATAATTCACTGTATCACAATTCCAGTGGGTCAGAAGTTTACACTAAGTTGACTGTGCCTTTAAACAGCTTGGAAAATTCCAGAAAATGATGTCATAGATTTAGAAGCTTCTGATAGGCTAATTGACATCATTTGAGTCAATTGGAGGTGTACCTGTGGATGTATTTCAAGGCCTACCTTCAAACTCAGTGACTCTTTGCTTGACATCATGGGAAAATCAAAAGAAATCAGCCAAGACCTCAGAAAAAAAATTGTAGACCTCCACAAGTCTGGTTCATCCTTGGGAGCAATTTCCTAACGCCTGAAGGTACCACGTTCATCTGTACAAACAATAGTACGCAAGTATAAACACCATGGGACCACGCAGCCATCATACCGCTCAGGAAGGAGATGCGTTCTGACTCCTAGAGATGAACGTACTTTGGGGCGAAAAGTGCAAATCAATCCCAGAACAACAGCAAAGGACCTTGTGAAGATGCTGGAGGAAACAGGTACAAAAGTATCTATATCCACAGTAAAACGAGTCCTATATCAACATAATCTGAAAGGCCACTCAGCAAGGAAGAAGCCACTGCTCCAAAACCGCCATAACAAAGCCAGACTACGGTTTGCAACTGCACATGGGGACAAAGATCATACTTTTTGGAGAAATGTCCTCTGGTCTGATGAAACAAAAATAGAACTGTTTGGCCATAATGATCATCGTTATGTTTGGAGGAAAAAGGGGAATGCTTGCAAGCCGAAGAACACAATCCCAACCGTGAAGCACGGGGGTGGCAGCATCATGCTGTGGGGGTGCTTCGCTGCAGGAGGGACTGGTGCACTTCACAAAATAGATGGCATCATGAGGAAGGAAAATTATGTGGATATATTGAAGCAACATCTCAAGACATCAGTCAGGAAGTTAAAGCTTGGTCGCAAATGGGTCTTCCAAATGGACAATGACCCCAAGCATACTTCCAAAGTTGTGGCAAAATGGCTTAAGGACAACAAAGTCAAGGTATTGGAGTGGCCATCACAAAGCCCTGACCTCAATCCTATAGAAAATTTGTGGGCAGAATTGAAAAAGCGTGTGCGAGCAAGGAGGCCTGCAAACCTGACTCAGTTACACCAGCTCTGTCAGGAGGAATGGGCCAAAATTCACCCAACTTATTGTGTGAAGCTTGTGGAAGGCTACCCGAAACGTTTGACCCAAGTTAAACAATTTAAAGGCAATGCTACTAAATACTAATTGAGTGTATGTAAACTTCTGACCCACTGGGAATGTGATGAAAGAAATAAAATGCTGAAATAAATCACTCTCTACTATTATTCTGACATTTCACATTCTTAAAATAAAGTGGTGATCCTAACTGACCTAAGACAGGGAATTTTTACTAGGATTAAATGTCAGGAATTGTGAAAAACTGAGTTTAAATATATTTGGCTAAGGTGTATGTAAACTTCCGACTTCAACTGTACATACAGATACAGAAAAATATGAAATGCTCTGAGACCACATTGCATATAGAAGTACACTATCTGGTTTTGATACCTGGTTTCCAACAACAGGAGGGTTGCTGGTTTGAATCCCAGCTGACCGGAACAATCTGATGGGGAGTTAAAGCGTTCCTGTCGTTGTGCCCTTGAGCAAGGCACTTAACTCTGACTGCTACAGACAAAAGCTCACATTTCCATTCTCCACCAAGAAATTGAACAATAAAGCTTTCCCCTAATAAATATAAACACATGGACAAAGGGGATTTTTACATTGGCAACAGTTTCGCAACAGTTTTAACAGTTTGGAATAAAAACAAATTAAACATCATAGACATGTCTGTGGCCGTGTACCTCCAGGTTTCCTTTGAACATATTCATTTGAACCTCAAGGGATTTAAACCTGGACAGTTAAATCCAATTTGTAAGTCGCTCTGGATAAGAGCGTCTGCTAAATGACCTAAGTGTAAATGTAAAATGTAAATGTGGCTGTGTACAGAGAGAGACATCACCCTATTAAGTGTCTGTGCAGTTTTTGGATTGCAGCCCTCAGTAGGCCTGGTAGAGTGTTCTATCCTGCCAACAGAGATAGGGGGGTCCACAGGGCCCTGATTGGATAAGGTAAGTGTCAGCTGTCTAGACGTTCCTCCATAGGGCAGAGACTGGGAACATTGGGAGGCTGCAGACAGAGACAATAGTGAAACAAACATACAGGTTGCCTTCCAAATGGCCCCCTGTTCCCTTAACAGTGCACTACTTTTGACCAGGGCCCATAGGGTAGTGCACTATATAGGAAATAGGGAGCTATTTGGGATAGGGAGCTATTTGGGATGCAACCACAGCCAGGCGTCACAGCAGCTCCAGGCCTCTGGGTGGTGGTACTGTGTATCTGACGTTGAATGATAATATTTAACATTACCTCCATTAAAATAACTGACTATAAATCAAATAAGAAAATATTTTATTCAGTCCAGTTAGTTGTGACTCACTGGACTCTTTCCATCAAGTACAGTGTTCCTTAAAAGAGTTAACTCCATTACTAGTTCACTGTATCACAGTATCATGTAGTGTCAATGTACGGTCTCTAGCTGGCCAGCGGTCTCTAGCTCTGGGTGCCAAGCATATGTACTGTATATCTCGGCCAAATAGGGTGTCCTAGATTCAAGTTGTAATGCAAATAGATGGGGTCCTATCTGGAGTGTTGGCCTAACTTTGAGGCTTGAGGCAACTGTGCCAGTACAGTATCTTGTGATCAGAACCTTATAGGCTATCTGAGCTGCTGCTGTTCATCTGAGATTATTGCTGGAATGGAGGTGTGGCAGGAGGGACTTGGCACGGTGCCTGAATTCATCACTTTTTCTCAGAAGAAGAGACCAGGAAAAGCCTAGCAGCATCCATCCCTCCCCCTTTCTCACGTAAATGCCAGCAGTCACGTTACCCTGAACTTTGAAGCTGGGTGGTTTGTGATATCGTAGTGCATGGGGGTGGAGGAGTGAGAGGTGATTGTATGCCTCTAGGCCTAGACGGACCCATACTAGATTACTAACATTAACACTACACACAGATTTATTCCAGTTTATCCCACACTGACCAGTCATAAACACAATCTAAAAAATAAAATAAAAATCCCAGCTAGCATTACAGAGGAGTTATTTTAAAGCCTCACTCCTTAATGACCGATCTTGTTACTGAGCTGGAAATAACTCATTTCTTGTGCTGGCCTGAGTGACAAGAGCTGGTGTCGTCCCAGCTGATGTGGGGCCTGTTTAGTGGTGGTGGAATAGCAATGCAGAGAGGCTTCGCGTTTGGTCTTCAGAGTAGGCATTGGAGGATTGTAAAATGTAATCCTAGAGACATTGGCACTGTTTAATGATGCCTGAGAGACTTCCCCCTGTGTAGCGGGTGATTTGGACGGAGTCAGGCGCAGGAGGGGTAAATCACAGAATAAATGGTTTATTCGGCAAATACAGCGGTACGCAGCAATGCGTAAAACAACTACAGTGCGGTATAACGGCGCACTGGAGAAAACAAAACACACGGGTGAATATCCTGGCGATACTATACATAAAGCGCTATCGACACCTCCACATGAAACAATCACACACAAAGACATGGGGGGCAGAGGGAATACTTATACAGGGACTGATGAGAGGATATGAACCAGGTTTGTGTAAAAACAAGACAAAACAAATGGAATGATGAGATGAGGGGCGGCAGTGGCTAGAAGGCCGGTGACGACGAACGCCGAAGCCTGCCCAAACAAGGAGAGGAGGCAGCTTCGGAGGAAGTCGTGACACCCTGTGTGAATGGATGAGACCTTGGTTCAAATAGTATTAGTTTTCTTTCAAATACTTTTGAGCATTTAAATGCCAGATGGGCGACGTTTGTACTTTTGGGACTATTCCATTGCTTCCATTGTGCAAGTCAAGCTCAATCAAGTGCAGCTAAAGTATTTGTTTTCTATCATAGTAAACAAATATTCTTTGAAAATAGGTGTGGTGTGAATTACTTTAAGTAAAGGACACCAGGGTTTTACTCCAAACACTCCCCCACACAATATGGCTCTAACTACAGTACTTCTCCGCTTCTTTACTGCCCCATCAAATTAAGCTTTTAAGTGGCTAGAAAATGGCAGACCGGATCTAAATTGTGTAACCAATGTGAATGTGAATATGTGAGGTGAAAGTTGAAGGATGTGCACTACATTACTGCATTGTATAATGTAGTGCACCCATTGCAGTGACACAGCAAGTTTCCTGCTGTTTGTTTTATTATCTGTATGTCCATATTGATCCCCATTTTAGGCCATTTGACAACACATTGATCCGTAATCTAAATATAACACTGATATTTCTGTTCTTGTTTGACTTGGCTCTGATAAGGGGTTACATTTAGGATTAGGGGCAACATCGTGGTACTGGTATGGAGTTCAACAACCTCAGGATAGGAGTACACAGAGGCACACAGTGGATTTCTGGAAAAGCAACATGTTTTGGAGACAGTTCCACCAGCTATACAATCTCAGTTTAACTCCTGGAAATTATCCTGCAGGTGATATTTTTAGGGAAATGTCTTGTCAGACAGTTAAGCAAGCATAATCTGCTAAATATATACATAATCTGAATATTCAGTGTTTGTTTTTTCTGTCATCCAACTATTTTACAATTGAAAATACAAAAATGTAGAGAACCTGAAGAGAAAGTAAAAAACAAATTGTTAATATTTGTTATAAACCTGTTATAACCATAGACCATAGAGGTTCTAACACAACATAAGAAACTAAAACATGGTCACCTCACATTTACTTTATGTGTATGCATAGTACCAGACCAATGGCCACATAAACCAGATTTACCATCATGTTTTTCTTTTTTTGTAGAAACATTTTGCAATACCACTGAGAGAATTGTCAACCAGCTGTACCAAATCTAACTTTACTGAAGAAAGCAAGTGAGTGTGAAGCAGATCACAGCAGCTGGCTCTCTGGGAACTTTGCAGTTTATGTTGATTCTGAGGGAATGAGAGAGTCTCTCTGTCAGCTGAAGGATTCTCTCTCTCCACTTGTTCACCTCAGGGGCAGGCAGAGAGAAGTGGAGCTCTCTATTCCACTTCCACTCATATACTCAAAGGGGCTGTACAGGCATGAATGTCAGAGTATTTGTCATTTCCTCTATATAGGCTGATAACGAAGAAGAAAGTGATGACAAGCAGACAAACCTGTAGCATTGCCCATGTGCCTCTCTTTGTCATTCAAATGAGCAGTTGTATACAGTGCTTCTACAACTGTATTGCTTGCTGTTTGGGGTTTTAGGCTGGGTGTCTGTATAACACTTTGTGACTGATGTAAAAAGGGCTTTGTAAAATAAATTTGATTGATTGATTGAGATAATTTAATACCCTGAGAACACAGATGTATCATTTTCAATTATTTTAGTATTTTAACACAGAGCATATACTGTATCTTTTATTTTTTGAGAAATATAGAAATCTTTATTTTCTGTATTAAATTCCTTCATAAATTAATTTTTCCTCTGATACTGTGATCATAAAAGACAATATTTCCTGAAAAAAAAAAAAAAGAAACAGATAAATACTTGTGATTTGACAAAGCGTTATTGGGTACTAATCTGTGCCCTTGAGCAAGGCACTTAACCCTAATTGCTCCTGTAAATCGCTCTGGATAAGAGCGTCTGCTAAAATGACTAAAATGTAATCTATCATAACGGTAGGATAAGGGCTCTGTCTCTGGGATACTCAATCAGCAGCCAACAACACACTTCTCAAAAAGTGAAAGACAAAGCCTGCCATCTGCTGGTATAAAAAACTAACTTCAAGTAACCCAGACTGACCATAGGTCTATACTGTTTCTAGATGAGTAGCTACATGCAATCAATGCTTCTGCTACATTACATTTACATTTACGTCATTTAGCAGACGCTCTTATCCAGAGCGACTTACAAATTGGTGCATTCACCTTATAGCCAGTGGGATAACCACTTTACAATGTTTTTTTTTTTTTGGGGGGGGGGGGGGGGGGGGGGTAAGGGGGGTAGAAGGATTACTTTATCCTATCCCAGGTATTCCTTAAAGAGGCCATAAAGAGGAATAATAGTGTTATCTGAAAAACTGCACCAGGTCTATCAAATGTTGTACATTATTTTCCTTCAAAAATATGTACTGTAACATATAGTCCCACACACTGGAGGTGTAGTGAAAGCCGCTAAAATAATTATACCTTTGGTTCCTGCTGCCATGCTGCTTTCAGGGGTTCTGCCATAATTAGGCCAGCACAGAACTCATATCCAGGGCAACATGAATCAAGCAGTGCAGGGGTGCCCTTTACTGTAGCCAGGCTGGCCTAAGGTTACTCTGCTGTTCTATTGTCAATTTCCCTAATTTCAGATTATTTCAGGAAGAGGAATTGCATTTTTAATACAGTGTCCCTTTGGTTATTCTGTCTCTTTAATATATTACATTTTCATGTGTAGATATTTAATTATTACCAGGGTCGGATTACCGAACAGGCATGCAGGGCCCCAACCCCCCCAAAAATAATTTATAAAAATTGGGTTGTGGGCCCCCTGGAGGTTGGGGGCCACCCAGATAACTTATGATAGCAATATGTGTAGAATTTAAAATTTCCAAATTCTCTCTCAGGCTCATGGCAAAATGTGAGCAATAGCATGAGACGCTCTATAAAACAGCACATTTTTCTCTCTGACACATGGCAACATGTGTAGACATGCAACATTTTCTCATAGCCTCATGACAAAATGTCTAGAATAGCATTAGAAAACTGCTCATTTTTTCAATGTGTTGAAATGCAGGAAGTACATTTTTTATAAATGCATTAAAATAGAAAACACTTTTGAAAGAACATATGACATATGTATGATTTTGACAGTGGTTACTAAAGATCTATAGACAACTGCTATATCTGTGGAACTTTTCCATTACGCCACTATACCCACTGGGCAAAAAAATGGTTGAATCAACTTTGTTTCCACTTCATTTCAACCAAAAAATTCAATGTGATGACTTTGAATCAAAATGGAAAATTGATTGGATTTGCAAAAAGTCATCAATATAAGAGAATTTCATATTTTTTCACCCAACTTTTAACTTAAATCCAATGACAGCGTGAAAATGTTTTTTGATTTCACTTTTAATTCACGTTAGTTGACAACTCAACCAAACGTAAATCAAAACTAAATGGTTAATTCCTCTCTTGAGCTGCGGGAACGTCAACCAGCAGAGGGAGCATGGGGATTATACATGGCATGGGAGACAGTCATTGGTTAATATACACCTACACGAAAGCCATACTGGACAGTGATCATCAATCTCCATGTTATAGTATCCACATACCAGTTTGCATAACAGAGAATGTTTATTAATCAGAAAAGTAATGACAGAGTGGAAAGGAAACGTCTGAATGTAAGACATAATTTTGTTTGCTCTATTGACCCTGTTTTGTCATTGTTAGAGGAAGCGCCTGTTATCATTGTTTGCTAAATCCCAACAGAGCTCCAAATGTATTATGGATGATCTCAAACAGCCTTGGATTTGTTGGCAGCGTTCCTTTGTGCATCCTTATCTTGCACCTAGAGGCATTGTGTATAATCTTTCTTCTAGGAAAGGAGACTGCCATAATTATCCTCCCTCTTGCGTCGGGACCAATGCAAAACAGACAGTAAATCAAATCAAATTTTATTGGTCACATGCGCCGAATACAACAGGTGCAGACATTACAGTGAAATGCTTACTTACAGCCCTTAACCAACAGTGCATTTATTTTAAACAAAAAAGTAAGAATAAAACAACAACAAAAAAGTGTTGAGAAAAAAAGAGCAGAAGTAAAAAATAAAGTGACAGTAGGGAGGCTATATATACAATAGAATAAAGTGACAGTAGGGAGGCTATATATACAGGGGGGTACCGTTGCATAGTCAATGTGCGGGGGCACCGGCTAGTTGAGGTAGTTGAGGTAATATGTACATGTGGGTAGAGTTAAAGTGACTATGCATAAATACTTAACAGAGTAGCAGCAGCGTAAAAAGGATGGGGTGGGGGGGCAGTGCAAATAGTCCGGGTAGCCATGATTAGCTGTTCAGGAGTCTTATGGCTTGGGGGTAGAAGCTGTTGAGAAGTCTTTTGGACCTAGACTTGGCACTCCGGTACCGCTTGCCGTGCGGTAGCAGAGAGAACAGTCTATGACTAGGGTGACTGGAGTCTTTGACAATTTTGAGGGCCTTCCTCTGACACCGCCTGGTATAGAGGTCCTGGATGGCAGGGAGCTTTGCCCCAGTGATGTACTGGGCCGTACGCACTACCCTCTGTAGTGCCTTGCGGTCAGAGGCCAAGCAGTTGCCATACCAGGCGGTGATGCAACCAGTCAGGATGCTCTCGATGGTGCAGCTGTAGAATTTTTTGAGGATCTGAGGACCCATGCCAAATCTTTTTAGTCTCCTGAGGGGGAATAGGCTTTGTCGTGCCCTCTTCACGACTGTCTTGGTGTGTTTGGACCATGATAGTTCGTTGGTGATGTGGACACCAAGGAACTTGAAGCTCTCAACCTGTTCCACTACAGCCCCGTCGATGAGAATGGGGGCGTGCTCAGTCCTCTTTTTTTTCCTGTAGTCCACAATCATCTCCTTTGTCTTGGTCACGTTGAGGGAGAGGTTGTTGTCCTGGCACCACACGGCCAGATCTCTGACCTCCTCCCTATAGGCTGTCTCATCGTTGTAGCCTTTCAACTGTAGCCTACTAAACCTAGACATCATATATGAAAACATAACACACACTCAAACTCTGAGTGAACCCTTGGTGTTATTTTATTTTTCATTTTCATTTAGGGTAGACCTAGAGACCTATAATAGGGAGAGGCTCCAGACAGTGTCCCTTGGGGGAACTGTTTTTGTCTTACTTGTTTGACTGTAGGCTAAATTGGCAACCCATGTATATAACGATTTTATAGAGACAATGTCTGTATCAAAACAGAGACCATGAAACTATTGCTTTCTATCCAATAGACTTATCACAATACAGTTTAATTTTTTAAAATAGCACAAGCTTGACGTCTAGAAATGTTCATTTCCTTTCTCTTCATTGCCTTTCTTCTCTAAACCAATCCCGTTCCGTTTAACATATTCCCCTGTTTCTGTTCAAGGTCCAACCAGCATCGAGTTTGCGTGTGTGCTAACGTTAATCAACACACAGAACGAAGAAGCTTGGTAGAGTTAAGATGGCGGCATGTGGGTGAGGAGGCTGTAGTTCTAAGCTCGGGATTTTTTGTCATAAAATATTTCTATGAATCCTAACATATACAGTTATCGAGAAAATAACATTTCCCACACACTTGACGCATTTGTGTGTTAATTTGGATTGGATCCATGACATCTATACACTTCGTGGTTCACCCGTTGCCCGGGACTGAGGACCAGCTCAATGACAGGTATTTGTTGCGGGCGTGGAAAATAAATGTTTAAATCAATATATATGTGTAGGGTGTGGTACCCTACGATTATCTATTTGTTTCGAAGCAATGTTCATATTGTCATGTGTATTTCAATCGAACACATTTCGACCACTTTACCGTACTTGAAGCAAGGCCCGGCATCTTGAACAAGCCTCTTCAACGTAGCTAACGTTAGCTAGCCTGCTAGGCTAATAAGCTAGCTAGCCAGAGCTAGCAGCAGTTAAGCGAGCTGTTTCGTTCGTTCTCTGCCTGGAAAGATTGGCTGATGGTCAAAGTTGAGACGGACAATGCGGGTTGGGGGATGGGGAAAAATGAGGGAACGTCAGTGACTATAGTGTTGTAATGATCGGTGATTGTTTGTTTTTTTGCATTGACATTGTGTATGTCATGCCAGCTACATTTGGATATCTTATTGTCGACTATCTAGAGGGAGTTGGCTAGCTCGACGGAACCATCGAAGATGTAGCTAGCTGGTTAAGTGGCTAATTAGCTAGCTAATATATTAGCTAGTCATTGCTAGATAATGTTAGCTAAACTAGCCAGACTTGTGCCAATATGTTTGCTTGCTAGCTAGGTACTGTTATCCAGCCAACCAATTGTAAGCTAACATTGGCTTGCTTAATTGCGACTTGTTTATCTAGTCAACCACCAACGACGTTAGTTAGCTAACTAGTCGGCCAGCTAATATTGTTCCTCGTGAATAAACATCAGCCAGTTTTCAACCTCATAATCTCCAGCGTCAAACCAGTGTCTACATACAGTATGTGAAAACAGCGCTATTCTATGATCTGTGGTTTAAAAATATTAGAAAGGTCCTAATAAAATGCTTCTCTGTGACATCGCAGGGTAGGATTAAAAGTAAAAAAGTGATTTTCAAAACCGGCAACGAGTTTCTAGGTCAAGGGCGGGTATTTTATTGGTCCCCATGTCACCGCGAATCTCATACGTTTGAAAATCACAGATTTTTAAAATGTTTTAACTTTTGATGATGTCATCGGGGTGAACTCTTTTTAACTTTTGTATTTTTTTTTTCTACAAAACGTAGAAATGCGCCGTTTTCACATATATGCTGGACATAATAAAATGAAGTTGAAAGTGGTGGAGTTGGCCTTTAAGTTACATCATTTTTACAGAGTAGTTACCTGGCCAGGTGGTGAGTAAATATGTGTAAATAATATATAACGTTAGCTTAAGCGAGACAAGGACCAGCTATGAACAGTTGACTGTCTGTGTATTGTGACCTGTATTTTGCTCTGCAGGTGATTTATAGTAAGCCTATTTATATCATCCATTGAGATTGAACTGATTAATGGGCCGTTCTACTTTAAGACAGAGAGGTTGGGACATTGGAAAAGCACATCTTGAATGACCTTGAATTAAAAGCAAGGATATGACATTTGAAGCTAGGGTTTTGTACTTATTGACCAAGATGGTTCAGTTGATTTCACTGGTTCCTAATACAATCATGTTCACCCATCTTGCGATAGAATTGGCTGATGTGGAATGACAATCATTCCCCAAGTAAGCCATATCTTTTACAAGCCAGCTAGCAATGGCATGCATTCACATGTGCTATATGGTCACCATGTGCTAATATATCCCCCTACTGCTCAACTGCAGTTATTTGTCTTACCCAAGAGTTGTTTCTTACCGTAGTTGTTAAGAGGCATACTTTTATCCAAAAGTAAATAGGATATTTGCTTACAAGAATATGTTGAGACTCACAATAAGCTAGTCTCATGGACTGCTTGTGCCTCGACTGTTCAGGATGTATTTTCATTACCCGGCTGAGGACACGGATTCTTCTCTGACCCACATGGATAGAATATAATATAATTTTTGTACATGTTAGGAGGAGAACATTAGGTTTAGTATACGCAAACACATTTCTTGCAGAGTAAAAGAGCCGCCCTGTCCTGTTGATGTTGGTTATTAATGGCTCTGGGTGGTGTGCCTCGTATATCAAGGCAGTGTTGCTGGCTCATTGTTTATCTTCTGCTGAGGGACTGGTTTACTGTCACTGGACAACCGGCCGGGCCATGCCTTATAAGTCATCGCCATCCATCGGCTTGTCCACTGGGCTTGCTTGACAGGAAATGTCATATTACTTACATTTTCACCCCATACGGCTTGCTTTCAACTGTCTGATAGCCCCCCCCCCCATTTGCAGCAGGTAATATTGTATCTTTTGTCCACTTTCTGCGGCTGACATTTTGTATGATAACATAGCCTTGGTGTATTGACTTGCTCCCTTGAGTATATAGATTAATGAAATGTTTGTTCACTTCACCTGTTTCCTGTTAACTAGTCAATTTCTGGTGACCATAACCATTGTTGTACTTCAGCCATTAGAATGAGAATCAATGCTTCCAGTAGTGTGGCCTAAAGCAGTTGAAGCTCTTTTTAAACTATTGTTGACCCTATTGGACCTGTCATTTCATAGCAGGCAAAAGGAGTAAGGCATGTGCCTGGTTCACTCATCGAGAGTATAGATGCTAGAGCTGAAACAAGAAGTAAAGCTGTCAGCCTGTCATGCTTTACACAACATGGTTTTTAAACTTCGATACAATCAAAGATTTTGCTGGTCTAGAATGGTGGCAGAGAAGGGCAATAAGGTGATGACAGTTATTTACATTTACATTTTAGTCATTTAGCAGACGCTCTTATCCAGAGCGACTTACAGGAGCAATTAGGGTTAAGTGCCTTGCTCAAGGGCACATCGACAGATTTTTCACCTAGTCGGCTTGGGGATTAGAACCAGAGACCTTTCGGTTACTGGCACAACGCTCTTAACCACTAAGCTACCTGCCGTTATGGGCTTGGAGTTGTACTAAATAATCACTCTGATCAACTTGTACTAAAATGAAAGGTCACAATAGTACTGATGTCTCTGTTGGATGTACACTACCGTTCAAACGTTTGGGGTCACTTAGAAATGTCCTTGTTTTCGAAAGAAAAGCAATTATTTTGTAAATTTTTATAATAACGGCAAATTGATCAGAAAACAGTGTAGACATTGTCAATATTGTAAATGTCTATTGTAGCTGGAAACTGCACATTTTTAATGGAATATCTACATAGGCGTGCAGAGGCCCATTATCAGCAACCATCAGTCCTGTGTTCCAATGGCACGTTGTGTTTGCTAATCCAAGTTTATCATTTTAAAAGGCTAATTGATCGTTATAAAACCCTTTTGCAATTATGTTAGCACAGCTGAAAACTGTTGTGCTGATTTTAAAGAAGCAATAAAACTGGCCTTCTTGAGACTAGTTGAGTATCTGGAGCATCAGCAATTGTGGGTTTGAATACAGGCTCAAAATGGCCAGAAACAAATAACTTTCGATGCTGACCTTCTAGGCAGAGTTGCAAAGAAAAAGCCATATCAGACTGGCCATAAAAAGAAAAGATTAAGATGGGCAGTCTGAGATATGGCTTTTTCTTTGCAACTCTACCTAGAAGGTCAGCATCCCGGAGTCGCCTCTTCACTGTTGACGTTTAGACTGGTGATTTGCGGGTACTATTTAATGAAGCTGCCAGTTGAGGACCTGTGAGGCGTCTGTTTCTCAAACTAGACACACTAATGTATTTGCCCTCTTGCGCAGTTGTGCACCGGGGCCTCCCACTCCTCTTTCTATTCTGGTTAGAGCCAGTTTGCGCTGTTCTGTGAAGGGAGTAGTACACATCGTTGTATGAGACCATCAGTTTCTTGGCAATTTCTCGCATGGAATAGCATTCATTTCTCAGAACAAGAATAGACTGATGAGTTTCTGAAGAAAGTTCTTTGTTTCTGGCCATTTTGAGGCTGTAATCGAACCCACAATTGCTGATGCTCCAGATACTCAACTAGTCTCAAGAAGGCCAGTTTCATTGCTTCTTTAATCAGCACAGCAGTTTTCAGCTGTGCTAACATAATTGCAAAAGGGTTTTCTAATGATCAATTAGCCTTTTTAAAATGATAAACTTGGATTAGCAAACACAACGTGCCATTGGAACACAGGACTGATGGTTTCTGATAATGGGCCTCTGTACGCCTATGTAGATATTCCATTCAAAATCAGACGTTTCCAGCTACAATAGCCATTTACAACATTAACAATGTCTACACTGTATTTCTGATCAATTTGATGTTATTATAAAAATGGACAAAAAAATTGCTTTTCTTTCAAAAACAAGGACATTTCTAAGTGACCACAAACTTTTGAATGGTAGCTCAGCACATGCCCTGTCCCTTTGACTGGGGGAATGACCTGCCCACTGGTGTACTCTGTGAGTGAAGGCAACAGTCCCAATGCAGTGCAGATGGGTATACACACCATGCTCTAACTGTTTAGCTATACTGTTATTTAGATAAAAAAAATTTAATGAAGCTGGTGAGCAATTTTGATACTGTTGTCATCAGCATTCATGCATTTGAGATTCTCATCGGACTTCTTGTTAATGTCATGTGCAAGCAGATGCCATGCTCCTTATAGAGTCTACACAGAGTACAGACTAGTAGCTCAGGTATCATGACCATGGATTTCCAGACCATGAATTGCACAGATTCACACTGTGAATGGAAATGAACAATCTCAGTAATGTCAATTTTTTATTATTACTTATTTATTGTACTTAACAGGCTTCGTGAAGTGTCGGAGAAACTCAACAAATACAACTTTAACAGGTAAGACATGAATGTTTTTTATACATTTTTATATTAACGGTGGAATTATCAGCAAATGTATTACTCAGCCATGTGTCTGTCAGCGGGGACCACACTCCACAGATGTATAGCGATCTTATAGCTTTTCTACATGTTAACATTCACTACATTGTCTGTGTCTCTCAATGCAGTCATCCACACCTCAACCTGCTGGAGCAGGCTACCTTAAAACAGTGTGTAGTTGGACCAAACCATGCTGGCTTTCTGCTTGAGGTAACATCGAAGGATTTATGTATATTACAATCAATAACGTTTGAGCTGTACTGCCTCTACATTTTGATGGCGGTTGCGATCCCAAATGGCACCCTTTTTCCTATAGTGCGCTACTTATGAAAAATAAGAGCACCATGAATTAGTAAATAAACATGTTAGTGCAGTCTTTTTATGTAAGATGCCATCACCTTTTCTGTAGTAATGGCGGCGGAGGGGATGGCTGCCGTTTTACGGGCTCCTAACCAACTGCAGGGTTTTTTTTTGCAACGTTTGTAACTTATTAAAGGCTCCTTAACAGCTTCTACCCCCAAGCCATAAGACTGCTGAACAATTAATCAAATGGCCACCCGGACTATTTACATTGACCCCCTTGTTTTTACACTGCTGTTACTCACTGTTTATTATCTATGCATAGTCACTTTACCCCTACCTACATATACAAATGACCTTGACTAACCTGTACCCCCGCACATTGACTCGGTACCGGTACCCCCGGTATATAGCCTCGTTATTTTATTGTGTAACTTTTTATTTTATTTTTTACTTTATTTTATTTAGTAAATATTTTTTAAACTCTACTTCTTGAACTGCATTGTTGGTTAAGGGCTTGTAAGTAAGCATTTCACAGTAAGGTCTACACCTGTTTTATTTGGCGCATGTGACAAATACAATTTGATTCGTTGTGATAATATGGAGTAATTTCTTTCTTTCCAGGATGGACGTGTATGTCGGATCAGCTTTGCTGTCCAGCCTGATCGTCTGGAGCTGACCAAACCAGATGGCAACGATGGGTGAGACTGTTTACACTAGGAAAATAGTTTCATCCTAATGGAGTTTAAGAGAACTCCAAATGCATTGGGAGATCACTGCGATTATCATTCAGGTCATTACTCAAGGCCAAATATTGTATATCTTTTTTTATATTCCGGGGGTTGCATTAGCTTTCCGAAATCTGCATTTTCAAAACATATACCGACAAAAAGTCTGCGTTTTAAACCATTTCACCTATGTTTTATATTGAAAGTCAACAGTGTTTTTTTGCTTCAGTAGAGTGGTAAGGGGCATGCAACTATATCGTTTTTCTTCACACAAAATACATTAGTGCAACACATTCGGCAGAAAATAGTTTTCATCAGATGACAACAGAAGTGCAACGCTATTTGGCTAGTAAATTAGCTTGCAATGAAAAAGCAAGGTATTTTTTTTCGCAAAAACGATGGATGGCCATCATATTTGTAATGTTTGTCATAGAAAGAATGTAGGCTAATGTTTTGCTGGAAGTTAATCTTGCTTTGTTACTTGTTACTGTAACAACTACACTGGAAAGTACCCTACACATCACATCAGTCAGAGCGCTGTCTGGTGATCCAATGAAGAGAGCAAAGATATTTCATCCGACTGGAGAAGTGCAACTGAAGCACAGAATGAGTCCTTTTCCATTCATGATTTGGCGCGAACCCTGACTGAAGCCGAGCAGAATTTACAATAAGAAGCATTTAAGATCTGCATTTACAAAATGCAGCAAGATATTTTTTCTGCGTTTTATATTTCCTTTTCTGTGAGGAAAAATGCAAAATCCTGCCTTAACACGACTCCTGTATGCTGAAGCCTAGCAATGGTGAGTCCTGCGAGTTGAGTTCCATTGAGGACTTACTAAGTACTTAGGCCTACTAGTAGAATGGTTTCATGATGTTATTACTTGGTTACTTAACACACTATGACAAATGAAAGACCAGAAAGTGTTGTGACCTGTGTTAAGCTGTTTTGCATCATGAACAATGCATTTTTTATAGATAAGTCATTGGTATTTTCTTCCATCTCTACAGTTTACTGTCCCAAACAAAAACTAAAAACAATGCTTGCAATGGTATCTTAGTATTTAGAAATTATAGGCCACGTTCTGAAAACCAATTGCATTCATGAATTTGCTCTTCTGCGTTTTATTTTGTATGAGCAAGAATGCCTTTTTAGCTGTTGCTAGGGTTTGTGTTGGTGGGCAGCATGTATTTGTGAGTTTCATTGATACCCTATACGTCTTACCAGCAGAACAGCATCAAACAGTGAACTAGGCCCTCTAGTTGCAAAGCATGCAAGTGAATCAGCCTGAGAAAGACTGGTAAATAATGTGACTGGTTTACTTTAAGCTTTTCTGCAGAGCACGTGTTTTGTTGCCTGGCACGGTGAAATAAGCTGAACTTTTCAAAATAAAATGAGATGGTTTCAGATGGTAATAGCTTTGCAGTCAGCCGCATTGTGGGTTACTGGAAAACCTTACTGTGGAAACGAGCACTGCACATTTTCAATCAGCAACTTTGACAGCTGACTGAACAAAGCTTCCTCTCGGAATACTATCCAGTCACACTCCGCACTATGTATTGTAATAAATGGTAAACAAATGTACATTTTTACAGATTACTGATATTTTATTTCTGCAGAAGTCTGCACAATTCCTTTCATTGTTAGGCCTACTATACTCAATTGCTAAATAAAACATGTTTCTATATTTTGTGTGTGTCGCTAAAATGCCTATTAGTAAAATGTATCTGCATTCTTTAATTGGGAAGAAATTCACAATATATTGAGATACTGTGTACAAAAGAGTAATGGGTTTGAATCTCAAACAGGACAATGCTGTTATGGTCAGTCTCAGGCGTTGCTCATCATTTGTTGGCAAGTATGTAATGCAATTGACTTAAACGTAGATTGCAGCAAATTCATACATCTATGTACAATAGGCATCAAATGTATATAACACAATACACTCTGATCATATCAAATTATCTTATTGTAGGAGTTAGCAATCGCAGCCCTAAAAACCCCAAGTACCTTTTAAAAAGGGATACGTCTTGAAGGCGGAACGAGTTGCAGCCAATTCTGATTCCTGAGGGTGTTGCCATGCTAGCCTCCACCATTTCCCCTGTTGTTTTTTTTAACCTTAAACATAAACATGTAAAAGCCCTAGACATGGGCCACAACCTGGGATTTCCACTCCCAGGTTGTCATCTTAATCTTTAGTCCCATCATGTGGGACTACTAGGTTTGTAGTAACTGATCTGATCTCCCGTCTTCCCATCTTTTGTTTCCAGTTCAAAGTTGAGTGGCAGTGGTTCAGGGACAGGAAGGAGCTCCAGGCCAGGCAGGACTAGTGATCCTCCCTGGTTCCTGTCTGGCTCTGACACACTGGGCAGACTGGCAGGCAACACCCTTGGGTAAGTTCTGGCAGTAAGGGCCCTTAGAAAAACCTCCCCTAGACACACTCGGGTAAAGTCGTTATACGGCTTCATGTGCATTAGCGCCACGTAGGCCTAGACAAAGACGGCTGCAGGAGGATTGCTGAAGGCATTATTATTATCTAGGATTCAGGTTTTGTCCATGTAAAATGAGATGGCGCAGTCAGAATCAGACCTTGTACCACAGTTGTCCTGTAAATTGGGACCTTCAAACCCAAGCAGCAGCAGCAGCTGAGGTTAAAGGCATAAACATAACATACCTATTGAGCCTTGATGCTATGGGCTGAATTGAATAACACTAGGTGAAAGCAATCTACCATCCTCCATTGTATTTCCCCCCCCCCCCCTTTTTTCTTCTTCCAATTGTTACATTACCAGCCCCTTAATTATACGATTTAATGTGGTCAAATTCATCTCAAAAATGACAAAATAAATTTGCTACCAAACTATTGCTTCCAAATTGCGGTATGCGTAAATACCCTAGGACCTCTGCTCTCTCTGAAAGCCAGCTGTCCAACGGCTAATTGCTAATCCAGTGTGCAGGCAGGCAGCCTTGTGTTGATTTGAGAGTTTCTGCTGTGTGGCTGACAGCTGTGCCTGACCTTCGCCTTGTGCTATAACAGGAGTCGCTGGAGCTCCGGGGTGAATGGTGGATCAGGAGGAGGAGGAGGAGGCGGTGGTGGTGGCGGTGGCGGCAGCAGCAGTGTAGGAGGTGCAGGGGGAGGAGGTGTAGGAGGAGCTGTCAGTGGAGGAGGTGGTGGAGGCTCTTCCGGGAGGTCGTCTACAGCTGCCCGGGACTCAAGACGTCAGACCAGGGTGATCCGCACGGGGAGGGACCGGGGCTCTGGTCTCCTGGGCAGCCAGCCCCAGCCTGTCATCCCTGCCTCGGTCATCCCAGAGGAACTCATTTCCCAGGTTAGACCCGCTGTCTGTCGTCACCGACATTGATTTGAATTCAGGAAGTGACCCCACCGTTTGAGGATTTCATATCACTGAATATACCCTTTTAAAGAAAAACACTTTTTACAAATCAGATTTGATCGATTTTTATTGCTTGACCAGAGCCCCTCATTCATTATAACAAGGTCCTCAATCCATGGCCTTCACTTCTCTCTGGTGCTCAGTCACCACAGTCACAACATGGTTGTTTTCTGGGTGGTGATCTTCATGTTGCCTCTCCTCTTCCCCAGGCTCAGGTGGTCCTCCAGGGGAAGTCTAGGAGTGTGATCATCCGGGAGCTCCAGAGGACCAACCTGGATGTCAACCTGGCCGTTAACAACCTGCTGAGCAGAGACGATGAGGACGGGGACGATGGAGATGACACAGCCAGCGAGTCCTACCTCCCTGGAGGTACAACTTTATTTCACCTTCAATTATATTCTACATCTTGATCTCTTTAAGATCATCTCTTTTGCGAGAAAGACTCAACATAGCAGCCTTGTATGAAAGAGCAGAGGGCTCTCAAACAGCTTGGTCTGGTTTAACGGGGTTATGTGAAAGCGTTCTCCAGAACTAAGTTTTGTATAGTTAGTTGGTATTTGCAACATTTGTGATTTGCTACATTTGTGGAACCAATGGAGTAGTCCCCAAAATTCTAAATGCAAACTTGTTTATTAACCCATGGGTTTGACCCTTGACTGATGGGACAGCAATAGTCATGTAATAAACATCCCTCTCTTTTGTGTTGGATTTTACAGAGGACCTGATGTCTCTGCTGGATGCTGACATCCACTCAGCCCACCCCAGTGTCATCATCGACGCTGACGCCATGTTCTCTGAGGACATCAGCTACTTTGGCTACCCCTCCTTCAGACGCTCCTCCCTGTCCCGCCTGGGCTCCTCGCGAGGTAACTGACCAACCCGACACTCAGAGCTGCTGCCCAGGGACCGTTGTCCTCTTCTGTAGTCAGGAGGTGGAGATTGAAATCATATTTCTCTTCCTAAATAGTAGTAGTGGAATTGGTAGTAACAAGGTACATGATCTGTTACCTAAATGGATGTAGGATTACTTTTCACCATACATAGTATATGCTTTTAGTTCCCTGATAGTTGAGGTATGCTGTTAGTCAATACTAGTCTTTCCTCTTCAACCTGTCGGCAAAGCCCACGTGGATGTGTTGTTGTGGATGTGTGTGTTGTTGTGGGTGTGTGTTGTTGTGGATGTGTGTGTGGTCAGTAGTGTGTTTTCAGGGTGCTGCATGGCCATAATACCTGTTCTTCAGTGAGCCCTCTGAGAAAGGCCCGCTAGACCCTGTCATATAACAGGCACCTCTCTCTACTGCAGCCCTATGCTGTAGGAAAAACCCTCTCCCACATAATGCATGTCTAGCGCTAATCTATCCTGATCTGTCCTCCTACCTCACATTTCCACATGTGAGCGTGCAGACACCACTATTAACTAACTTTCACATTTTTACTGCCAAAACCCTTTTATTTGCATAATTATAAAACAAATCTCTTTAATTTGTTGACGGGTCTTCCCCAGAGAGTGGCTTACTTTTATCCCGCTGGTGTGACCCCATTGCCATACCAGTTCTCCTTCTTCCCTTAGAGCGCGACTCAGAGCTGTTGCGTGAGCGCGAGTCTGTGTTGAGGTTGCGGGAGCGGAGGTGGCTGGATGGGGCCTCGTTTGACACGGAGAGGGGCTCCACCAGCCGCGAGGGGGAGCCCAGCCTGGACAAGAAGAACATACCCGTCCAGAGCCCTGTCTCTCTGGGCGAGGAGCTGCAGTGGTGGCCTGATAAGGTGGGCGTCGCTGGGAGGATAGGGACATTGATTGGTTGATGGAATAATTTGATTAATGGGAAGGTCCACTCTTTTTGTTGTTCATATATTCAGATGTGATGTCAATAAAGCTTGTTCAGGGAAAATGACAGCATTCATTTATCACATTAATGGATTTCCCACTTGGTTTATTTATATCAATATGTTTTAATAGTTTTCGCTAGGTCTATATCCTCAATATTGCTTTGAGTTAATATGCACAGATCAGATTAGCACATTTTTCTATGTAATGTTTCTGTTGGTGTTTTGGTCCAGGATGGTGTGAAATTTGTGAGCATCGGGTCCTTGTTCTCTGAGCTGGTAGCAGTGAGCTCTAAGGGGGAACTCTACCAGTGGAAGTGGAGTGAACCAGAACCATACAGAAACACGCAGGTAAACAACAGTACTGTACAACAAGCCAACAGGACTGATTGCATGAACAATGTGAAGGATTCAGCAGCAGCCTTTATCAAATAGAATTCAAATGATATATCAGAGACCAATGCTGTACAGTAAGAACACTAACTCCTCCTGAGGACTACTTTGCAAATAAGTGTTTTCATTCAAATACACATTTTATTTGCAACCCCACCCCATATAATAATCAAACTCTCCTCCAATCAGAACCCTTCTATCCGCCACCCCCGGGTGTCCTTCCTGGGCTTGACCAATGAGAAGATCACCCTGCTGTCTGCTAACAGCATCAGAGCCACCGTGGCCACAGAGACCAACAAGGTGGCGACCTGGATGGATGACACCCTGAGCAGCGTGGCGTCCAAGCTGGAACACAGTGCCCAGACCTACCCTGAGCTTCAGGGGGAGCGCATTGTGTCTCTGCACTGCTGTGCCCTCTTCACCTGCGCCCAGCTGGAGAGCAGCCTGTACTGGTGGTGAGTTGGAGTACTTAATCCTCTCCTCTATGGCAGTGGGTTCAAATGGTATTAGTTTTTCTTGAAATGGTTTGAGCGTTTGATTGAACTTTCCTGAAGTGCCAGATTGGCTGGATTTGCACTGGGATTGTGCCAAGCAAGCTCAATCAAGTGCAGCTAAAGTATTTGAAAGAAAACAAATACTAATTGAACTCGGGCAGTGGCTGGCCAGAGGCCCTCGCTCTACTCAAATGTCCAGTCCAAATGTAGAACTCGGCCCTTGAGAGATTTATGCATACAAGAAGATTAGGCTGGAGGATAGTGGTTTATGTTTTGAAATGTCTCCTTAGGGGTGTTGTGCCTTTTAGTCAACGGAAAAAGATGCTTGAAAAGGCTAGAGCCAAGAACAAGAAGCCAAAGTCCAGTGCCGGCATCTCCTCAATACCCAACATCACTGTGGGAACGCAGGTGAGATAACATAACAACATAAAACCAAGACTATGGGAGCATTAGAACCCTGTGTATAAATGTTCCTTTCTTTTTCCTGAAATGTGTTTGTTCTCTGCACCTGTGAATCCGATTGGATGTCTGTTGCGTACACTCGTACACTGCTTTTGAACGAATGTGAACAGGTGTTTGTGTCCTCTCTCCAGGTGTGCCTGAGGAATAACCCCCTCTACCACGCCGGTGCCGTGGCGTTTTCTGTCAACGCTGGGATCCCCAAGGTGGGACTGCTCCTCGAGTCTGTCTGGAACATGAATGACAGCTGCAGGTTCCAGCTGCGATCGCCAGAGAGCCTCAAGAACATGGACAAGACCACCAAGACCCAGGAGATCAAGTGAGTTAGCTTCCAATTTAGAGAGCAGCTGGACTCAATTCGCTCCCTGACCCTTTCCCTGGACCCTAACCCTTCTATGTCTGCATATTTGCAAATATTAAAGGGTTAGGCCCAACGGGAAGGGGTAGGGAGTGAATTGGGACAGATGTTCCCTTTTAAGGCACTCTAAATCAATGGCCCTCGTCTTAAACACTCATGAACTCAATCCTACACATTCTCTCCTTAGAACGGAGAGCAAGCCGGAGTTGGTAAAGACTGAGATGGGGCCCCCTCCCTCCCCGGCCTCCACCTGCAGTGACACCTCCTCCATTGCTAGCAGTGCCTCGCTGCCCTACAGTACGTCACATTACTAGCTACTATACTAACCACCTCTCTCTAATATTGCCATGACTCATTTGCCTTTGAAACGGATGGTGTGGCAATTGCAGGTCTCTTTTTGTTGTTGCTGCTAGCAGTTTGTTTGTCTCTAGTTGATGTATCTGATAATGAAATCTGCTGTATCTGCTTACGAGACCTGGTTTAAATACTTTTGTCAAATGCTTGTGCTGCGCATGATTTAGCTTGCCTGGTACAATTGAACCCCAATAGAATAGTCCTAAAAGTGCAAACCCTGCCCACCTTGCACAGCGGACAAGCTAAATCAAGCGCACCTCGGGAATTTGACATGTTTATTATCTCTGGTCTGGTGTTGTATGAATATCCTAACGTGTTGTGTGCCATTACAGAACGAAGACGCTCAACCCCGGCTCCCAAAGAGGAGGAGAAGGTGAACGAGGAGCAGTGGCCTCTTCGGGAAGTGGTGTTTGTGGAGGATGTTAAAAATGTCCCTGTGGGAAAGGTGGGTGCGGCTACAGGAAGGGACCAGACCCTAACTCTCTCTGGCAGACGGGGGGATAGACACCATTGTTTTGTTTTGATTAACATTGTGTAAAATATTTAGATTGATGACATATTTAATAGTTATTTCTAAAACCTTCTAGTCTATAATTCTCAGAGTAATTTTATTAAATATTTGTTTTCATTTACATGTAAAGACATGCCTAAGAGCAGAACTCAAAGCAGTAGTATCATGTTTTGTATCCTGTGGTTTGTCTGTTGTATTATTGTGGTGTCTTCACGACGGTCCTATTTGCAACAGCTCCATCTTTTAACTTCAGGTGCTAAAAGTGGATGGTGCGTATGTAGCTGTGAAGTTTCCAGGGACGTCAAGCAGCGTGAGCACACAGCCGAGTCAGCCTAGTGCTGCGGCTCCCATAACTGACTCTGACCCCTCCTCACTGCTGCAGGACTGTAGGCTGCTCAGAATAGATGAGTTACAGGTACGACTACTAGATCCTCACTTACACTCACATACTTAGAAAACATTATAGTGTAGTTATTATTACTCACATACAAATGTGTATTTTCAGTGATGGATTAATAATGTTTTCAATTATTTAATTAATCTATCTGTCATTGTAGTATTACGTTTGTACGAAGTAGCTGTTGTATAAATGTTGGTTGTCTAAAAACTGGTGCCCATTTCATTTTTTCAAAAGGTGGTAAAAACTGGTGGAACACCTAAAGTTCCAGATTGCTTCCAGCGCACACCTAAAAAACTCTGCATCCCAGAGAAAGCTGAGATTCTGGCTGTGAATGTTGACTCCAAAGGTAAGAAGACATTAGCATAGTAGCATAACAATGCAATGTGGTAATTTATGTTTGTGCCGATAATGTAGTATTGAGTGTTTAAGTGTAGATATGAATGAATTCTGTGTGTATTTCTGACTTGCTGTGTTGTCTGCCCCTTCAGGAGTCCACGCAGTGCTGAAGACGGGTAACTGGGTGAGGTACTGTATCTTTGACCTGGCCACAGGCAAAGCAGAGCAGGAGAATAACTTCCCCACCAGTAACCTAGCCTTCCTGGGGCAGAGTGAACGCAACGTGGCCATCTTCACCGCAGGACAGGTCAGCACCTCTCCGCTACTCAATACAACCTTTTCTAATATAGCCATGCTTCATGTATTGCGAAAAGTTTGCTTAGGCAATCGCATATCCAACAATTTCCTCAGGTACACATTACAGAAGCTGTCATATGATTAGAAACACATTCAGTCTGTTCTATGGTCCTGAAGAGTTTATTGAACATTTTGACCGAATGGTATAAACTATATGGAAGCATGTAGAACAATGTGCAGGTGTTTCTATTCTCATATGCTTTATGTACTGTATTCCAGGACTCTCCAGTCATCCTTCGGGATGGGAACGGCACAATTTACCCAATGGCCAAAGACTGTATGGGTGGGATCCGAGACCCTGAGTGGTTGGACCTGCCGCCCATCGCCAGCCTGGGCATGGGGGTGCACTCCCTGGCCAACCTCCCCACCAACTCCACCATCAAGAAGAAAGCTGCTATTATCATATTGGCTGTGGAGGTTAGCAAAATGTGATTTATTTATAGCTCAAAGGGGATTATTTATTTGATGGTCAATTTGTTACTGGGATGATCATAACTTTCGCAGGTTTCCCTAGATTGAGTTTACTTCTGGACAACAAAAAAACATGCTCAATATAGGATCTACATTGAAAGTGCTTTTTAGCCCAGGAAAAGGCTGTTTTTAACCCAAGAAACTGTCCGTTATTGTATTCCGTTGTTGACTAAATGCTTTTGTATTTTGCATGTTTTTATTCCTGCTGTAAAGTGTATAGAGACGCTGTGCTGATGCGCTTTAAATAACATTGTTCGACTTGTGTTTCCAGAAGCAGACGTTGATGCAGCACGTGCTGCGTTGTGACTTTGAGGCCTGTCGTCAGTACCTGGTGAACCTGGAGCAGGCTGTTCTCCTGGAGCAGAGTCCCCACGTCCTCCACTCCTTCCTGGGCCACCGCTGCGACGGCAACCGCAACATCCTCCACGCCTGCGTCTCCGTCTGCTTCCCCGTCAGCAACAAGGAGACCAAGGAGGAGGAAGGTAAACCAGGGCCAGAGTGCTGGGTGGTGTATACAGAGAGATGAAACGTTGCAGATGGAAATCAAACTAATTGAGTTAACTGGATTCCCTGTTCTACCTGACACACAATCATATCTGTTCAACACAATATATTCCAATCTGAATGTTCTGTGAGGTTGCACCAGCGTCAAGACTCTTAGTCTCAGAAGGCACAGTGTCAGTTTTGAGCCATCCTCTGTTTTATCTTTCCCATCTCCCGTTTGACTTCCATTATTTCACCATTCTCCATCTCCCTGTGTATGTATGGTAACTGTTGGACTGGTGTTTTCCAGAAGCTGAACGGTCTGAGAGGAATACGTTTGCAGAGAGACTGTCAGCAGTGGAGGCCATTGCCAACGCTATCTCTGTGGTGTCTAGCAACAGCTCTGGGAACAGGACCGGCTCTTCTAGCAGCAGAGGGTAACTAACTTATACAAATCTAAGTCTACTGTTTTTAAGTTGACTATTTTCTTTCAGGGTACATGTTCATGATGAAAAACACTAAAGAACTGGATTATACTAACTGATATTTCCATAATGCACAAGAAGTGAAATAATTTGACTGAGCCTATTGGCATTTCTTTTCATTCTTAGAAATCTGTCAGAATTCCTGTCAGGATGCCATTTAAGACACTTGACACCAAGAACACTATCTTGGTGCCTGTTTATGTCTACATGTCAGTCCCATTGTGTCTTTCCACCACTCATGCTAACCTGTTATGTGTGTTCTGTCTGGCGCAGGCTGCGTCTGAGGGAGATGATGAGGCGTTCTCTGAGAGCAGCGGGGCTTGGCCGTCACGAGTCTGGCCCCTCCTCCAGCGATCACCAGGACCCCGTGTCCCCTCCCATCGCCCCACCCAGCTGGGTGCCCGACCCCCCTCCCATGGACCCAGACGGTGACATAGACTTCATCCTGGCCCCTGCAGTGGGATCTCTCACCACAGCCTCTACAGGGACCAGCCAGGGCCCCAGCACCTCCACTATACCAGGTCGGATACCTAGCTAGATACAGTGAGGGAAAAAAGTATTTGATCTGCTGCTGATTTTGTACGTTTTCCCACTGACAGACATGATCAGTCTATAATTTTAATGGTAGGTTTATTTGAACAGTGAGAGACAGAATAACAACAACAAAATCCAGAAAAACGCATGTCAAAAATCATATAAATTGAATTGCATTTTAATGAGGGAAATAAGTATTTGACCCCTCTGCTAAACATGACTTAGTACTTGGTTGCAAAACCCTTGTTGGCAATCAGAGGTCAGACGTTTCTTGTAGTTGGCCACCAGGTTTGCACACATCTCGGAGGGATTTTGTCCCACTCCTCTTTGCAGATCTTCTCCAAGTCATTAGGGTTTCGAGGCTGACGTTTGGCAACTCGAACCTTCAGCTCCCTCCACAGATTTTCTATGGGATTAAGGTCTGGAGACTGGCTAAGCCACTCCTGGACCTTAATGTGCTTCTTCTTGAGCCACTCCTTTGTTGCCTTGGCCGTGTGTTTTGGGTCACTGTCATGCTGGAATACCCATCCACGACCCATTTTCAATGCCCTGGCTGAGGGAAGGAGGTTCTCACCCAAGATTTGACGGTACATGGCCCCGTCCATCGTCCCTTTGATGCGGTTAAGTTGTCCTGTCCCCTTAGCAGAAAAACACCCCCAAAGCATAATGTTTCCACCTCCATGTTTGATGGTGGGGATGGTGTTCTTGGAGTCATAGGCAGCATTCCTCCTCCTCCAAACACGGCGAGTTGAGTTGATGCCAAAGAGCTCGATTTTGGTCTCATCTGACCACAACACTTTCACCCAGTTCTCCTCTGAATCATTCAGATGTTCATTGGCAAACTTCAGACGGGCCTGTATATGTGCTTTCTTGAGCAGGGGGACCTTGCGGGCGCTGCAGGATTTCAGTCCTTCACGGCGTAGTTGAGACTCCTGAGTGGCGCAGTGGTCTAAGGCACTGCATCGCAGTGCTAACTGTGCCACTAGATCCTGGTTCGAATCCAGGCTCTGTCGCAGCCGGCCGCGACCGGGAGACTCATGGGCGGCGCACAATTGGCCCAGCGTCGTCCAGGGTAGGGGAGGGAATGGCCGGCAGGGATGTAGCTCAGTTGATAGAGCATGGCGTTTGCAACGCCAGGGTTGTGGGTTCGATTCCCACGGGGGGCCAGTATAAAAAATATATATATGTATTCACTAACTGTAAGTCGCTCTGGATAAGAGCGTCTGCTAAAATGACTAAAATGTAAATGTGTGTTACCATCTGTTTTCTTGGTGACTATGGTCCCAGCTGCCTTGAGATCATTGACAAGATCCTCCCGTGTAGTTCTGGGCTGCTTCCTCACCGTTCTCATGATCATTGCAACTCCACGAGGTGAGATCTTGCATGGAGCCCCAGGCCGAGGGAGATTGACAGTTATTTTGTGTTTCTTCCATTTGTGAATAATCGCACCAACTGTTGTCACCTTCTCACCAAGCTGCTTGGCGATGGTCTTGTAGCCCATTCCAGCCTTGTGTAGGTCTACAATCTTGTCCCTGGCATCCTTGGAGAGCTCTTTGGTCTTGGCCATGGTGGAGAGTTTGGAATCTGATTGATTGATTGCTTCTGTGGACAGGTGTCTTTTTATACAGGTAACAAGCTGAGATTAGGAGCACTCCCTTTAAGAGTGTGCTCCTAATCTCAGCTCGTTACCTGTATAAAAGACACCTGGGAGCCAGAAATCTTTCTGATTGAGAGGGGGTCAAATATTTATTTCCCTCATTAAAATGCAAATCAATTTATAACATTTTTGACATGCGTTTTTCTGGATTTTGTTGTTGTTATTCTGTCTCTCACTGTTCAAATAAACCTACCATTAAAATTATAGACTGATCATTTCTTTGTCAGTGGGCAAACGTACAAAATCAGCAGGGGATCAAATACTTTTTTCCCTCACTGTAACTCATTCCTCAACATACAACCACACCTAGCTAGCTACTCCACCACTATCCCAGGTCAGATACCTAGCCTGTGTGGTACTAAATGTCACCCAATTCCCTGTTTAGAACACTACTTATGGCCAGAGCCTGTATATAAGGAATAGGGTGCCATTTGGAACAAACCAATAGCTAGCTACTTCCTCACCATACAGCCATACATGCTCAGATGTGAAGTTAGTGTTTGGGTTACCCTATTGTTGTTCCCGAACTCTCTCAATGTCTCTAATGACCTGTTCCATCCCTGTTTCTCCTCCTGCCCCAGGCCCCTCCTCTGAGCCTTCGGTGGTGGAGTCTAAAGACCGCAAGGCCAACGCCCACCTCATCCTCAAACTGATGTGTGACAGCATGGTTCTCAGGCCACACCTCCGCGAGCTGCTCTCCGCTAAGTAAAGGCTCATTGTTTTTTCTTCTTTCTTTAAAAAAAAAAAAAGGAGCGTTCCATTCTGCTTTTGTATTTTATTGTTTATGATAGAGGCAGGTGTGATTGAAGGGGAGATTGAGAGTTGAGAAGGCCAGTGGGTCTGGTCAAGCCTTTTAATTTTATAACACAGTAATGCCTTGTTTCATTAAAATACTGAACTGAACTATTGCTCAAAAGGTGCTTTCTCTTGATATTTGTCCCCCCCACCTTTTTGTTGCTGTTCTAAAGTGTGTGTGTTTGACAGGGATGCCCGTGGAATGACCCCGTTCATGCTGGCAGTCAGTGGGAGAGCTTACCCAGCTGCCATCACTGTTCTGGAGGCTGCGCAGAAAATGGCCAAGGGTACGTCACTCACTACACTCAGTTCATAGATCTTTGGTTGAGAAAGAGGAGACTATTTGGCAGCGCTACTAATGGATGAGAATGCTGACATGTTGATGTAAAGCCATCTGAAGTCATTCATCTATACATAAAGTGATTATACATGTACTGTGTTTAAATTGGGAGAGAACAGAATTGTTTTAATGGGGAGACACTACCTAAACTTTATGCCTAATAAAAACCCAGATTTTAATGTTCCGTTGCAAAACCTGTCTGTGTTGTGTAGTGGGAGACCCTGGCATGACGGAGAAGGTGAATGCAGAGACTGTGTTCATGGAGATGATCTGTCCCTCGGGGACCAACCCTGACGACTCTCCTCTCTACGTCCTCTGCTGCAATGACACCTGCAGTTTCACCTGGACAGGAGCTGAACACATCAACCAGGTGAGAGAGACACACACACACACACACACCAGGTGGGTCTCTTGGGAGGACAATGCAACGCGCACAACAAATTAGTCAGCCGTTCACACTGGTTTGCTTTTTCACAGATTGGAATCTTTGCTGACCATTTACTCTTGTGTCCCAACTAGGATATCTTTGAGTGCCGGACCTGCGGCCTGTTGGAGTCTCTCTGCTGCTGCACTGAGTGTGCCAGGGTGTGTCACAAAGGACACGACTGCAAGTATGTACTTCACTCTCCGTTCTGGTGTCCTGTGTTAGTGGATTTTCTTACTTATATCCCGGTTTTATAATGTAATGCAATACTGGCACTGATACCTGTGATTTGCACCAGGCCTTTACAGTAAACGTTAATGTCTTTCTCCCCAGACTCAAGAGGACCTCTCCCACTGCGTACTGTGACTGCTGGGAGAAGTGTAAGTGTAAGACGCTGATCGCTGGACAGAAAGCTGCTCGCCTGGACCTTCTCTACAGACTGCTCACCACCACTAACCTGGTCACCAGCCCTAACAGCCGGTAAACACACACACCGACTGACTGTAGGCTGTATTTTGGGTTCTTTGCTAACACGTATTGTTTTTAAATCCAATGTTGGTTCTCTTCAATCTGTAAGGCGTCATACCATTGTATATTTTCGGGGGCTTTAGTAATGTGTTTTTCCTCTTCTCTCTGGCTGGCCAACAGGGGGGAGCATATCCTTCTGTTCCTGGTGCAGACTGTTGCTAGGCAGAGTGTGGAGCACTGCCAGTACCGGCCCCCTCGCATCCGAGAGGACAGGAACCGCAAGGCTGCCAATGCTGAAGGTGGGTGGAGGTTTACTACTGTTGTCAGGCCTGGTTTCACCTCTAGCAACACTGATACTCTTAGCACGATGGCTCAATGTTTATTTTCATTCACATCAATTCTCTATTCTAAGAGACAATTCTAATAGTTTTTTTTATGTTGTCCCTCCTGTGTGTCAGACTCTGACATGCCGGACCATGACCTGGAGCCTCCTCGCTTCGCCCAGCTGGCCCTGGAGAGGGTGCTACAGGACTGGAACGCTCTCAAGTCCATGATCATGTTCGGATCCCAGGAGAATAAAGACCCGTGAGTAGCCCCGCCTGCCTTCACCAGCTCAGTGTCACCTATCAAACCTCTCTCTGTCCATCCCTCCTACCTCTCTCTTGCCATCCCTTCTACCTCTCTCTGTCCATCCCTCCTACCTCTCTCTGTCCATCCCACCATTACCATAACTATTTTAGACAGCTGAAGCAAGCACACACATTTTCTTCAGGAAATGTACCTTATCGGGTGAGCAGCTGTTTTTAACTCTGGCGTCCTGGTTGTGTTGTTTTTCCAGGCTGAGTGCCAGCAGCCGTATCGCCCATCTCCTTCCAGAGGAGCAGGTGTACCTGAACCAGCAGAGTGGCACCATCCGCCTGGACTGCTTCACACACTGCCTCATCGTCAAGTGTGCCCCTGACATTACAGTAAGTCGGGTCAGTCTAGTCACCCCCCCCCCCACCCTTAAATTACTCAGAGCTTCTGGATTCAGTCAACCACAGTTGTAACACCTAGAGGACACACTGCCTATCTTCTGTTGCAAGTACTCTGTCTGGGTCGGTTTCTCAGACACAGATTAAGCCTAGTCCTGGACTAAAAACCTATTTCAATAAGAATTTCCATTGAGCATTTTTTAAAATCCAGGACTAAGTTTCATTTGGGTCAGAGAAGCTTGCCCAGAGGGTACACCACCTATCTATGTGGCAAGTACAACATAATCCCTCTAGGTGTTATAAGTATGTAGAGTCAACCTTGAAGGTGGTCCGTTCCGTGTGTGTTAGCTAACCGTCTCTGGATCTTCTCTGTCTGCTGTAGTTTATTGACACCCTGCTGGGGACCTTGGTGAAGGAACTGCAGAACAAGTACACTCCTGGCCGGAGAGAGGAGGCCATCGTCGTCACCAGGAGGTTCCTGCGCTCCGTGGCCAGGGTGTTTGTCATCCTCAGCGTCGAGATGGCCTCGTCCAAAAAGAAAAAGTATGAGTGCCAAATCCAGATTGATCTCCATTTTCCTGTTGTACTGGGCTAGTCCTTTAGTGGATTTAAACATAGCTTTTATATGTCTTGTGCTGCTCCTAACTCCTAGGTGAATAGAAACATAGCAACAGGACTGATTGGTACTACCAGTTGTGTACATCTAATCTCCTTTGTCTTTGTTCCAGTAACTTCATCCCCCAGCCCATTGGGAAGTGCAGGCGTGTCTTCCAGGCCCTGCTGCCCTATGCGGTGGAGGAGCTGTGTAACGTGGCAGAGTCCCTCATCGTGCCTGTGAGGATGGGCATCGCCCGGCCCACCGCCCCCTTCACCCTGGCCAGCACCAGCATTGATGCCGTGCAGGGAAGTGAGGAACTCTTCTCTGTGGAACCCTTGCCACCGAGACCCTCCCCAGACCAGTCCAGCAAGTGAGTTCGCACAGACCGACATGCAGACCGTGTTCCCCAGCTCTGTTGATTTGGAGGTCTTTGTGACCTGCCTCTGGGAAAATGTAATCTAGGGTAACACTTCTGCCATGTATAAATTGGTTTAAAGGGGCTTGGATTTAAACATGGGCATTGTTAACTCAAATGGTCTTGCTTGCCTGTGTGTGTGTCAGTCCTAGTCAGACTGCGTCGTCCTACATCATCAGGAACCCCCAGCCTCGCCGCAGCAGCCAGTCCCAGCCGGTCAGAGGAGGGAGAGACGAGGAGCAGGATGACATTGTGTCTGCTGACGTTGAAGAGGTGAAGAGTCTCACTAGAACAGTAACATTTCAATGGGGGGCAAAGATCAAAGTGTTGGGTGTAATCAGGGTTGCTGTCAGTTTAATTGGAATTTCAGTTTACTTCCGAAATTGAAATGGAATTTAGCCCAACCCTTGGTGTCCTGTGCTTTCTCTGTACTGATTCCCATTTGTCTACCTTTGTCTGTGGCAGGTGGAGGTTGTCGAGGGCGTTGCCGGGGAGGAGGATCACCATGAAGACCAGGAGGAACAGGGAGAGGAGAACGCGGAGGCAGAGGGACAGCATGATGAACATGATGAGGATGGTAAGAGACTGGACTGACGCCATCTTTTTTTCTACCACTGATGTGTTTAGAATGAAGCACATTTTGGAATCTTACTACAAATGATTGACTGTGATGATGCCTATGATGACGATGATGATGGCGTTTGAAGAGGGTGATGTCCTTTCCTCTCTAGGAAGCGACATGGAGTTGGATCTGCTGGCTGCCGCAGAGACCGAGAGTGACAGCGAGAGTAACCATAGCAACCAGGACAATGCCAGCGGGCGGAGGAGTGTTGTCACCGCAGCAACTGCCGGCTCCGAAGCAGGTATTATAATTCACACCATTGTCTTTTGTTTTCACATTTTAGATGAAGTCATTTTAATTGAATTGAAATCCCTGGTTTAATTTCCTCTGGGATGTGGCCACTGGCCAGCCACCCTTATTAATGACCTAATTTAACGATCCTGCCTGAGTTCTGGAGACTGCTAAATGGATATTGCTTTCTGCCTCACCATCCTCTTTAAATATCCAGTTGCTGTTCAGGCTGACTAATTATTTGTCTTGTCACATTATCACCAGTCTTGACTGGCCATCACACCAGCCAGTAAAAGGGAAGAGGCCCTTTTTTTGTTTATCAAAAGTTCCTTTTAGGTCACATTGATGTTCTTACCGCTGTTGACAACATGGCTTAAGACTGCAGACAAACTAGTCTACTACTAAGGCTCAATAATCCATGAGTATCATTACTCAATACTCAATGTATTTCATTTGCAGGAAGTAGAATGTCCCTGGCTTTTCAAAATGTTGGTATGGGCTTCTTTTTACTACAATGCATAATATATCAGGGCTAGAGTGACCTTTTTGAGATGCACACATAGCTTATCCTAAGGAGTTCTCCCTGTATTCTCTCCATCTCACATATCACCATGGTTCTCATCACCTAATAATATCATACTCACAAGTCTAACAGTCTTCTTGGTGTTTCCCCTTGAATAACAAACTCCATTTTGCCTTTTTGTTCTTTGTTTGTGGTTGTAATTGCGTTTGAGATGGCAAAGTCAGGAAAGATGTATATTTACGGTGTCTTTTCCCCTCAGACACTACTATGATCACAAAAAAATAAGACAAACAATAGAAATAAGAACTCATCATGATGGAACCAATGCCCTGTGCCCAGTATTTCAAAAAGTGATCGATCTGGATTTAGCCTATCGGATAGGATTAAATGCATAGCTGGAAATGGAATGAATAGAACGGGAGTCCCCATTTCAAGTTAGTATGTTAAATTCATTCTATTTCTATGCATTTAATCCTATCCGATAGGCGAAAACCAGATGGATAACTTTTGAAAAACTGGACCCTGGTGTAACTGGGGTACTTTAGCCTAATTTGAACATCAAGAAGCACCACAACGGTGCTTCTTGATGTTCAAATTAGGCTAAAGTACTGAGTTTAGCCGCTCAATGTAGCATGGTAGCTAGCTAGCAGTGGTGATATCTGGTCTTGTGGTGGTTTGGAACACTAACCTGCTACCTGGCAAGGTGAGCAGCCGCCCACACTAATCTCTCCTCTGTTTCCCCGTCCCCCACCTCTTCCTCCTCCAAGGTGCCAGCAGTGTTCCTGCCTTCTTTTCAGAGGACGACTCCCAGTCCAACGACTCAAGCGACTCGGACAGCAGCAGCAGCCAGAGCGACGACGTGGATCAGGAGACCTTCCTATTGGACGAGCCCTTGGAGAGGACCACCACCGCCTCGCACGCCAACAGTGCTGCCCAGGCGCCACGCTCCATGCAGTGGGCCGTACGCAACACCCCCAGCCAGAGAGCAACGGGCAGCGCCCCCTCCAGCTCGTCCACCCCTGCTGGTCAGTACTAATACTAATAATACTACTACTACTACTACTACTACCACCACACACACACTAGGCCGTATGCAACATTTCTCGCATATTAACACATCCAAGATAGACTGCTTTTAGAACAGTCTTGCAATTACTTTTTTAAATGTAATTTGACTGTCATTCTACCGCAAGAGCATATTGGACTGAGTCAGTGGGAAGCGTTTTCGTGTGATGATCTGCTGGGGAATATGTTGGTGAGGTCTGTCTGTGCTGACGGTCATCTGTCTGTGCCCTGCAGCGAGCTCCACAGGTCTGATCTACATCGACCCGTCCAACCTGCGGCGTAGCAGCGCCATCAGCACCAGCGCCGCCGCTGCGGCTGCAGCCCTGGAGGCCTCCAACTCGTCCAGCTACCTGACATCAGCCTCCAGCCTGGCACGGGCCTACAGCATCGTCATCAGACAGATCTCTGACCTGATGAGCCTCATCCCCAAGTACAACCACCTGGTCTACTCCCAGTACCCTGCTGCAGTCAAACTCACCTACCAGGACGCTGTCAACCTGCAGGTGACAGACACACAGTCCACACACAGGCTGACAGGCAGATCACGTTGTATTATGTTACCTACCAATGGTCACATGTTAAAGTGGTTCTGGAAGTATTTTTCAGCATGATTATTCTGTTATACCTATACGATAAGAAGCCATACAGACACATTTCTGAATAAGGCTAATAAAGTGAATCAAACGGTTTTGATGAGATGCAAATGCTATTGACTTTTACACTACACAAGTGCTATTGACGTTCTGACTGAAATAACCTTATCTGTGTGTTAAACCACCAGAACTTTGTTGAGGAGAAGCTGATCCCTACGTGGAACTGGATGGTGTCCATCATGGACTCTACAGAGGCTCAGCTGCGTTATGGCTCGGCCCTGTCCTCAGCGGGCGACCCCGGACACCCCTCCCACCCCCTCCACGCCTCGCAGCACTCCGCCCGCAGGGAGCGTATGACCGCCCGCGAGGAGGCTAGCCTCCGCACCTTAGAGGGACGCAGGTCTGGGTAAAATAAGTGTTGTCCAAATTGGTGTTATCCAAAGGTGTTATCCAATCTTTTCTTCAATATAGAATGCTTTATTGGCAATCAGCAGTGTTTCATAGGCCCCCACTAGTTTGCAATTGTTTATGGATTATATTTCAAGTCGCGATCTGTGCTGACGTGTGTTCCTTCCTTTCTCCCAGGCGTGCGGCCACTCTGCTGACAGTGCGTCAGGGGATGATGTCAGCGCGGGGAGACTTCCTGAACTACGCCCTGTCTCTGATGCGTTCCCATAACGACGAGCACTCTGACGTTCTGCCCGTGCTGGACGTGTGTTCTCTCAAACACGTGGCCTACGTCTTCCAGGCCCTCATCTACTGGATCAAAGCCATGAACCAGCAGACCACTCTGGACACAACACAGATGGACCGCAAGAGGTACAGACTCCCCTGGAATGGTGGACATGTTTACACACTCTTTCTCAACTGTCTTTTCTCAATTCTTCCATGGTTCCTCTCCTCTGACCTTGGCTTCTTCTGCAATGTTTTTTGCGAAGGAAGCGAGGATGTGAGGAATCAAGGAAAGCCTAATTGAGAAGGAGCCACTGACTCCCTTAGAAAATGACCCGCATGTCACATATTCAGTGTGATTTAACTCTATTTGTTTATCCCACAGGAACCGTGAGATTCTGGAACTGGGACTGGACAATGAAGATTCTGAACATGAGAATGACGAGGACACCAATCAAAGTAAGTTCATCGAATTATGAATGATATGCTTTTATATTTGTGTGTTCTATTTGAAGTGTTTTCGTACAGGTTTCTTAACCTCCTTATTTTTCACCTCAGTTTGATTGATAGCCATTTTAAGAGTTTGAGTTACTAGTCCATTGATCTGTGGAGCGCTGTTAGGTTGTTTTCTGGTATTGGAAGGCAGACAAGCCAGAAGAAAGGCAGTTAGGCAGAAACGAGGCAAAAAGAAGAGGGCAACTCCCAAAGGTACGGTTAAGTTCAGATTAGACAAACAGTTTTGCCCTTTTTGAGTCACTTAAATCTGACAAACAACACTTAAACGGTTTGCTCAATAAGCCACCTTAAGTCACTGTTAGTGAATCTATTTGCCCCTTTTCTAATTTTCTCTACTTTTGCATATTTTTTTATACATAATGTTATCAGATCTTCAACCAAAACCTAATATTAGATAAATGGAACCTGAGTGAACAAATAACACAATTACATACTTATTTTATAAACAAAGTAATGCAACACCCAATGCCCCTGTGTGAAATATGTAATTGCCCCCTTTACACTCAATAACTGGTTGCGCCATCATTAGCTGCAATGACTCCAACCAAATGCTTCCTGTAGTTGTTGATCAGTCTCTCACATCGCTGTGGAGGAATTTTGGCCCACTCTTCTATGCAGAACTGCTTTAACTCAGCGACATTTGTGGGTTTTCATGTATGAACTGCTCGTTTCAAGTCTTGCCACAACATCTCAATTGGAATTAGGTCTGGACTTTGACTAGGCCATTCTAAAACTTCAAATTTGTTGCTTTCTAACAATTTTCATGTAGTATATATTTTGGTTATTTGTAAACTCAGGTTCCCTTTATCTAATATTAGGTTTTGGTTGAAGATCTGATAACATTCAGTAGCAAAAATAGAGAAAATCAGAAAGGGGGCAAATACATTTTCACGGCACTCTCAACCTTGTTCCTGGAGTAGGTTTTTGCTCCAACCCCAGTTTTAACTAACCTGATTCAGATCATCAACCAGCTAATTAGGGGAATCAGGTGCGCTTGATTAGAGTTGGCTTGAACCTACAGGACGGTAGCTCTCCAGGAACAGGGTTCAAGAGCCCTGATATAGGTAATAGGCAGTTGTTTGCACTATGTACAGTAGTCTTTGGTCAGTCTTTCCTTGTTGGCCAGTCTTTCCTAGTGGGCCAGTCTTTCCTAGTGGTCTTTTGCAGTGTGGAGAAATGCAGGGAAGCAGTGCTGACCTCTCTCCCTCTCAGGCTCCATGCTCCAGGATAAGGAGGATGACCCGGTCCCTGCTGAGACGGGACAGAACCACCCGTTCTTCCGGCGCTCTGACTCCATGACCTTCCTGGGCTGTATCCCCCCCAACCCCTTCGAGGTCCCCCTGGCCGAGGCCATCCCCCTGGCAGACCAGCCTCACCTCTTGCAGGTTAGCGCATTTCTTTAATTTGCACTGACCGGTATAGGTCATTATCAATAAAACGTCACAATACGGTGCAGAGCGTTCGATTGGCTGCTGGGGGGCAAGGAGACCTCCAGCTGCTCTAAAACCATTGACAACTATGTGCAGTTTTAAAGGGATTGATAAATACATGTTATAACTATTTGGTTTTAATATCACCTCTTGAAGAGCATAGTCAGAACTACACATTTCAGATTATTCCTCATGTAGTTCTATCATCAGAGTTATACAGCAAGTAACTGCATGCTTTTCATGATCAGTAAACATCAATTGATCATGTATTTTCAGATACGTAAGGGTAGCCTATCATTTGGCATGTAGCCAGCTAGCTAAGCAAACTGTGTCACTTAGCTTACTTCATCAGAGGTTAGGCTTTTGGAAACAGCTTGACATCGGCAAGTCCTCGTCAAGTTGTCATTCGTACTACTGTAATCACCACTATAGATGGCAAGCAAATTAAACAATATTTGGATATAGCCATCTAGTTTATCCTCTGAAAGTTAGCTTGTTAACTAGCCATATTGACATGATCTGTTATTAGCTAGCTAGCCAATTTGACGTGGTCCATAAATCAATGTAGCCTATCATGTCTGTCAGCAGCAATCGTGATTAAACACAAAAAATGTTGGAAAGGGTTTAATGTTAGCTAACTTCACTAAGTAGATCTACGCTGGTTGGAGAAAAAAGTACGTTAGTTCTACTTAGCACTATGTTTAACCAACTGTACAAAGTTTCTACCGGTAGCTTGCAAAGTAAACGTCATTATCAGCTAACGATAGGCTTACATCAGCAAATGCGTTGCTTGACAGGCAGAGCCCACAAAGAATGGGGAAATGAACCTAAACCACTCATACTTATCAGGTATGGTTAGTTCACTTTTCACTAAATTATCAAATTAATGGCGGCCAATATTGAGATATTGTGAGGCTACCCTCACGTATCTGGAATTACATGATCAATTGATGTTTACTGATCATGAAAAGCGTGCAGTTACTTGCTGTATAACTCTGATGTTAGAACTAGCTAAATATGGAATAATCTGAAATGTGAAGTTCTGACTATGCTCTTCAAGAGGTGATATTAAAACCAAATAGTTTTAATAACAACAAATAACATTTATTTAACAATCCCTTGTCAATGGTGTAGTTGTCAATGGTTTTAGCAGAGCTGGGAGTCTCCTTTCACGCCAGCAGGCAAATAGAATGCTCTGTACCTTATTGTGCCATTTTATTGATAACTACCAACAAGAGAAATTCTATTAACAAAGTGGAATTAAAGTGACGTGCAGTCGTAATGGGCTCACAAAACAGCCTCTTCTGTACATACAGCCTCTTCTGTACATACAGCCTCTTCTGTACATACAGCCTCTTCTGTACAATCCTTAATGCGGTGTTAAGACAGTAATTATGTTAACACAGCTATAGAGCTTCTTTGCCTCCTTATACCTTTATGGGGCAAGCAGTGCAATATACTCTAGAAGTCAATAAGTCCACCACTACTAATAAGTTGCTCATCTCTGTTTTTTGTTTGTTACAATAATATGACACTGCAACTTATTTTATTTTTTTCTACCTCCCAGCCCAATGCAAGGAAGGAGGATCTGTTTGGCCGTCCTAGTCAGGGCCTGTACTCGTCCTCGTACACAGCAAGCAAAGGCCTGGCCGAGGCCACCCTGGACCGCAGCTGCCTGGAGGTTAACATGGGATCCTCTCAGGTATACATAACGCAACGCACTGCCCGCCCTGACAACACACCGGCCCTGCGCCAATACTCTTATCATGCACCCTTCCTTTATCCCTCGTCCCTTCAATCAACATGCATCCTTCCCTCATCTCCCGTTCCCTCCTTTCTTGAAAGAATCACTGGTCTGACATGACTGGATTGGTGAAAGCAACGCAATGGAAACTGGAAAGCTTGCTTACGCCAATCTATGTTAGGTCAGTGATTAGTACTTCATGGAAGAAAAAGAGGAAGGAAAGATGCATCAAATAATTGGAACAGGGCCACAGTCTTCAAAGTACATTTCATCATAAAAAAAAACATTCATTATAGCACCATTCACTTCAACCAGAGCTGTGTTGTGTCCCCATGGATCCCACAGATCCTACCCACCAAGATGTCCTACTCAGCCAACCTGAAGAACGTGATGAGTATGGAGACTAGTCAGCGCGGCCGAGAGGACCAGCCCATGGACCAGGAGCTAGTGGCTCCAAAGCCAGGCCCCTCACCGCACGACCTAGCTGCCCAGCTAAAGAGCAGCCTCCTGGCTGAGATAGGCCTCACCGAGAGTGACGGACCCCCGCTCCCTTCCTTTAGGTATGGTACACGTCTTAGTGACTAGTAAATAAATGAAAATCCCATCTAGGTATGCTTTCTTAGTTCGCTCTCTCTTTGCTTCAATAAGGAAACATTGAATATAGTTATAAAGTGTTTTCCCCCCTCAGTTCTCTCCCTCTGCATCTTACAACTGCATATGTAAATGCTCCTTACTCTCCCGTCTTTGGTATTAACAAGGAAGTAACATCTCTGTGCCCTCTCCTGTGTTCTCCAGACCCCACTGTAATATTGACTAGGAAGTATAACATCTCTGTGTCCTCCTCTCCAGACCCCACTGTAGTTTCATGGGGATGGTGATCTCCCATGACATGCTGCTGGGCCGCTGGCGTCTGTCTCTGGAGCTGTTCGGACGCGTCTTCATGGAGGACGTTGGAGCAGAGCCTGGATCGGTATGCACACTCAGGGATTGGTGTTGAAACACTTGTACTTTTATTATATTTACAGTATTTCCCCCACCCCAAACCATTAATACAATGAAATCCACAAAATTATACAGCTAGACATACACAAAATAAAGAAAAATACCATTACCAAGATGATGGGCTAGAAGCATGGGGAAATGTCTAGATAGTTTATGAATTGCCTGGCTGGGCTGTTGAACAGCGCATTGATAATTCAAATGGAACTGTTAACAGGCTTTACCCGTGGATTATCGTGAATAACTAACGGCTATCAACCAATCAGCATCCCGGATCCAAATGTACGCTTTTATAACGGTCACTACAGCACTACAGATTTCTGTCCCCAGATCCTGACAGACAAACATGTAATAAAGAAAAGTACAATTACCAAGATGAGATCAGGACTAATTAAACATAAAAACAGTTGAAGATCTAACCAGACATTTAATCCTGTCTGTCTGATCCCGTCCCCAGATCCTGACCGAGCTGGGGGGCTTTGAGGTGAAGGAGTCTAAGTTCCGCCGGGAGATGGAGAAACTCCGTAACCTCCAGTCCCGTGACCTTGCCCTGGAGGTGGACCGTGACCGTGACCAGCTGATCCAGCAGACCATGAGGCAGCTCAACACCCACTTTGGCCGGCGCTGCACCACCACACCCATGGCTGTGCACCGCGTCAAGGTCACCTTCAAGGACGAGCCGGGCGAGGGTAGTGGCGTGGCCCGTAGCTTCTACACTGCCATCGCCCTGGCCTTCCTGTCCAATGACAAGCTGCCCAACCTGGACTGTGTGCAGAGTGTCAGCAAGGGCATGCAGGCCAGCAGTACGTGTCATCACGATTACAACTCAAGTATGACATTGAGTATGAAACTACTAGCGTCAATTTATTAATTACTTAACCCAAATGTCACTTAAACATGGTGGTGGTGACAACTTACTACTACCAACACTCTGGGGGAAGCAATAGGAATTTCAGAATAGCATAGAGATATATCTTTCCTAAAGTCTCCCTCTGTGTGTAGATCTGATGCAGCGGCTGAGGAACAGAGACCGGGAGAGGGAGCGGAGGAGTGGAGGGCTCCGAGCCGGCTCTAGGAGAGACCGAGACAGGTGAGAGACCAACCTCCCTGCCCATCAACCCTGTGGTTGTAGTGTGTTTTGGGCTATTAGGACATGTTGCCTTTCAGAAAACATTTGACCTTCATCTGTTAATGTGTTAGGTTGGAGTTACACAGAGCAACTTTCAAGCAAATTTAGTTGCAGTTAGAGGTTGCAAGTGACATCTCAAGAAACTTTGCTGATATACGAAGTAACTCAAACGTGATTGAAATTGCGTGCAACAGCCAATCAAATTGAAGCTGCTATTGTCATATGGTTTGAGAAGTCTTAACTCAACTAATGTAATCTGCTGCATTACATCATGATTTCACAAATTAATTGTTTATCCAACCGCATGGTTATTGTATAAGAATGGTTTTGGAGATTATGCTGGCTGTACAATTTAGCTAGCTAGTCAAAATGAAATTGACAGCAGTTCATGTTGGACAATTTCAGTTGAATCTGGTCTGAGAGAGGTCTGGGTTCACTTCAAAAATTACATTTATTGACTACCAAACCATGTACATTAACCATGACTTCCCATAATGCCAATATTTATTTACAGCTCCCGTTTGGCTAATGTCTCTTCTACCAACCTTGATCGCGGTTCCCGCAGCACTGACAGCTGTGTTGACATGACAACTGGGTCGGAGTTCCGAACCTTCAAATGGAACATGTGCGAAGCATTCATTTTGATTGGCTGTTGCTTGCAACTAGTGCACAAAGTTGCATTTTTTTGCAACTGGATGCATCCAAGTTGTAGATTAATTGCTTATCAGTTGCTGGGGGTGTTACACGAAGCAATCCAAATGCAACATAGTCTGAAAGTTGTAACTATAGCCTTAGACATCTCACTACTCAACTATACCAAAAGTATTATTTTTTTTACACTGCTGAGCCGAGCCAAACCTAGCTGGCCTGGTTACGCATCCATCATAGTTTCTGGCCTGCGCTGCATTGTCTTACGTCGGATAGCGCAAACACTCATGGGATAGCTACAAAGAAGTCAGTCTACAATATGCTGTCCTAACATTTGAAAAGGTTACCAAGGTGACAACGTCCACTGAATCTCCTTTCATCCTCAAGAGTCAGTGAATCTTACCAAAAACTATAAACCTGGAGCTAATTTCTTTTTTTAAATGTCATGAGCAAGGCTTCACTACCTAATTCTATATCTAGCGAAGGTGTTTTGTGGTGGTAGAATCTGTATTTATGAAATTCTAAATGTGTACGAACATTTCAAATCAATCCATATGAAAAGAAAGACAGGGATGCTAACACCAGTTCACACACTCAATGCTGAATAATCCATCTAGCTAGCTAGTGTAGTGAAGTTCTAGCTATGCACATGAGTTCTCATGATATCTGTTCTGCTGTGATTAGTGCACCGAGTTCTACAGCACAGCTGACTTCTCTCTGCGACGTTATCGCGTTGGCCAATTTTTACTGAGTAGCGAGGCACAATGGCAGCTGTTAGTCGGATACATGCTGATTTCTGAGAACAGTCCCATAACTTTGGTTCTGTACAACTTCATCAACAAGCTGTTAAACTAGCTACCGTATGGCCATTCAAACAAGGTTGTACTAGGCTGCTAGCTGGAGCATGGTTTGCCATAGTAGCCAGTGTGTCATAGCTACCGAGAGCGGAGCGATTTTCAGAATTAGGAACTAGTGTTAGACGGATGAGCAAAATTGATTTTTAGAGATGAGTTCCACGTCCTACAAGACCGATCGGTTGATGGACGAGCATCGCGTAGTAGTGACGAGCATCACATAGGAGTGACGTGATCTGGCGTAAGACAATGGCCTGCACTGGCCAGTTTGGTTCGGGTCGGCACGATGGTGTAGAAAGTTTGAAGGCGCTAGCTAACCTTCCCTTCTGTGTGTGTTCTAGGGACTCGAGGAGACAGCTGTCCATTGACACCCGGCCCTTCAGGCCAGCCTCAGAGGGGAACCCCAGTGACGAACCTGACCCCCTGCCTGCCCACAGACAGGCCCTGGGAGAGAGGCTGTACCCCCGCGTCCACGCTATGCAGCCGGTACCTACCAGCTTTACAACAATCAAACAAGCACAGAAATTATACTTGTCTTGTGATGAAGTATCTGTAAAGTAATAAAGTATCTATCATCTATAAATACAGTATCCAATCTATAATGCGTAATATCTATATACAATCAACAAGGAATACTGTATGTGATGGGTGGTGAATAAGTGATAACTTCAGGACAGTGATACATAATGTGACTGATTGGGGTTGTTCCTTCCTCTCCAGGCGTTTGCCAGTAAGATCACAGGGATGCTGCTGGAGCTCTCCCCAGCCCAGCTGCTGTTGCTGCTGGCCAGTGAGGACTCTCTCAGGGCCAGGGTGGAGGAGGCCATGGAGCTGCTCATTGCACATGGAAGGTATAGTACAGTGTCCTATTCACCATTCTGTTGTCATTTTGTTCTCAAAATGGCACCCCTACTCACAGTGCACTACTTTTGACCAGAGCCCCTAAATGCTGAATAGGGTGCCATTTGGGACGCATCTTGTCACCCTACACAATTTCAAGGATGCCCTCTTGGCCAGGTCTCCCTTGTGAAAGTGGTATTTTGACCTCAATAGGACAACCTGGTTAGATAAAAGTGAAATAAAGGATACACTGACTAAAACCCCTCTCTCCTTCCACAGGGAAAATGGTGCTGACAGCATACTGGACCTGGGTCTCCTGGAGGCTCCTGAGAAAGCACAGGTAAACTTCAGCTCTCCATCTCCGGTCCCAGCATGCCTCAGCTCTGTGGTCCAGGCACAAGTCATTAGTGCCTGAGAGAAAGTTGTATGAAGAATAAAAGGAATGTGGACATTCATGTACTGGTTAGAATTCTCTGAATGTGGCCTTTTTAGAGGTTTACTATAACATAATACAAATATTCACCTCATGATCACCCAATTATATTATGCTCTAATAATAACAGAGGGGATATAGGGGACTGTTTAATGTCAATATTTCAGCCTTAGCAACCTTTCTCAAGACCAGTCTCTTCTATTTTACTGGGTGGCACTAGGGCTGTGGCGGTATGACATTTTGTCAGCTGGTGATTGTCAAGCAAATAACTGCCACTCTCATGGCAATTGACCGTTAATTAACATAAACACGTGTAGCATCTCCTGGCTTCCATGCATAGCCCACAAGCCACTGATGCAGAGCTTTTGGAACATCTACATTTTTAAAAGTATAATAAATCAATTTAGTATAGCCTACACATCACAATAAATCCATGATTTATTTTAGACAGGTCTAAAGAAACACGATATTAAGAAAATGTGGTCTATTTCAAAAGAACAGAATAGCATACTCGTAGTTGTCCTTATGTTAGGCCCTGATATGGCTATGGCTGTGGGCTACACTAGTTCATTTAGCAGACAAGATTTGCTTAGAATTCCGTGGGATTATTTTTTATTATTTTATAGTATGAAGAATACAATTGAACATAGCTTAATAAAATAGAAAGGTTGTTTTCTCCAAACGATTTCAGAGGAAGTGTGCACATGCGGCTATTCTGTGTTGAGCGGTTAACAAAGGCACTGGTCCTCCTATACGCTTGATTTAGAGTTATTTATGCAACTTTAGTTGTGATACAAAGGTTGGGCTATATGTTTTGATTTTAATACATTCTAAGGCTGCATGATGGGACTCTAATGATGATTTGAAAAAAGTCGCAAATTGCACACACTTCATCAGTTTGACAAGCACTTGATAATATTCTCACCAGGCCTTGAATTTCCCAGCGGCATCCCCCTTGTGTGGCCGTAATGCCCCCTAAAAAAATCTGTGCCTTTTGCGGCCAAAGTGGCTGTTGTGCCCTTGGGCTGAATATAATAATTATAATTCCCGGCTGTCGTGCTCCGAAGCACCTCGCACTCACATGGCTCTCTGATGTAGCCAATGCCCCTCACGTGATCGGGTCCTTCTCATAGGCATTTCAGCTAAGAAGTAGGCTACAAGTGAATGAAGACACACATCGGGGACGCAACTGCGAAGATGTTAGAACTGTCCACATTTAGCTTACCTTTCATCAGCCAACAAGATGACTAGGCCTGACGAACAGCAAAAGCACTAGCCTATGTCAATCTACTATCCCCCATAGTACAGTACTCTGGGACGGTTGTGGGATGCGATAGATCCCAAATTAATACAACCACTAGCATAAAAAAATACTTTGAAAAGCAATGAGGCTGATGCAACAGATCAGAACGTTTAGCTTAAAATGTTGATAAACGTTTAGGCTTTCTTCACATTATTATAATAATAATAATAATATGCCATTAAGCAGACGCTTTTATCCAAAGCGACTTACAGTCATGCGTGCATACATTTTTGTGCATGGGTGGTCCCGGGGATCGAACCCACTACCTTGGCGTTACAAGCACCGTGCTCTACCAGCTGAGCTACAGAGGACCACGTTATAAGCGTAGGAATGCGCACACGGCAGTAGGCTATAAGCGCGAATGTTCCAAAATGCAATCAATTAGCGGGAAAACACTGTTCTCAAAAATGACAGCAAATGCGATCTATTTATGTGTTGCTTTATTATAAAGGTGCATTTTTATGGTGAAAATGTTCTTCCCCAAACTTAACTCATGCACAGCCTATGTATGCCAGTTAGGCTCTACACCGGTTATAAAGCGGATTAATGTGCCTAATTTTAAGAAGTTATTTGGCCACTTTCATTGTGATACAAACCTTATCAAAACATATAGGCCTATGGGCTAAGCTACGATTACATTTGCATTGAGGTCAGAGTGATTAGAGGGACAATAGAGTGCTGAGTACCAGGCAGTTAGCAAGTTTGGTAGGCTACTAATGACCATCAGCAGCATCAGAGCTTGGAGAAGCCTAATTACCGTGACTACACGGTCACGTGGAATTTGACTGCCGTCGTGACTCGTGACTGCCGGTGTGGCGGTAATACGGTCACCGTGTCAGCCCTGAGTGGCACTGATTTTCATTATTTTACGCTGTAATAACAATAGAATTAGTCAATTATTGTCAATTATGAATAAAGTTCCTCATTTCCTGGTTGTAGCAGCAGGAGAACCGTAAGCGTCATGGCTCCACCCGCAGTGTGGTGGACATGGAGCTGGATGACCCTGAAGACGGAGATGACAACGCTCCCCTGTTCTACCAGCCCGGGAAGAGAGGATTCTACTCTCCCCGGCCCGGCAAGAACACAGAGGCCAGGCTCAACTGCTTCAGGAACATCGGCAGGTAAGTAGGGACCACTGGCTGAGTCCTGACATCCTATTCCCTTTATAGTGCAACCAGGACCCATAGGGAGTGCAGCCTCTATTTACTTGTATTCAGAGATGAAACAACAAAATTACAATTATATGTAGCCTACAAAGAAATTCCAAGTATTTAATTGTTTAGTTTTTTTGTTTATTTCCTCCAGAATACTAGGGCTGTGTCTGCTGCAGAATGAGCTCTGTCCAATTACCTTGAACAGACATGTCATCAAGGTGCTACTTGGCAGAAAGGTAATGAGTTCCACTGTTATATGGGCACTGTTGTACTCTGCTATATGGAAACTGCTACATCTGGACTTGTACACGGATAGAGTTCTCATCCGTATGTGTGTGTGTGGTGTGCAGGTGAACTGGCATGACTTTGCCTTCTTTGACCCGGTAATGTACGAGAGCCTGCGGCAGTTGATCCGTCACTCTCAGGCTGGAGAGGCGGAGGCTGTGTTTGCAGCCATGGACTTGGCCTTCGCAATAGACCTGTGCAAAGAGGAAGGGGCTGGACAGGTAAAGAACTCACAGATTTTTCAATTTGTTATATTTTTGCAATCACCTCTGATGACTGCATGCTCTGGTTTTAATGCACTCTGTCACAACTGGCATTTCACTGTACTTGTACATGTGACATTAAAAACTTGAAACTGCCACGTTTTGCATTTATCAGGCGTTGACTGTATTTTGAAAACCCTTCTCTTCTTGACACTAATTCTGACTGAGAGAATGTTTTGAAACATTGCATTATATTATTAATATGACTTATCTGCTGTCCATGGCTATATCAGGTGGAGCTGCTGTCAGGTGGGGTCAACATGCCTGTGACTCCTCTCAACGTTTACGAATACGTGAGGAAGTACGCCGAACACAGGATGCTGGTAGTCGCCGAGCAACCTCTTCATGTGAGTTGTACACTGTCTCACGTGGCACTGTATACAAGTGAATTACCATTCATTATAATAAGGGGAACCAAGTGGGGCATTCTGTATTGAGTTAGGTCTAAAGTTAGCCTGGTCCCAGATCTGTTTGTGTTTTTGGCATGACAATGGCCATAGGAGTTTCCGAAATAGCAAATCTGACACCAGGCCAGTCTAAAGCTGGAGAAGGGATAAGCCTAGATGTGTACAGAGACTCAATATTGTTGAGCGTAAATGCATGTGAGATTAATACCATGTTCTCTCTCAGCCGATGAGAAGGGGATGGATGTGTACTGTATATAAAGATGTTAACATGCAATGTTAATATTGTTTTGTCTCTCTCAGGCGATGAGGAAGGGTCTGTTGGATGTCCTTCCTAAGAATGCCCTGGAGGACCTGACAGCTGAGGACTTCAGGCTGCTGGTCAACGGCTGTGGAGAGGTCAACGTGCAGATGCTCATCAGCTTCACGTCCTTCAACGATGAATCTGGTACAAAGACCTTGGCCCGTATTCACAAAGAATCTCAGAGTATGAGTGCTGATGTAGGATCAGTTTTGCCTTTTTGATCACAATTAATAAGATTATGTGGAGGGGGAGACCTGGTCCTAGAACTGTAAAATCTGGATGCATTTAGGTTTCCTTTTGTTATTGATCCTCACCCTTACACTTTTAGCCATGCAGTTGGAGCAGTTGGAAGTCTTGTAACATAAATAAGTTTGTACTTTTACATGACTTAAATGTGTTTGAGTTTATGGTTTTTATTCCATGTTGAGTCACTTATTTTTGTTATCCACTCTGAATCTCAACAGGGGAAAATGCTGATAAGTTGTTGCAGTTCAAACGCTGGTTTTGGTCCATCGTGGAGAAGATGAGCATGACTGAGAGGCAAGATCTGGTAAGAAATGATTTTCACTACCTGATGCAGTCCCAGCTTATTACATGTCATTGTTATCTGCACAATGTCTAATACAAATTCCAATACAAAAATCTGAGTCCAATGTATTTATTACACAACTTTGAACCTTGAGACTGTGTTTTCCTCTCTCCCTCCCTGCAGGTGTACTTCTGGACCTCCAGTCCGTCTCTGCCAGCCAGTGAGGAAGGCTTCCAGCCCATGCCCTCCATCACCATCAGGCCTCCGGACGACCAGCACCTGCCCACGGCCAACACCTGCATCTCGCGCCTCTACGTGCCACTCTACTCCTCCAAACAGATTCTAAAACAGAAACTCTTACTAGCCATTAAGACCAAGAACTTTGGTTTTGTGTAGAGGTTGACAAACATGTTTACCTGTTGTGTAATATTTACCTAGTTCAATTTTTGTAGATTTGTTTTTTGTCTATACAATTTTATGGAATTCAAAGAAAATACAAAAATGCTGTCGCTCCCCTGGCGGTTATTTTGTTTGTGTTGTGAACACAGACTGCTTGTTCTTATTTTATTTTAATTTTTTTAGTTCTGAAGATAATATACATTCCTGCATTGGCTTTGTAAAGTTGAAGCCCTCGGCTCCGCTCTATTGGCTTAAACCTTTACTTCCCAGGAATTTGGCTCAACAGCAAACTGTGTGCCGAAACCCAGCCAAAGAGGACCGCAGTAGAAGTATTTAAAAAGTAAAAGTATAAAAAACCCACTGTGATTATGATTTTGTTCCTTGCCCTAAACAGAACACTTACTATCACTGACAGTTCGCTGCTGCCTTGGTGGAAAGTAATTATTTTTCTTGTATAGGGGGAGTAGGGAATTACAAAATAAACTTGGATGCAAATTATATTTTTAAGTCTCTTGATTGTTGTCGAATGTCTTTCTGAATATGGTTTAAATCGATGATTTTCTCACAATAATTGCTAGGCATGCTGATAAAACCTGCTCTTTAAAAAGATTGCAATGATTTAGATTGGGCAAATACATCCAAGCATACAATAAAACAGGCCACATACATTCTATTTGACCAGGTGGACAGCTATGGTTCAGCTATGGTTCAGTTTGGTTCAAGATATGTGATTCACCATTGAGCATGGCTTTTAGTCAAATATACTGATAACTAACCCTAATTCATCTGTTCTAGTCCAGAACCACACTTAATCTGTGTCCGGAAAACCAACACTTTAAATGATCGATGAACTGAATGGGGAAATTCATCAGGACTTCAGAGGGACGCCTCCACCCTTTCCATGAAGAAGTTGCACCAATCGTAGAGCTGGATACTGCTAAGCCCCGCCTGTTTCTGTGGCTCCTTGAAATCAACCTTCTTGCTTTATCACAGTGGGCAAGAAAGCGGTTCATTAGTCATACGATCTGAGACACACATAGCTAGCTATATGAGGCTAACCAATTTCGACCGACTCAAAAGTTACATTAATGACATCTAGCTAACGCGTTAGCGGCTAGGTGGATGACAAGCTAGCGATGATCGTGGTTTTATTGTTTGGCCTGTCACAACCGTTTTTTTTAGCCAGCTAACGTTAACTTTAGCATATTCTTTCTGTCAATCATCGAGATAAACCCAAATGGCAGAGAACTGGCAGGACGCGACCTGTCAACAGGTGAAGTTGATAGCAGGTCGCCTGAATGAGCTTCTTTCCACCGGCCTAGACCTCTTGCACTCAGAACTCGGGGTGGATTTTGGAGTGAAGCCCGAGATTCCGCCATGGTTGATCTTCTTAGCAGCGTGCATTGGGCTCGTGCTAATGGTGGCTATGTGGGCCTCGGCCTGTCGTTGGCTGTTCAAGAAGCGAGCGACCATAATTGAAGTTGATGAGACTATTGAAAGCACTAAACCAGCTCCTATCAAGGTTGCGAGAGCAGAGGAACAGAAGAAAAAGAAAAGGAAACCTACAGAAAAGGTAATGTTTCCAATGTTGCCTTACTAGCTAGTTATGCTATGCTAATTATGACAGCTCTAACGTCACAGTAGCTAGCTAGCTAGTAGTAGCCGACATTAGCATGATTCGGCTAGCTAGATGAACCTGTCACACGAGCCAAACTCATATTTTTTTCAAATTCAGCCTTGTCTTCTCTTTTGTCCCGCAGAAATCACAGCCAAATGGTCGTACAGTTGCTGAGCTGCAAGAGGAAGTCAGAGTGACAGAAGACAACCTGCCAGTAGTGCCACATCATTCTCCTCAAGTCAAGACAGAAAAGGCTTCTGAGGTAGGCCTAATGTTGCTTGCAGAGACAAATGCTTGTATGCTAGCCTAGGAGACTAGTGAAAGAGTTGAATCTGTTGTATGCAAAACAAAGTCCGTTGTATGTAAACTAAGGTCAGGTCTGCTTGGGTATAATTAGCTATGTAATATCCCAATTTCTGCGCTAAACATGCCTTGAAGATGAGAACGGGCCTTATGCCGTATGTAGTGGAGTTTTACTAGTGATGATGTGGCTTTTAGACTAGAGGCCTGCCTCCCTTAGGACGCCTACTGTCCTGTGATGTGCAGGGGCCAGCTGTCAGTGTCTGGTTGCCAGATCTTAACTTGCAGATGCAGCAAATCTTAAAGGATGGGACCGATGGCTTCCTGATTTAGCTAGTGTCAAGTGTGGCTACTCCGTGATCAAATACAGCTCTCAACCCAGCTGACTGTCAATCAATGCTCTTTATAGTTGATTTTGGCATCATTCTGCATTGAGGCGCTGACATTTTAAATTTTTTTTATTTGATTTGTTGATGTTTGGTTTATAGCGTTTGAGAGTGTAAGTACGGTATACCCTATAAATGACATGTCAAAAGGCTCTTGGTAGACAGATTTAGGGGAACAGGATGGTGTACAGTTGAAGTCGGAGGTTTACATACACCTTAGCCAAATACATTTAAACTCAAGTTTTTCACAATTCCTGACATTTAATCCTAGTAAAAATTCCCTGTCTTAGGTCAGTTAGGATCACCACTTTATTTTAATGTGAAATGTCAGAATAGTAGAGAGAATTATTTATTTATTTCATCACATTCCCGGTGGGTCAGAAGTTTACATAAACTCAATTAGTATTTGGTAGCATTGCCTTTAAAATGTTTAACTTGGGTCAAACGTTTTGGGTAGCCTTCCACAAGCTTCCCACAATAAGTTGGGGGAATTTTGGCCCATTCCTCCTGACAGAGCTGGTGTAACTGAGTCAGGTTTCTAGGCCTCCTTGCTCGCACACGCTTTTTCAGTTCTGCCCACAAATGTTCTATAGGATTGAGGTCAGGGCTTTGTGATGGCCACTCCAATACCTTGACTTTGTTGTCCTTAAGCCATTTTGCCACAACTTTGGAAGTATGCTTGGGGTCATTGTCCGTTTGGAAGACCCATTTGCGACCAAGCTTTAACTTCCTGACTGATGTCTTGAGATGTTGCTTCAATATATCCACATAATTTTCCTTCCTCATGATGTCATCTATTTTGTGAAGTGCACCAGTCCCTCCTGCAGCAAAGCACCCCCACAGCATGATGCTGCCACCCCTGTGCTTCACGGTTGGGATGGTGTTCTTCGGCTTGCAAGCTACCCACTTTTTCCTCCAAACATAACGATGGTCATTATGGCCAAACAGTTCTATTTTTGTTTCATCAGAGCAAAGGACAGTTCTCCAAAAAGTACGATCTTTGTCCCTATGTGCAGTTGCAAACCGTAGTCTGGCTTTTTTATGGCAGTTTTGGAACAGTGGCTTCTTTCTTGCTGAGCGGCCTTTCAGGTTATGTCGATATAGGACTTGTTTTACTGTGGATATAGATACTTTTGTACCTGTTTCCTCCAGCATCTTCACAAGGTCCTTTGCTGTTGTTCTGGGATTTATTTGCACTTTTCGCACCAAAGTACGTTCATCTCTAAGAGACAGAACGCGTCTCCTTCCTGAGCGGTGTGACGGCTGCGTGGTCCCATGGTGTTTATACTTGCGTACTATTGTTTGTACAGATGAACGTGGTACCTTCAGGCGTTTGGAAATTGCTCCCAAGGATGAACCAGACTTGTGGAGGTCTACAATTTTTTGGCTGATTTCTTTTGATTTTCCTATGATGTCAAGCAAAGAGGCACTGAGTTTGAAGGTAGGCCTTGAAATACATCCACAGGTACACCTCCAATTGACTCAAATGATGTCAATTAGTCTATCAGAAGCTTCTAAAGCCATGACATCATTTTCTGGATTTTTCCAAGCTGTTTAAAGGTACAGTCAACTTAGTGTATGTAAACTTCTGACCCACTGGAATTGTGAGACAGTGAATTATAAGTGAAATAATCTGTCTGTAAACAATTGTTGGAAAAATTACTTGTCATGCACAAAGTAGATGTCCTATCCGACTTGCCAAAACTATAGTTTAACAATACATTTGTGGAGTGGTTGAAAAAACGAGTTTTAGTGTATTTAAACTTCCGACTTCAACTGTGTGATTTCAGTTCTATATATATATATATATATATATATAGACCTAGCTTGACCGCGTTGACTTGATTGAGTGACTTTCATAAAATGGGGTTTCTGTCCTAATGGTGCAGGGGGTGATAAGTCTGTATGTTACCACTTTCCCTTCCCAGTAACTTTGCCTTGTAGCATTAATCCACCATACATGCTGAATTCTATATGTTTAGGTAAAGAAGACCAAGAAGAAGCAGAAACAGGCAGTAAAGGAGGCTAAGACAGCTTCTTCTCATGGCAAGGAATCAGAGGAAGGTACGACATACAGCACCACCACTAATACCACCAACTGTTTCAATCAATTGTGCCTAGCAAAGCGTGGTGGGGGCAGACATTTACAGCTAATCGTTACGTCCTTTCAGAGAAATTGAAATGATTCATCTTTGAATGTGTTAGATGAAATCATTAATTTATGCATTTATAGACTATCTGACTAGGGCCCGGTTACCCAATAGTGATGGAATTTAGGCTTACGAGGGGGGGGGGAGCACTGCTCTAGGATCAGCTTTCTCCTTTTTCAATCTTACCTTAACATTAGAATTGTTCTTAAGCTTATTCTAATGCTTCCCCTATAATAATGTACTAAATCAAGATTTGGCACATCATTGTGCACATGTTACACATAATAAAATATATTGAGGCAAAATTTAAGCGGTAGCTTACAAATAGCTAAATAAAACTCAATTGCATTAACATGAAATGGATTTCCATATCATTCAAATATATAGGTGTATGTAACCTAGACAGTATTTATATTTTAATACAGTCATCTCTGTTTTCATCTGAAGTGTATTTGTTATGCAAAAAAATTGGCTACTTTGTTTTTGTAGTCTGTCACATTCGTTCTAAAGTTATCGGCTGTAACAGAGAGACGGATAAACATCTTGCTTTTGTGTTTAGCAGAGATCTTCTGTGTATAAAGTGACGCGGAAGGGCAAAAGACATCTAACAACGTACTTAGCTGTTCGAGTGGTCTGAGGCAGTCGTTAAATAATGGGTATTTTCAAGAGCAACTTTAGTAATGATGGTTTTGGGAAACAGCTCAGAGATGTAACGATGCTCCTAAGAAGGTTCTAACGATGAACGTAGCCTAGAGATGCTTTTTGGAAACCGGGCCCAGAGCCTTGACATTCTAACCATAGATTTGAACACAAGATGTAGGCCTATTTAACTTTCTCCCACTAACCTGCCCCCATGTCTTTATCAGTCTCAGGCACCTGGGAGACCAAGGTCAGTAACAAGGAGAAGCGTGAGCAGCGCCGTAAAGACAAGACCACCGGTGACGGGTCAGGGAGCCCTGGAGGAGTGGATCCTCTGCCCAGTACTCCTCCCACAGAGTCAACCAAGGCCAGCCCCAAAGCTGCAGCCCCTGGGTCTGGCTCTGAGAAGAAAGAGAAGAAGAAAGGTAAAGCTAGCTAGCTTTAGGTCTATCACCTTATTGTATACCTCTGTTGGCAAAAGGCTGCAGCTGAGCAGGCCTGAGCTTGGTTAAAGACACACACTCTTTCACAAACTTTCTGTAAACAGACTAATTTGGCATCCAGGGAGACTGCTACTCTGTCTTCTCGTGTTATTGCGTTTTGCTGTTCCCCTGTTGATCAGACCTGCTATAAATACATACCCTGGAGGACTCCGAGCCCAGAGAGAGAGGTGTAGCTTCTGCTGCTTGTCAACTGCTCTGTTAGCCTGGAATCCAAACTGACAATAGAGAAACTGAGCATATCAGTTTGGATTCCAGGCTACTGCTCTTTGTGTGTTGACCTGCTCTCCCTTTGCAAATAGGAAATATAAATGTACATGGAAATATAGCTACAGCCTTGCATTTAAACATCACTGTTATTTCCCCAGGGGAATCCTCCAAAACCGAAGCTGAGAAGGCATATGCCATCCCTGCTGTTGCCGTCGTCACACCTCAAGGTAAAAAATATACATATAGATTAAAATTAGCATCTGATTAAGGGTTAGGAGAGGTTCATGAAAGAGTGAAATCAAATAATGTCCCATTTTAAGAAAATGAATTAGCTCTTACTTGTACAGTACTTGGTTGGAGTCCTTTTCTTAGGCATACTATTTAAAGTGGTGCCAATGTGTGGATGTTCTTGAAGGGTGTTAAATGTGTGTGTGTGTGTGTTGGTGTCAGATATTAGCAGCGAGGAGGCTCCGGTAGTGTCTGGAGAATGGACTGACCGGGCTGTGACAGCCCAAGAGGCCCCAGCCCTTACCATTGTTCCTGATCAGGAGCACTGGAACTCTCCTGAGAGCAACCAAGACACCTCTGTCTGGGGGCAGGAGACTGACGGTAATGATGGTAGTAATATTTCCCAGGAATATACTGCATATGTAATGGAGCATTTTTATACAGCGAAGTATACACAGTACAATGACATTTTTACTGGCAAGAGTTTTCACTAAGGTTTTACATTTACATTTTAGTCATTTAGCAGACGCTCTTATCCAGAGTGACTTACAGGAGCAATTAGGGTTAAGTGCCTTGCTTAAGGGCACATCGACAGATTTTTCACCTAGTCGGCTCGGGGATTAGAACCAGCGACCTTTCGGTTACTGGCACAACGCTCTTACACACTAAGCTACCTGCCGCCCGTTTTGTATTGCAATGTTGTTATTAGGAGGATGGGCTGTCATTGATGCGGGGATAACAGGGATAAAGGCTAAAGACCTGAATCCAGTCTCATTCACCAGACTAGGAGTTGGCACTGAATGTAATGGACTGACTGTTCTTTGTGTTCCGTTTGTGGACTCTGGGTGTAGGATCACCTTTTGGCCTCTAGATGGCATGGTTTACACTACTGACAAGTATACTGCCTAACAAAGGCAAAACGCATTAACTATGAATTTGGTCAAAAATATTTGATCTGTTGTAATGGCCAGGTATATTATCTGATTCATGTGGTATTTATTTTCCTGACACAAGAACACACCAGTTGATCAGAATATATAATGGAGTATATATATCACCGTGTAGCTCAGTTGGTAGAGCATGGCGTTTGCAACACCAGGGTTGTGGGTTCGATTCCCACGGGGGGCCAGTATGAAAAAGAAAACAAATGTAAGTCGCTCTGGATAAGAGTGTCTGCTAAATGACTAAAAATGTAAAAAATGAGTATCAGAAATTGCTGATCATAATCTCTGTCTGTACCATGTAGGTGTTTTAACTAGACCTTTCCTCCGGATGTGTTTTCTGCTGTAGGTGGGTCTGCTGCTGCAGTGGACAGTAGCTCTGACTGGATTGCCCCAGAGGTGGTGTGGGGGAACAATGAGGAACCCCCTGCTCCAGTAGAGACTGCCCCCCCTGGCCTGGAGGAGCCCCTGCCAGAGCCTGTCAAGGTTAGTCACCAGTTGTCAACACTTTTCAGGTGCCCCTCACAAGAGGTTTCTAACATCAAGGGCCTGTTCCTGGTTAAATAAATAACATGTTTTATATTTACATTCTGTAAATATAATCTGGGAAAGTTGAGGAGCGAGAGAAACCATCTGCAGAGATGTTCCTAGTTAAACAGAACATTTCATCATGAAGAGAGAGATGACAAGGATTGAATTTGCATTTAAAAACCTCTAAATATAACTTGATGCATATGTGAGGATAGACTGACTGGTAGTGAGCACTACATCCTTGAAATGGGACTAGTTTGACTGCAGTGCAACAGTTGCTTGTAAAGACACCATGCTGTATCCTGTACAAGGTTCTGCATAGAGTAATAGTAGTGATTTGGGGATTGTTTCAATTTAAAAGCCTCTGTCAAACAAAGCTGCACATTTACATTTCAGAAGCCTTCTCATGTAAAAAATGTATCTGCTACTTACTGTACACATTCCCCTTGTTATTATTTAGACTTTTTAAGCTCAAGTTGGGGAAAGGTTGTCATGTTGAGCAGTCTAGATGTGTCACATATTTGATTTAGTTTTGTACTTGGAATATTTTTGTTTCACACCAGGGATCAGGTGAAGAGAGAGAAAAGGCAGAGCCTGCCGCTGATGGAACTGGGAAATCTAAAAAGAAGAAGAAGAAGAAGAAGCAGCAAGCTGAAGATGCAGTAGTTACTGGCCAGGTAACACTATAGACTAAGCAGTTGAAGAACAAATCAGTTACTGGATTACTCCTTAACAACATTTTTACAATGTTACTATAGTAATTAATGTTATTACACATGAATAGAGCAACTTAATGTAAACTGTTACCATCACTCATTATAACTACATTGCTGAGTCCCTCATTGGGTCATTGCTACCTGTGGCCTTCCTGATTGGCTCATATTTGTTCTGTCTGTGATTGACAGGAATCAGAGGAGCCAAATAAAAAGGTTGTTACTGAGGCCAAGGTGAAGAAGCAGCCAATCCAGGAGCCTGCTGCTCCTACTGTCCAGGCTGTCAACACTGCTGCTGTGGAGGTTGGTGACACTGTTCTATAGACTTCCCCAATGGCTGGGTCTCAAATGGCACCCTATTCCCTAATAGTGTACTACTTTTGACTAGGGCTCGTAAGGACTATAAAGGAATTAAGGTGCCATTAAGGACACAATATTTATGTCCGTTTAGGGGACCCCTTTTGGCCCATGAGCACCCCCAGAGGCAAAAGCTCTTTATAGCCTATTTAATCCCAAGATTTCTTCTTCCTGCAGGCAAGAGTGGAGCAACCAGTGGTAGTTCAGAACAAAGCCCCTATCACACAAGTGCCACCCCAACCCACAGAGACAGAGCCTACTGCCAAGCAGAACAGTCTACATGTTCCATCACAGAGTAAGTCTATCAGAACAACCACATGTGAATCACACTGGAGTCTGGTCTAGTGGTAGTGCTGCAGACCCCAGACTACGTATGTCGGCCAGCAGCTGGGGTCCGATCCCTGCATACACCTTACTTCACTTTATACTTTCCTATAGTCTATATCCCCACTCATTCCTTGCTATACTATGATCACAATAGAAACACGTTAATATTAAAGGAGGAATAGCTTTACCTTCCCCTCGTGCCATTCAGATCTAGACATATTAGTGCCTAGGGGGGTTATGGGCTGCTAGGCGTTGTTTCTATGCAGGGCCTCCATGTTGTGTGATTGACTGGGCCACCAAGCTGCCTGCTCACCTTCCTCCTCCCAACCAGATGTCGTCCCCTGGTTGTGGCAAAGTGTAGCTGTTGATTTCTGGAGTTCCCCGGTTTTCCTGAAATCCTATTTGGAAGATTCCTGGAATTAATTTGGGAATAAGCAGGAAGTCCGGGAATCCTCCAACCAGGGAAAGTTACAGAAATGTTGCAACCCTAATCAAACACAAGGCTGTATACAGGCAGGGCTGCAGTTCTCTCTCGCTCTCTCAGCCTCCACTCAAACTTCTCTACAGCTACACTGTTTCTCAATCCACTCCAGGAGGACCACACCTCCATGGGTTGCACCTTTTTGTTCCACCCCAGCTAATATCCAAGCCCTTGATTGGAGGATTCAGGTGGTAGTACTGGGCTAGAACAAAAATGTTCACTCCCTGGTGATCCTTCTGGAATGGATTCTACACACTTCCTGGTTCTAAAGTCTTATCTGTTTCTCTTTTTCTATTTAATTTTTTACAACCTGTATCTTGTCTTACAAAGAGTCCCATATTGTATTGTAAGACTTCTCTCCCTGTGTGTTTTACCCCATAGAAAAACCTGAAGAGAGCCAGCCTTCCAAACCAGTGATGAAGAAGAAGCGAGCAAGAAGAGAAACATGAGTTGGAGTCATGAACATGATGAAGTTATATGCAAAGTACTTTGGATTAAACAACCGCTGTTCATCCTTAAAAAAAAAATAATTGAAATAAATAAACTTTGAGTTCTGACTGGCCAGCTTCATGTCCAAAATGCAGCCTGGTCAAGCGGACTGGATCTAGATTAACTGTAAAGCTAAATTCTGCGAATCTGATCAATATCGTAGTTTGGGCACACACATGAAAATTGTTTTCCAATTCCAATGAATCTTTTGAAAGATCATGTTTGATGATTAGACATCTAGAAAATGAAAAATAAATCCTGATTTAATAGTGATTGTGATGTTGTGGCTTTGAGAGGAATATTATAGTGGAAGAGTCAGCCGAGTCACATGTTAACATTACAGGCTTTTATTATGCAGTCTTTTTGTTTGCTGTTTATATCGTGAACGGTATTGGTGCAGTGACTCCTGCTCAAATGGTCAAGTCCAACACTACAGAGTCGTGTTCAATAGGGCACATGGTAGCAAACTGTTTTGAAAGGGAAAACTAAATAAGCGATTGCTATCTGACAAGTCCAGGTAGTCCTCCCTGTTTCAGTCCATTTTGTACTGTTTGGTGCGTAATGAACACGACCCAAGGGAATCATGTTTAGCATTTGGGTGCAGGTGGTGTTAGTGGTATCTCTACTGTTCTGCTGTACATGGAAAAGAGACATGCTTTCAGTTACTTGCTGTTATTTTGACCATCTGTGTTGTGCTCAGTCCGTGTAGGTGCTTCTACCATTGATGGCTGTGTTGTCCTGTCCACCTGTGGTTGATGATTCAAAAGTCTTCAACCTTTTGTAACCTCTTTGTAATAAAAACGCTTCAAGCCATATGTAAAAATATTAAAAATAAAAGGCCTTTTCTATATTTGATTAGTCTATTTTGTATTTCTATTGTTTTTCCTATTAATCAGTTACCTCTATTTGTCTCTTATTTTTTTTTTTTAGCAACTGACTGGTGTGTAGTGAAAAGTAATGTTTAGTCCTGCTGTAGACAGGATGGTTTCAAACTGCTTTAATCAATGATGTACTGGTAATGATGCAGTAATCAGGAATACAATTTGATGCCTTAATTGGTTGAGTAATGTAGGCATGTGCTCTACAAACAATTTTTGATTGTGTCTCAGTTCTATGTTGGACCATGTTTGTTCTGCACCCTGAATCTTTCTCCACTTGTCTTTCTCCCTCAGATGGAAATGTAATATGTGAATTGCTTCCATTTTTCCTGATTGGAGATGGTAATGTCTCAAAGTTCAATTATTTTAATGTGTTTGATACTTGTCCTTTACCTCGGTCTTTATTGTCAATGTTCCAATTGCAATAGATTCAAATATGCCCTTTGTGTGAATTTCTACCATAAAGATCATAAAGGCACTATTGTGATGTGTGAATATTCTTATTCAACATATCCCAATAAACATAGCAGGCAGCTACAGTGTAACTATTTACATTTCCCGGCTTTGGTGAGGGATGATGGGAACATTATTCTCGAAACAACTAGTTACATCACTGGCTCTCTTGAGCGTATCCAGCTCAGGTCACATGGTCCAATGTTTGCTAAGTGCTTGAGTTGATCACTAGAGCCGCGGTGAAGCTGTTATCACTAATTGCTGACAGTTCAAAGGTAGCCTAATCAACGACAACGTGCGCTGGAGAAGAAATTCACGTCGATCTATTTGGATTGTTTATCATAAACCGATAGATATAGACATCTGTGAAGTGCCTCCTCATCCTTTCATTGTAAAATATGATTTCCCCGTGGGACCGATGGCATTCCACCAGATGCTGCCTGTGCTGTCATGTCCGCACAGGCACAGTTATCCTGGGGGTTTGGTATATGGTGAGCATTCATAGTCGCTATTATACACAACACTATTTAGATAGGCTCAACAACCAACAAAAACGGTATGTTATTATTTGTAGTACGTTTTTCCATGTTAAATGATCATGTTTATCCAGCAGAAAGTAGTCTCTCATTGTGATTGGCTGCAAGTGATAACATTTTATTTATTGGATTGTTTTGTTAATTGTAGATGTACAAATTATTCTGCTAAGGTGTCCAAGAAGGGGTTAACTTAACCTAACGCCATTGGAAAAAACGTTCATGAATTTTTCAGTACACTCAGCCCTTCAGGACAGGTTACAGGTCTTGTGTCAGGTAGAAGCCTTTAGGCTATGATAATAATTAATTTTCCATTATGCACATAGGGCCTAGGCATATGTATTGTTCATTCAAAGTTAAAACACCACCTCTATCCTCTGCTTGTGGAGTCTTTCCATCATGGTGACATTTTGACATTAAATTGAATGTCAGCCTACATTGCTGAGTTAAAGAGGTGGTTCACTCAAATTATAGAGTTACTGCTTCCTTACCTGGAAAACAGCCAAATAGTTCCTAAGTAAGGACTCTTATAATAAAGTAATTGCGTAATTTGGGTGAACAAGTCATTCCTTTTATAAAGGCTGAGCTATTATTGTTTATCTGTGTCCTCCTGTCAGTCTGACTGGTCCTTATGTCTTTATGTGTTTAGCTGATTAATGTGATCAACTGCTTGTGGAGCCTCTTGTTGTTGTGAACGTTTCCCTAATGTTGATCTATTAATGTGTATCGTATTCCTATCTTGTTTGAGTTTAAATGTCCATATGGTCCTTATGTCTTAAATGTCCTTTAGCTGATCAATGCGGTGGTGTTGCTCATCCTCGTCACGGCCCTGGGTGATCCTGACCAGTACCATCTGACCAGCGCTGAGCTGGCTAACGACTTAGATGACATGGATGACGCCAGTAAGTAGCCTACAGCTTTATGTCTGGGATAAATGTGTGCGACGTTGCATAGACCTGCCCACGCCTCCAAAGTAGCCTGACGGGCCAGTCTGTTTGTGCTCTAGCCAACTCCTCTCTGAGTCTGTTGTGTATGTGATGAGAGTGATGGAAACTACTATGGCATTATATATCAATGCCAAAACTTCTGGTTTTATAAATCACGTTATATTATTGAAAGCAGCCAATAGTCAGCATTTCTCTCACTTCACAGTAAAGTTAATCAAATCTCTCAGTCCGTGGGCACGCATGTCTAATGTCCAGCTGTGTTGTGTATTTTCACAAACTTGCTAAATCAGCTAGGTCTTGCCCAGGTTGTAAATTAACCTTAGCAGCATATGCTGGCCAAATTGACATGTCCGCCACTGGCTGTCGGTACAGTACTGTCTGATTTGAAACTGACTGAGTTGACCCAGTTCAGGTCAGATTAAGCCGTCCTGTGATCCCTTTTGCCATTGGTCCAGCTGGCCCTGTATTAGGCAGGCCATAGAAATATAATTACTAGAACGGCCATCCCTGTTCAAATCAATGTGCCATGATAGGTGGAATGGCACATTTCTACGAGGCAGGCAGTGATTCAGTTCAGGCTAGTTACAGAACTAAAGTAGACTGGCTTCTGTTCTGTTCTGTCGGAGCAGACTACTGTGTTCTCTGGGCTGTGCACAGATGGACAGGATTACTGTGACGCTGACAGTCGGTGACATAGTATTTTTGTTTTCTGTGAAATCTACTCAATGTCATGGTATCATGAAGTATCAAGATCAGGTCACATCTGCACAGAGCAAGTTGGGTCATTTTCACATAGTCAGTGTCAAACTAGGAATGAACTGAGCTTATTATAAGTTTATAAATTACTGTGAGATTAATTCAATCACCACCCAAGGACAACTGTGATTTTTCTCATCATTTGCGACAGTTATTAATTTATTTTAATGCAGACCTTGTAATACAGTATGATTTCCCTTCTATTCCAGACATGTGTATTGCTTCAGCGATCTCGTTGCTGATGATACTAATTTCTGGAATGGCGACCTACGGTGCATATAAGGTAAGCAAACGTCACATATCAATAGCTTTCTGCTGTTGCTTGTACTGGTATACTATGTCTGCTCTCATAAGAATGAATACAAATAAAGACACTAAGAGGATTGTCCAAATGTAGTTTAAACTTTATTGTCCAAATGTAGTTTAAAAAAAACATTCAAATGAAGATTTACAGACATGGTCTTGAATGGCTGGGTCCCACTGGAGTAAGTTCACCAAACCTCCCACCAGAAACACATTGATTTACATTTAATGCATTGGTCAGAACGTTTTGTTTGAATCTCTGTTTTTTCCAGATAGATAGATATATTAACCTTTCCTGCAGCTGCAGCTCTTCAGATGCTATTCCCTCATGGCTAACATAAAACTGGTTTTCCTGTTTCAGCAACATGCTGCTTGGATCATCCCATTCTTCTGCTACCAAGTCTTTGACTGTGCACTGAACACCCTGGTGGCTGTTAGTATTGTGGTCTACCCCAACACCATACAAGATTACCTCCAACAGCTGGTAAGAAGGACTCCAAAGTCCAACTCCTATTCTAATAAAGTGCCTGAAATGACAACTCTATTGCCTGTATAATGCACTAGATAGTGCACCATATAAGGAATTGGGTGCCATTTTGGAGGTAGCCAATATCTCCACACTCCCCGCACCCTCCACACTCTTTACCCCCAATCTCACTGCAGCTCCTTTTGTCTGTCTGACTGTCTGGTGTCACCCTCACAGCCTGAGAACTTCCCCTACAAAGAGGATATCATGGCCATGAGCAACGTGTGCCTGGTCTTCATCGTGCTCCTCTTCATCGGATGCATCCTCACCTTCAAGGTAACTGCTACTGAACTGACACACACACACAGATTTCCCTACCACAAATTCCTAACACATTGTGTAATTTTCGTTACTTAATGTATGTGAGTGACAAAACAGTGCTTATGCTGTGTGAGAGAGGAAAATGGTGCTCATCTGGGGGAATTATTCAGGTTATTTTTATGGCAGAAACCCTTGGGGACAGACAGAGGGTCCTGCAGCGGTTCAAATGTCTGGCAGGAGCCGTTTCACAAGGCTGTTGTTTTCATAACACTATAATGGGAGCCATTGAGGCAGGGCCCTCGTCAGTGTTGCTCTTGGCCCATCCAGGTTAGAGAGCTTTCACATTAGCTCTGACAAACTGCCAGATGATGCCAACGTCCCGCCACACTACACACCTCTGTTTTATGGCATCGTAAAAGCCCCTCTAAATGGCCTACCAGTTCTATTAGGCTGCTTCTACAGAACTCCTGCGTCGTACAAAGACCATCCAGATGGAGGGAAACAGATTGCGAGAAAGAAGATGTGGTTTATTTTGATAGACTTCAGTAAGGCTCTGTGTCATCCTGTAAAACTGTGGAGATACCTTACTGAGACCAAATATACTGTATGAATGCTGTAGTAATGAGGATGACGACTCATTTCTATTACTTCTGGTCCAATCCAAAAGTAAGGGTTGATGTGTAGCTCAGCTGTCAGTGAGTGATACTTGTTCTGTATAGATGTTGCTACCTCTACAAGCATATCATCCCCAGAGGATTGACGATTGTCTGTGAGTTGAACACATTGAGTAATCTCTCTTGGAATCGCTTACAGAATGTCTACAGACAGTATATACCATATGGAGGTCTACAGTTTATACTGAATATTGTTGAAGAGCCTGTAAAAGTGACAGGTGTCAATTCATTGACGTGGTGTGTGCAGTGGGATATACAGCTGAGCTCAGTCCTAGTCTGTCTTATAGGAGCCGACTGCTTTACCAGATGGTGTTGTGTTTGGCTGGACAGGACTGAACCCCAGAAAGCTACCGTACGGCTCACTGAGAGTGAGGATGTTAGGATGTCAGGGAACAATGAAAGCTTGTTTTTGTGCCACTCTCCTGAGTGAGCTGTACTATACTATATATTTCTACAATGGGCTGGAGATTGAGTCTTGTAATTTTCTGAATGAATGAAACCCCTCTGCATGGGGCTGGAGATTGAGTCTTAACGTTTTCTGAATTAGCTAGACAGTACCCCTTTTGGATTAAGATTAATATTGAGCCTTAGATACTGAACATTAAATAATGTCAACTGTTGATAGTTATTTTCTTTAATGTCTTTGATAATGGTTTTCCCTTTTCAGGCGTACCTGATAGCGTGTGTGTGGAACTGCTACCGGTATGTGCGCGCAAGAAGCACCACAGAAGTCTTGATATACGTCACTACTAATGACACCACGGTAAGTCACAGGATACAAATATCTATTTCAATTGCTGTACAATACATAAATGATGACAATTTCTTAAGTTTGCATTCCTACATTATGACATGGTGGGTTTGTTTATTTATTTTCTACCAGTCTGCTGTAGTTACTACAGTGTAATACAGTGTAGTATATTTCCTCTGTTCAGTGAGTTGGGTTTGCAAGAAATGGAAATACTCCAGACAAGACCACCTCTGTGAATGCTAACCACCTTTTTGACAGTTATGTTTTTCCACAAATATTGCCATTGCATTTACTCCTACAATAATATGTTGTAATTTCCAAATCAAAGAGACGCTGAAAAAAAGATACTGTCTCTGTTATTCACTCTAACCCTTTGCTTGCAGAGTTAAAAACAATCTAGATGTTTACCAGTGCTGTACTATCATAATATATCTATATATCTAATCTATTCTATAATTACCCATCCCTCTCTTTCTTCCTCATAAACTCCCTCTGCTTTGTGCTTTGCATTCTGGAGAAAGTACAAATCATAAAACATTTATCTTATCTCGGTGTGATGCTATTGTGTGTTTCCAAAGAAAACATAACCTCACATCCAATGGAAAAAGGATTCACTTATTCCAGGTCATGGATCAGGTTCATATTATGCGTAGGTTAGGTTCCTCTCAAGACTGCGAGGGAGAGCGCATTCCAACAGTAAAGCCATCATGTTGGAGTAGGAAGGAAGTATAACGTTGGGCTGTAGTAAGGGGCTCCAGTCCACACTGGTAAACTCATTAATATGGCTACGGTACATTGGCTGCCAACTCAATGAAAAGCTCTCTCTCACTCACTCACTGGTATCATATAGCCCAAGCTTGGCCACCTGGCTGCTTATCCTCTGCTTCTGCTGCAGATATTACAACACGTTATCCACTGATGAACCAGGGGAGGGGAGAAATACTGCCTGAAAACATGGCGCTAGTGAGGGGAGGACCTAGTTTAACTATCAGACCATTGCAACACTGCTCATCCAACTAGCCCGGGGGAAACGGATGTCACGAGGGAGGTGTAGGAGAGGAGAGTGAGGGGTTGTCAGAACAGTGTGTGTACCTCTACGATGAGAGTTAGAAGAATCCCATTATCAGGACTTTTTGTTCCACCAGTAGAAAGTCACTGTATAATATTGTAATTGACGAGTTTGATATTCAAAAGGGATGAAGTAGGTTTATGTAAATTGGGTGTTTATTTGTTCCCAGAATATAAACCTTAAATTCCAAGCCACTATGAATGGTTCATGATGCTCAAGGTTTGTTTTGAACATGTAGAGCACGTGTCGGCTACAGGCGGATAACCAAAAGTTATCACCAGGAATTCAGCTAAAATTAGTTTCATTTATGAAATCTGTTCAAGTATTCCCACAGAAAAAAAAAAGACGTGATACAATCTCTTTTCGGGCTTAGTTGTGGACAATTTGCAGTGTACAAATTATTATTATGTTCCGGCCCCCAGACATCCCCTCCTACCAAAAATCGCAATCTAGTTTTTGTACCACGTTTGTGCTGCTACCATGTTGTGCTACTGCCATGTTGTGTTGCTACCATGTTGTTGTCAATTTGTGTTTCTACCATGCTGTGTTGTCATGTGTTACTACCATGTTGTGTTGTCTTAGGTCTCTCTTTATGTAGTGGTGTCTCTTGTCGTGATGTGTGTTTCTGTCCTACGTTTTTATTTTTAATCCCAGCCCCCATCCCCGCAGGAGGCCTTTTGCCTCTTGGTAGGCCGTCATTGTAAATAAGAATTTGTTCTTAATTGACTTGCCTAGTTAAATAAAAATAGTTGCCTACCCCAGATGTGGAGGAATGACGTGATGTTTTGGTCTAGAGAAGCTGAGGCCCTTCTGGTGCTCCTGATGTGTAAAACACCTGAGCTATAAAGGGACGAGACTTCTCTTTTTAACCATTAAAATCATTAGTCAAACGTGCTAGAAAAACAACATGCTGCCTTCCTTGCTATCCGTAGGCCTTTCAATTAAGGCTGGTAGTTATGGTTTAGAATTTAAACCACCAGTCTACGGGTGTGTTCTGATTCCCTACTTATCTCCTGAAGTGTGCACTCCCTCACTCCCCTCCTGAATTTAAAAGTTGTGGATTAGGGAGTTAGCAGGAGTTTCCTACACCAGTCCATTCCTTTTAAATCCATAGTGGGGATTGGAAGAGTGCACACTTCAGGGAGAAAGGTAGACTGCAACCATCTGTGTATTATTGACAGGGTATTATAATCAGGGATATTGCCTTCCGACAGGTGGCGTCACTCCTACACGACGCTAAGCCCTCGATCAGCGCAGATGGAGTCGCGCTATCTGACGTAAGACAATAATGGGAATATCCTACTGTAGATGTGATGCCTTCCATATTAGGAAAGTCTGTATGTCTGAACTGAGCGGAGCCACCGAGGGGCGGTTTTCCCGACACACATTGCTTTTTAGTCCAGGACTGGACTTTATCTGTGTCTAGGAAACCACCCTATGATGTATAGCTTCAGGTCATCAAGCACAATGTGTAGTGTTAAATCACTGGTCTGAGATCAGAAAGGTCCACCATGACATGGACTCCAGTCTGGACTGTAATGCTGTTATGCCCCTAACCAGTGCCTTACTGTTGTGTGTGTGAGGATGAAAACGCCATACTCTAGCCATATGTTGCAGTATCCTCTGCCAGTGTGGTCCATCAGAAATGCATTAAATCATAGATGTTGCCTACAGTATGTCTCTGTGTCGGTAGGAAAACCAGGATGGGTTATATACATCTGAGACACAAACACACACACACACACACGGCCAGCCATTTCCGATGATAGTATTTGGTTGGTTCCCCAGAGAGTGTGTAGTAGTCTGAAGAGAAAATATATGAGACAGAGTTCTCCCTTTTCCTAATCAAAGACATAGAGGAACTGGCTGACTGAACTTGACTCATGTCAGTCAGATAGGTCTGCAGTGGACTTGCCTTGCTGTCTGAGAACCACATTCACATCCTGGAATCCAAACTGAATATCACTCTGTTTCACCATTGTGTCACTGATTCAGTCTGGACCTGCTCCAATAGATTTGGACCAAATCCATTCATGGCCCCCTCTATAAATTTGGCCTCTCAAAAGACTTGTACCATATTCATTAATGGCCCCCCTTTCTCCCTCTCCCTCTTCTCTCATCTCGCTCTATTCTCTCATCCAGACTATTATATAATCATTACATATCTGTTTGGAATCCTCTGTCATCCTCTATATATGGCCATCATGGTTGAGTGTCACTTCCGGGAGCTCACACTATTTTCACTTTATCCTCATGAGTATATTTGACCAACTGCAGTTTGGAATTACACCAATATGCAGCCTACTATATTGCTGCCTGTAGTCTTTGCCAGTGACAAAAACCAATATTCTCAACCATGTCACAGTTAAATAGCACTTTGATGTCTGTTGTCAGTCACACGTTAGAAGACTCTGAACTCTTGCTCTCCCTTTATTCTGTATTCCTAGGTACTGTTACCCCCATATGACGACACCATGGCTATTCCATCCAAGAACGCTCCTCCCCCCTACGGGGCACCCTACATAGCATGAAGAACCTGGGCTGCTGTTCTGCTGACCGACTGGACCCACTTGTTACTACAGCAACCGGACATTCCAACCAGACCTGAGACAACAAATATTACTGGTTTTCTTTCCAATACACTATGCATTTTATAGTTGGCATTTGATAACTGTCACACTGGGTGTGTGGTGTTAGCAGTATTTTAATGAATTTTACATATAATTTGACCCAGGACCCAATACTACTGATTCTTTCCAAAAGATTTAACCTATACACATTTACTTACTTACCTGTTACTGTGATACTGTTTATTCATTATACTGTTTATTTGGAGTTATTTATTTTCACTGATCTACAGTTGAAATATCGAGCAGGAAAGTGATATGCAACGGCGTTAAAATATGAGGGTGCTAGTAGTGAGTGTAATAGCGGATATATTTGTATTGTACTAAGCTGTGCTTGTACATGTACTCTACTGTCAGTCCTAGTCCAAAGGCCACCCACCAGAAACATGTTTCCATAGTCTATGAAGCAAGTACTTGTGAGAGTATGATTTAGCCTGGTCCCAGATCTGTATGTGCGTTGTCATATATGGCATGACGATTACAGTCAGAGGAGTTGGCTAAAGCACACACAGATCTGAAAACAGGCTAATGAGGATTGTGTCCTTGACTCAAAATGTTTCTTTGTTCTGCCCATGATCACTGTTCATTGTTGGATTGCCTTTACAAACAACTTCCTTTTGGATAGGGTGCACTGAGAAAATGTATGAGGTGTTGCTATGCGTGGAAGGATTCCAAAGATTTAAAGCACCTGCCTGAAATCTAACTGACATGATTGAAGAGCAGAAGTCATCTCGCCAAGTTACTCGTATGTTATTGTTTAGTGTGTATGGAAAACTGTCATTATCCTGAATTATTACAACAGGGCTGTGTTCAGTTGACATTTCTTTATTTTAAAGGTTGAGTTTTATGACTTGTACATTTGGTCTTATATCTGTGTTGTTTCCAATAAAGGAAAAAGAGGTGGTCATGTATTTTCAATTAAGCCAATGTAAGCAGACCGGTCTGCTCTGCCGGATGCAGTTATTGGCAAGCTGTTCCCCAAAAGGGGGATGTCCTCTGAGGACTCAAACTCACATTTAACCAACTGCAGCATAAAAAGACACAGAAGTGATATTTATTTGTCTATTAAAAGCACATTTCATTGACAGACGGACCATGTGTTTTTATTTTGGATTCATAAGTAACATGCTGTGTTGCATTCTCATTTTACTATGGTATACACTTATCTAAGGCAGGGGCTACGGTTAGATTTCTGAAAAGGGGTTTGAGACATCCAGTATAGCATTATTGTGGTACATCACTGATTGGTAGGCCTATAAGATGACAACCAAAGGGAAAAGTCAAGGACTAAAAGGCCTAGTTTTTCTCCGGCTTTGGCACTAATTCTGTCATCCTTTCCTTACCTCATAAACCTGAATAACGGAAATTCTTTATGAAACTTGGAAGCTATTTGGCCAATGACTTTAAGAGCTGTTAGAGCCATAACGTTCTCATTGTAAGACATGTAGTCTATTTTCAGGATGATTGAACTTAAGAGCACTGAAAGCGCTGCTTTAGAACCGTTTCCATAAACTGCTACCTTACTGTTTCCTTCAGTTCAATGTGGAGAGTTCATCCAGATGTCTTCCAGGTACAACAACCTCCTTTCACTGTAGCTTGGCCCAGGACCACAGTGGTTGAACTATCTGATCATTGGCAAACCCAATACGCTTGTCATTTACTTTGAGAAATGTACAGTACAGTTGATGAGGCAAATCCCCACCTTATTTTAGCTCATTGGTCACCATAGCAACAACCACCCGTAGTATGCGCTCCAGCAGGTACAGTGGGGGAAAAAAGTATTTAGTCAGCCACCAATTGTGCAAGTTCTCCCACTTAAAAAGATGAGAGGCCTGTAATTTTCATCATAGGTACACGTCAACTATGACAGACAAAATGAGAAAAAAAATTCCAGAGAATCACATTGTAGGATTTTTAATGAATTTATTTGCAAATTATGGTGGAAAATAAGTATTTGGTCAATAACAAAAGTTTCTCAATACTTTGTTATATACCCTTTGTTGGCAATGACACAGGTCAAACGTTTTCTGTAAGTCCTCACAAGGTTTTCACACACTGTTGCTGGTATTTTGGCCCATTCCTCCATGCAGATCTCCTCTAGAGCAGTGATGTTTTGGGGCTGTCGCTGGGCAACACGGACTTTCAACTCCCTCCAAAGATTTTCTATGGGGTTGAGATCTGGAGACTGGCTAGGCCACTCCAGGACCTTGAAATGCTTCTTACGAAGCCACTCCTTCGTTGCCCGGGCGGTGTGTTTGGGATCATTGTCATGCTGAAAGACCCAGCCACGTTTCATCTTCAATGCCCTTGCTGATGGAAGGAGGTTTTCACTCAAAATCTCACGATACATGGCCCCATTCATTCTTTCCTTTACACGGATCAGTCGTCCTGGTCCCTTTGCAGAAAAACAGCCCCAAAGCATGATGTTTCCACCCCCATGCTTCACAGTAGGTATGGTGTTCTTTGGATGCAACTCAGCATTCTTTGTCCTCCAAACACGACGAGTTGAGTTTTTACCAAAAAGTAATATTTTGGTTTCATCTGACCATATGACATTCTCCCAATCCTCTTCTGGATCATCCAAATGCACTCTAGCAAACTTCAGACGGGCCTGGACATGTACTGGCTTAAGCAGGGGTACACGTCTGGCACTGCAGGATTTGAGTCCCTGGCGGCGTAGTGTGTTACTGATGGTAGGCTTTGTTACTTTGGTCCCAGCTCTCTGCAGGTCATTCACTAGGTCCCCCCGTGTGGTTCTGGGATTTTTGCTCACCGTTCTTGTGATCATTTTGACCCCACAGGGTAAGATCTTGCGTGGAGCCCCAGATCGAGGGAGATTATCAGTGGTCTTGTATGTCTTCTATTTCCTAATAATTGCTCCCACAGTTGATTTCTTCAAACCAAGCTGCTTACCTATTGCAGATTCAGTCTTCCCAGCCTGGTGCAGGTCTACAATTTTGTTTCTGGTGTCCTTTGACAGCTCTTTGGTCTTGGCCATAGTGGAGTTTGGAGTGTGACTGTTTGAGGTTGTGGACAGGTGTCTTTTATACTGATAACAAGTTCAAACAGGTGCCATTAATACAGGTAACGAGTGGAGGACAGAGGAGCCTCTTAAAGAAGAAGTTACAGGTCTGTGAGAGCCAGAAATCTTGCTTGTTTGTAGGTGACCAAATACTTATTTTCCACCATAATTTGCAAATAAATTCATTAAAAATCCTACAATGTGATTTTCAGGATTTTTTTTCCTCAATTTGTCTGTCATAGTTGACGTGTACCTATGATGAAAATTACAGGCCTCCCTCATCTTTTTAAGTGGGAGAACTTGCACAATTGGTGGCTGACTAAATACTTTTTTTCCCCACTGTATATCTCACTGGTCATCCCCAAAGCCAACACCTCCTTTGGCCGCCATTCCTTCCAGTTCTCTGCTGCAAATGACTGGAACGAACTACAAAAACCTCTGAAGCTGGAGACACATCTCCCTCATTAACTTTAAGCATCAGTTGTCAGAGCAGCTTACCGATCACTGTACATGTACACAGCCCATCTGTAATTAACTACCTCATCCCCATATTGTTATTTACATTGTTATTTATTTTGCTCATTTGCACCCCAGTATCTCTATTTGCACATCATCATCTGCACATCTATCACTCCAGTGTTAATACTAAATTGTAATTATTTTGCACTATGGCCTATTTATTGCCTTACCTCCATAACTTACTACATTTGCACACACTGTATATAGATTTTCTATTGTGTTATTGACTGTACATTTTTGTTTATTCCATATGTAACTCTGTGTTGTTGTTTTTATCGCACTGCTTTGCTTTATCTTGGCCAGGTCACAGTTGTAAATTAGAACTTGTTCTCAACTAGCTTACCTGGTTAAATAAAGGTGAAATAAATAAATAAAAATGAGTTGTAGACACAATTATCACCTTTTCACAATGCTATCTGTCAGATGTAAGAACAATGGATGGGGTATCTGTTTGATTATTGGTCACTATGATCAAAGAAGATCATATTTATGGTTACCAAAATGCTTGGTCGGCTCAGTTGAAGATGTCTTGATTGTGATTCAAATACAAAAATTATAGTTTAAAATGAGAACCTGCTGTATGAAAACATGAAGATCTGGTCTATACACCAATTTATTTTCTCCACATAATGGCAATAGGAGGCTTCCCTCCCCAGGTTAGAGCCAGACTGAGATAAGTCAGCTAAGAGTAAATACAGAAGCAGTCAGTCCTAGATGAGAGGGGGCTAGTCTGCTGCACATGCATAGACAGAGAGAGAGAGACTCTGACTGACTGACTGCACAATCACAACAGTCACCAGCTTGACACACTCTCCTAGGCGGATTCTCTGATTTACTTTTCCTGCTTTACGTGTTTTTAAAACATTTTCATTTGGATATACTGACAGATCTGTTCACAAAACCTTATTTTGATATTAAGGTAAGGAGACTTTTGATATTTTGATAGGTAGTTTTGTCGTACTGCAGCATGAAAACCCATGACAGATGTCATGTTTACCACACAGAATCTGAGCTCCAAGATTACGCTTTTAAAATGTGTTTTTTTTTTTATAAATTTGTGTCAAATTTTTAATATATATATATATATATATATATATATATATATATATATATATATATATATATATATATATATGTTTTTTTTATATACATTTCTTTAGGAGGTAGATCAGCTTTAATATTGCAGATAGATTGTAACTTCCATCAATGTAATTGTCTGCATCACTTCCAATCCCCCATATGTTTTTTTCTTTCGTTTTTTTCTCGCATATATATATATATATATACATATATATATACATACATATACACATACATACACATATATATATACACATACATACATATATACATATATATCCTTTAAAAATATATATATTTCCCTTTATTACTTTCCAACCCCACCATCCCCTCCCTAATTGGAGTAAACTAGTGAACAACAATGCTTAGGCCTCTACTTCATGCTTATACATACTATATACATTTTATGGACACAGTCACTAATTATATTTTGTTTGTTTTTACTCCTGAACTTCCTCCGATCATTTTCATGATGTCCATCTGGTATGCTTCTATATGCCATATCTTTCTAACTGTGCTCTTTCACAAAAGCTCACAATATATAACCTATATACTTATTATGGACACAGCATGTCTTACACTAGTTATCTTGTGGTTATTAGTTGTTGTTATTAGTCCCATCCTTCAGGTCCATTCAACACCTTCCATCTATCTCTTAACACCATCCATATTGGATTTCTATTTGCCATATATTTTTCAACTGTACTGTGATGTTTTACAAAAGTTATGAACCTTTCTATTCTCATTGTTTCTACAGTTTGTGAATTGAAAATAAACATCTTTGCTAAAAGTATTATTATATTATTGATCGATTGACTATGACTTTTCAGATCACCCAGTAGTGCTATCTGCAGGGTCAGCTCCATGCAAATATTGCAATCCTTCAGCCATTCCTGGACCTGTGTCCAGAAACAAGCTACAAATGGACAGTACCAAAACAAATGATCTAATGATTCTGTCTCTTCACAGCCAAATCTGCAGAGCTGGGAAGATTGTATCCTCCATACAAATAACATTCTATTGGTAGCAAGAATTTTATATAATAATTTAAATTGAAAAATTCTAAGTTTTGAATCTGGCGTCGTTTTGCGTGTCAGTTCATAAACACTATGCCATGGAATCGGTACGTCAAAAATCTCTTCCCAACTATTTTGCAATCTATATGGGATGGCTGTCAATCTTTTGGTCCTTAAATGAAACTGGTAAACTTTTTTATTTATCACAATTTTCTATAACCAATTATGTTCTTTAATGCAAGGCCGACAGACAAGTTCCTTACTTTTTCCTCCTTCCACTTTCGTCTTCCATTTTTGCGGTAATGCTGCAATTATTTGGTTGTAATTTTGGGTAGAGCAGACATTTCCATATGTTTTTGTTAGCTGCATGTGCGACATAACTCCACCATTCCTACCGATAATATCATTTACGAAGATGATACCTTTTTTTTTTTTTTTTTCTAAAAAAAGAATGGTTTTTTATCAATTAGCATATTTGAGTTTAACCACAATTGTCACGCCCTGGCTCTGGGGACTCTTAAATGTTGAGCCAGGGTGTGGACTTGTTATGTTTAGTTTTCTATGGGTTTTGTTCTAGATCGTTTATTTCTATGTTGGCCAGGGTGGTTCCCAATCAGAGACAGCTGTAGCTCGTTGTCTCTGATTGGGGACCATACTTAGGCAGCCTGTGTTCACTAGTTTATTGTGGGATCTTGTTTCGTTAAGGTTTGTGTTATTAACCTAGGACTTCACGTATCGTTTGTTTTGTCGTAAGTTGTGTACAAATAAAATGTACGCTTATCACGCTGCGCCTTGGTCCGTGTCTTCATCAGTCAGCGATCGTGACAACAATATTTGTTGCAATATTTGTTATGTCATTTCTGGAGGATTAAATTGAAATTGCAACCAACTTTCTATGGCTTGTTTTAGAAATAGTGATATTTGGGAGATGATTTCCTTTTCAAATACATGAAAGTGAGGGGTTGTAATCTGAATAAAGGGAAAAAGTCCCTTCTTGAACATTGGGTGAGACAATCTTACTAGTTTGCTAGAGAACCAGTTCGGATTTAAGTATAATTTTTGTATGACTGAAGCTTTTAGTAATAGGTCTAATGCTTTAATATTTAATAATTTCTGTCCTCCTAATTCATATTCATTATATAAATAGGCCCGTTTAATTTTGTCTGGCTTGCCGTTCCAAATAAAATGGAATATTTTTTTCTCATATAATTTAAAAAACTGTTTGCTAGGCGTAGGCAAGACCATAAGCAAATAGGTAAACTGGGATAATACTAAAGAGTTAATCAGGGTGATTTTTCCACAAATTGACAGGTATTTACCTTTCCATGGTAGCAAGATCTTATCTATTTTTGCTAACTTTCTATAAAAATTTTTTGGAGTGAGATCATTTATTTCATTTGGGATATGTATTCCGAGTACATCCACATCACCATCAGACCATTTTATTGGTAAACTACATGGTAATGTAACATTTTTATTTTTTAGTGATCCAATACGTAATATAGTACATTTATCATAATTTGGTTGTAATCCAGAGAGGTTAGAAAATGTTTCTAGATCCTCTATGAGGCTGTGGAGGGATTGAAGTTGTGGATTTAAAAGAAAACATGAATCATCAGCGTACAATGACACCTTTGTTTTTAAGCCCTGGATTTCCTTGATATTATTGTTGGATATGATTTTAATAGCTAACATCTCAATGGCAATAATAAATAGATATGCTGATAGCGGACAACCTTGTTTCACTCATCTTGACAGTTTAAAACTTTAGGAGAAATAGCCATTATTTACAATTTTAAACCTAGGGTTACTATACATGATTTTAACCCAATTTATAAGAGATTGTACAAAATTGAAATGCTCCAGGCATTTATATATAAACCCCAGTCGTACTTTATCAAATGCCTTTTCGAAGTCTGCTATGAATAGTAGGCCTGGCTTCCTAGATTTTTCATAGTGTTCTATTGTTTCCAGTACTTGCCTTATATTATCTCCAATGTATCGCCCATGTAAAAAACCTGTCTGATTAGAATGAATAATGTCCGACAATACCTTTTTAATTCTATGCGCTATACATTTTGCTAGAATTTTTGCATCACAACACTGAAGTGTAAGGGGCCGCCAATTTTTTTAATGGACTGGATCTTTATATTTTCCACTTGTATCTTGTTTCAGTAATAATGAAATCAGGCCTTCTTCTTGAGTGTCTGATAATCTACCATTTACATAGGAGTGGTTAAAACATGCTAATAACGGTCCTCTGAGTATATCAAAAAAGGTTTGGTATACCTCGACTGGTATGCCATCCAACCCTGGAGTTTTCCCGGACTTAAAGTCTTTAATTGCATCCAGAAGTTCCTCCGCTGTAATTTCACCTTCACATGAGTCTTTCTGTATGGCTGTTAATTTTACATTATCAATAGAAAAAAAATCTCTACAATTTGCTTCAGTTGGAGGAGATGGAGGCGACTGAAACGAAAACAAATGCTTAAAGTACTTTGTTTCCTCCTTCAAAATATCATTTGGTGAATGATGGGTGACTCCGTCATTTGTAACCAGTTTCAATAAATTCTTTTGGTAGCATTTCTATGTTGAAGATTAAAAAATAATTTGGTGCATTTTCCCCCATATTCCATCCAGTTTGCTTTATTTTTTATAATATATTAGACTTGATCTTTCTTGAATAAGTTTCTCCATTTCTTTTTGTTTTTCCTCTAATTCATTCTGAGCCTCTATGTTACAGTTTTTATTGCTATCTATCTGTTCTGTTAGACCTTCTATTTCCTTTGTTAGTGTGGACTCTTTTGACCTAAATTGCTTTTGTTTTTCGAGATGAGTACTGAATTGCATGGCCTCTAAAGGCACATTTAAAGGTGTCCCATACAATAAGGGGATTTGCTGTACATATGTTATGTCGGAAAAAATCAGTTATAAATTCCTCTGTCCTAGTTAAAAACAAGTTATCATCCAATAGGCTTTGATTACATTTCCAATATCCTCGCCCACGTGGAAATTCAGTAAGAGTAATGTATATGCCAATTATTGTCAGTAGGTGCTGTAGGTGGGTGTGGTGTTGGAATCAGGTGCAGGACGCAGAAAATAAGTCCAAAAGACTTTAGTGAAGGCACAAACTAATACACGAGACAAAAGCCCTGAGGCGAGAAACTCCGCACGCAGGCGTAAACAAAAGGGCGCACTAAACATGTGCGAATATACTCTCCTTAACAGAGGAGAAAAGCTACAAAGAGCAAACGGTAATCTGTAGAGCACAAACACGACAGCGAAACAATCACACACAACACCTGACAAACACAACGAGAACTTATAGGACACTAATGACACTAAACGACAACAGGTGTACAATTCCAGACAAGACCAAACGAACATAGAAACATACAACGGTGGCAGCTAGTATTCCGGAGACGACGAACGCCGAAGCCTGCCCGAGCAAGGAAGAGAGGCAGCCTCGGCCGAAACCGTGACAGTACCCCCCCCCTTGACGCGCGGCTCCAGACGTGCGCCGACTCCGGCCTCGGGGACGACCAGGAGGACGCGGAGCAGGGCGCGTCGGGTGACTACGATGGAATTCCGTCAGGAGAGACGGGTCCAAAATGTCTCTCCTCGGCACCCAGCACCGTTCCTCCGGGCCGTACCCCTCCCACTCCACCAGATATTGGAGACCCCCCATCCGACGTCTCGAATCCAAGATGGACCGCACGGAGTACGCCGGTGCCCCCTCGATGTCCAATGGGGGCGGAGGAGTCTCCTTGATCTCATTTTCCTGGAGTGGGCCAGCTACCACCGGCCTGAGAAGAGACACATGGAACGAGGGGTTAATACTTTTATACTCAACAGGTAGTTGTAATCTGTAACACACAATCTTCTCAGGACTTTAAACGGCCCCACAAACCGCCGACCCAGTTTCCGACAGGGCAGGCGGAGGGGCAGGTTTCTGGTAGAGAGCCAGACTCGATCACCAGGTGCGTACACCGGTCCCTCACTGCGGTGGAGATCGGCGCTCGCCTTTTGACGACGGAGGGCCCGCTGCAGGTGGACGTGTGCAGCGTTCCACGTCTCCTCCGAGCGCCGCACCCACTCATCCACCGCAGGAGCCTCGATCTGGCTCTGCTGCCAAGGTGCCAGAACCGGCTGGTAACCTAACACACATTGGAAAGGGGGTAGGTTAGTGGAGGAATGGCGTAGGGAATTCTGGGCCATTTCTGCCCAGGGAACGTACCGTGCCCACTCCTCCGGCCGGTCCTGGCAGTATGATCTAAGAAACCTACCCACATCCTGGTTCACACGTTCCACCTGCCCATTACTCTCCGGATGGTAACCCGAGGTGAGGCTCACCGAGACCCCCAACCGCTCCATAAAGGCTCTCCAGACTCTGGAGGTAAATTGGGGACCTCGATCAGACACAATATCCTCGGGTACCCCGTAGTGCCGGAAAACATGGGTGAATAGCGCTTCGGCGGTCTGTAGGGCAGTAGGAAGGCCCGGCATAGGGAGCAAACGACAGGCCTTAGAGAACCGGTCCACAACGACCAGTATAGTAGTATTCCCCTGTGAGGGAGGAAGGTCAGTGATGAAATCCACCGAGAGGTGAGACCATGGTCGTTGTGGAACGGGCAGGGGTAGTAACTTACCCCTAGGCAGATGTCTAGGCGCCTTACACTGGGCGCACACCGAGCAGGAGGAGACATAAACCCTCACATCCCTCGCCAACGTGGGCCACCAGTACTTAGCACTAAGGCAGTGCACTGTCCAGCCGATACCAGGATGTCCAGAGGAGGGTGACGTGTGAGCCCAATAGATCAATCGATCCCGAACCTCGAGCGGAACGTACTTCCGACCCTCCGGGCATTGAGGTGGACTAGGGTCGGTGCGCAACGCCCGCTCGAGTTCAGCATCGACCTCCCACACTACCGGTGCCACCAGACAAGACTCCGGCAGTATGAGAGTGGGCTCCACGGACCTCTCCTCCGTGTCATACCGCCGAGACAGTGCGTCTGCCTTACCGTTCTGTGACCCAGGGATGTACGTGATCTTAAATACGAACCGGGTCAAAAACATTTTCCACCGCGCCTGGCGAGGGTTCAGTCTCCTAGCTGCCCGGATGTACTCCAGGTTACGGTGGTCCGTCAAAATGAGGAAAGGGTGTTGAGCCCCCTCAAGCCAGTGCCTCCACACCTTTAGGGCCTGTACCACGGCTAACAGCTCCCTGTCCCCTACGTCATAATTTCGCTCCGCCGGACTGAGCTTCTTGGAATAAAAAGCACAGGGGCGGAGTTTAGGTGGCGTGCCGGACCGTTGCGAAAGCACGGCTCCTATACCGGCCTCTGACGCGTCCACCTCTACCTGAAATGGTAAAGAGGGATCCGGATGCGCCAGCACCAGAGCCGAGGTAAACAGGTCCTTCAGCCTCCCAAACGCCCTGTCCGCCTCGGCTGACCACTGCAAACGCACCGGACCCCCCTTCAAAAGAGACGTTATGGGAGCTGCCACCTGTCCAAAACTCCGGATAAACCTCCGGTAGTAATTCGCAAACCCCAAAAACTGCTGCACCTCCTTCACAGTGGTTGGCGTTTGCCAATTACGCACGGCTGACACCCGGTCTACCTCCATCTTCACCCCTGACGCAGACAACTGATAACCCAAAAAGGAGACCGACTCCTGGAAAAACAGACACTTCTCTGCCTTGACATACAGGTCGTGCTCCAACAGCCTCCGCAACACTCGGCGCACCAGAGCCACATGCTCGACTCGGGTAGACGAGTACACGAGAATGTCATCTATGTACACGACCACCCCCTGCCCCTGCATGTCCCTGAATATCTCATCCACGAATGATTGGAAAACTGAAGGAGCGTTCATCAAACCGTATGGCATGACAAGATACTCGTAATGGCCCGAGGTGGTACTAAAGGCTGTCTTCCATTCATCGCCCCCCCTAATGCGCACCAAGTTGTACGCGCTCCTGAGATCTAATTTAGTGAAGAAACGCGCCCCGTGCAATGACTCCGTCATGGTCGCAATCAGCGGGAGTGGATAACTGTACTTCACCGTGATCTGATTGAGACTACGGTAATCAATGCACGGGCGTAACCCACCATCCTTTTTCTTCACAAAAAAGAAACTCGAGGACGCAGGGGAAGTGGAGGGCCGTATGTATCCTTGTCTCAGAGATTCGTCTATGTAAGTCTCCATAGCTCTCTTCTCCTCCTGAGACAGAGGATACACATGGCTCCGTGGGAGCGCAGCTCCTGCCTGGAGGTCTATCGCACAATCTCCCTGCCTATGGGGAGGCAACTGCGTCGCCCTCGACTTACTGAACACAATAGCCAAATCCCCATACTCAGGGGGAACGTGCAATGCGGGCACCTGGTTTGGACTCTCCACCGAGGTAGCCCCTACGGAAACGCCTAAACATCGACCCACACACTGGTCAGACCACTCCATCAGAGCAGGCGAGTCGATCAGAAATAGCTGGATCATCTCCTGATGACCCCCCTGCGCACACATCCTAAGTGGCGCCATGACCTCCCTGATCAAGCCCGATCCCAGCGGACGGCTATCTAGGGCATGAACGGGGAATGGGACGTCAACAGGAAGAAGGGGAATCCCTAAATCTAAACAAAATTTCCTATCAACAAAATTCCCAGCCGCGCCTGAATCTACCAGCGCCTTATGCTGGGAATGAGGTGCTACCTGTGGAAAACGCACAGGTATACAGAAGTGCGCAACAGAGAGCTCTGGGTGAGTGGGGCGCCTACTCACCTGGAAGGACTCCCCAGTGCGGGGCCTGTCGTCTTCTCCCCTAGGAGGCCATCCCCAGCACCTAGCCGCGGTGTGTCCTCCCCGACCACAGTTGGTGCAGGAGATGGGCCCCCTCGTACTCCGACCCCTCCTCTCTCTAGCGCCAGCGCCCCCAAGCTCCATGGGGCTCGGCTCGGAGGCGCTGGAGGGTGAAATGGACGGACCTCCCTCGGGACGTCCGCGGGTAGCCAGCAGGGTGTCCAGCCTGATGGACATGTCGACTAACTGGTCGAAAGAGAGGCTGGTGTCCCGACAGGCCAGCTCCCGACGGACGTCCTCACGTAGACTACAGCGGTAGTGATCGATGAGGGCCCGCTCATTCCACCCTGCATCCGCCGCTAGAGTACGGAATTCCAACGCGAACTCCTGGGCACTCCTCTTCCCCTGCCGGAGGCAGAACAGACGCTCCCCCGCCGCTTTCCCCTCCGGTGGATGGTCAAACACCGCCCTGAAGCGGCGGGAGAACTCAGCGTATGTGATGGTGGTAGCGTCTATCCTCCTCCACTCGGCGTTGGCCCATTCTAACGCCTTGCCGGAAAGGCAGGAGATAAGGGCGGACACGCTCTCGTGTCCCGAGGGCGCCGGGTGCACGGTGGCCAGGTAAAGCTCCACCTGGAGAAGGAAGCCCTGACACCCGGCAGCGGTCCCATCGTAGGCCCTCGGGAGCGAGAGTCGAATTCCTCTGGGTTCCGGAGCGGGAATGGGCTGACTGGCTGATGGTGATGGCAGGGAAGGTGGAGTTGGGGGTGTCCCTCGGGTCTCCCAGCGTTGGAGTGTGTTGATCACATCCTGCAGGGCGGTCCCGATCCGCAGGATCTGGTCATTCTGCTCCCGGACCCGATCCTCCAACGTCTCCTGTGCTGCTGCGGCTCCTGCTGATTCCATTCAGAATGGTGTGTGATTCTGTCAGTAGGTGCTGTAGGTGGGTGTGGTGTTGGAATCAGTCGCAGGACGCAGAAAATAAGTCCAAAATACTTTAGTGAAGGCACAAACTAATACACGAGACAAAAGCCCTGAGGCGAGAAACTCCGCACGCAGGCGTAAACAAAAGGGCGCACTAAACATGTGCGAATATACTCTCCTTAACAGAGGAGAAAAGCTACAAAGAGCAAACGGTAATCTGTAGAGCACAAACACGACAGCGAAACAATCACACACAACACCTGACAAACACAACGAGAACTTATAGGACACTAATGACACTAAACGACAACAGGTGTACAATTCCAGACAAGACCAAACGAACATAGAAACATACAACGGTGGCAGCTAGTATTCCGGAGACGACGAACGCCGAAGCCTGCCCGAGCAAGGAAGAGAGGCAGCCTCGGCCGAAACCGTGACAATTATATGATGGTCCGACTGCATTCTGTCCCCATCAACACTTTTTTAACTAGAAGTAAACATATAGTAAACATGATTCAGATTCCACATTAGACTGTGTTTGATGGAGATTCAACATAAGATGACAAGACACAATATGGCCATGACAAAAGGTGAAAGAATACTGTAGTTTGTAATTATGTTTGTTTAGGACTCCACTTGTATATGGTCCATCTCCTTAATTTTCAATTACAGACTGAATGAGTAATAGTAACAACTGTTGTATCGATCTCTGGCATGTGCTTGCATGGTGTCTCTTGTTTTCACTGGTTTTTCACTTACCAAATGCTTGTGCAGCTGTGGTAGAAAGAACAGGAATTGATGTTCCATAAGTGTGACCCTGCATGCTTCAGGTCACTGACAGTCATCATAAACATGTCTGGTACTCCTTTGCATCTCAGACCTGTGAACAGACTAAGGAACAACTCAGTGTAATCAGCTCATCACCCTATATGGAACACAGCTATATTATTTCTTCTAGGATGGTCCACAGAACACATGTATAGAGTATGTGTTCTAGAATGGGCATGGCTATGTCTTTTAAAGCCTTAAAGCCATGATCCATGGAACACAACTACTGTATGTCTTCCAGAATGGCCCGTACAGTCAACAGCTGCCTGTGTGTTGTGTGTTGAGTGTTGTGTGTAGCAGCAGGGTGTATGTAGCGGTCTAGATGGGAACGATAACAGATGGCTCTGCAGAGAGCTGAGAGAGTCTGCTGTGTATTACAGACCACTTTAAATCACTGCAAACCACCTGTTGCACCTAAACATCTCAACTGAGAGTGGAGTTTTGTTCCATGTATTAAATACTCTATGGGAAGACCCCCAGGAGCCACCCATGTTGTATTTCAGTTCATAAATTGAAGGGAACTGGTGCATGTTTTTATATTAGATTGTGGACCTCCTTCACTGGTAGCTTGGGTCTGGAATGTGTTGTATACATTGTAGCTGTAGGCTGCGTCTTAAATGGCACCCTTTTCCCTATAAAGTGCACTACTTTTGACCATTATATGCAATAGGGTGCCATTTGGGACACAGGCCTAATCGTACTGTACAGCTGTGACATGGCAACCATTCTGGGTTAATTAGGTGAAATCTGAAGGTGTGGTTTCAGGCAGGCAGGAGGTGAAAGTGCTTCCTATTTATAATTCCTTTAGAGTCTGACATCCCATTCCATCCCTAGTCTCCTTATCATTTTACATTTTAGTCTTTTAGCAGACGCTCTTATCCAGAGCGACTTACAGGAGCAATTAGGGTTAAGTACCTTGCTCAAGGGCACATCGCCAGATTTTTCACCTAGTCGGCTCGGGCATTAGAACCAGCGACCTTTTGGTTACTGGCACAACGCTCTTACCCACTAAGCTACCTGCCGCCCGCCTTATCAGTGACTGGCAGTGTTTGTGTTTGTTGTAGTGCACTCATCCTCAGGACTGGAGGTTGAGTTGATTGTCTATGCTATTGTTTTACCGGCTGCTGTCTGTCTGTCCACCCATCCGTCCATTGGTCCCCCTGGTCAAGGATGAGGTCCCTGGCCCTCGGGCTCTTTTGCCTGCTCTGCTGCGATGCAGTCCGAGTAGACCACAGAGACAGACGCCGTCCCAGACCATCCGTCCTGTCCAGAGGACGCAATGACTCGGCTGTCCAGTCCAACTCAGTGGGTAAGACCAGCAGAGATTACTGGTACTAAAGGAAATGTGGTGCTAGCTAAATACTGTGGTTTGTGTCACAATCAACACTATCAACAAGGCAGGTCCTACAGGCTCTAGTTTTGTCGCACCTGGACTACTGTTCAGTCGTATGGTCAGGTGCCACAAAGAGGGACCTCGGAAAATTACAATTGGCTCAGAACAGGGCAGCACGGCTGGCCCTTAAAGCACACGGAAAGCTAACATTAATAATATGCATGTAAATCTCTCATGGCTCAACGTGGAGGAGAGATTGACTTCATCACTAATTGTTTTTGTAAGAAGTTTTGACATGCTCAATGCACTAAGCTGTCTGTTTAAACTACTAGCACACAGCTCGGACACCCATGCATACCACACAAGATATGCCACCAAAGGTCTCTTCACAGTCCCCAAGTCCAGAACAGACTATGGGAGGTGCACAGTACTACATAGAGCCATGACTAGATGGAACAGGTAACTGATGCAAGCAGTAGAATCAGATTTAAAAAACGGATAAAATACACCTTATGGAACAGCAGGGACTGTGAAGAGACACACACACAGGCACAGACACACATACACATGATAAGACACGCACTCTACACACACGTACACATGGATATTGTATTGTAAATATGTGATAGTGGAGTAGTGGCCTGAGGGAACACACTAAATGTGTATTGGGTAAAGTGTTATGAAATGTTGGCAGCAGCTAATGGGGATCCTTAATAAATACAAATACAAATACAATGGAAAATACATGGAAGATAGTGGAATGCATGGAATATAATGGGACATACAGTACACTATAATGGGACATACAGTACAATATAATGGGTCATATAGTACAATATAATGGGACATACAGTACAATGTAATGGAATATACAGTACAATATAATGGGTCATATAGTACAATATAATGGGACATACAGTACAATATAATGGGTCATATAGTACAATATAATGGGACATAGAGTACAATATAATGGGACATACAGTACAATGTAATGGAATATACAGTACAATATAATGGGACATACAGTACAATATAATGGGACATACAGTACAATATAATGGGACATATAGTACAATATAATGGGACATATAGTACAATATAATGGGACATATAGTACAATATAATGGGACATACAGTACAATGTAATGGAATATACAGTACAATAATGGGACATACAGTACAATATAATGGGACATACAGTACAATATAATGGGACATATAGTACAATATAATGGGACATATAGTACAATATAATGGGACATACAGTACAATATAATGGGACATATAGTACAATATAATGGGACATACAGTACAATATAATGGGACATACAGTACAATGTAATGGAATATACAGTACAATGTAATGGAATATAGAGTGTAATATTCATATGTGTCAGCATACTGAATTGTAATTGGATGCATTTTACCGTTGTAATCATTGGTCTGTATTTCCCCTCACAGTAAAGATCAAGTAAAATAAGGGAAACCAGGGAAACTGGTCCTCTCTAGAGAGATATATGGAGCCTGTAGACATTTTTCTTCTTGTCTTTTCCCAGGCTTAGTTTAACGTTGACTGACTTACAGATTACTACTGGAGACTAGAGAACTCAGAATCATTCCTCTGCTCTCAGATTGACTGACTGAGCACACAAAGTAATAATCACTGTCCAAACTCAAATAGAAAGAATCAACCAGATAGTGTCAGAATTATGTACTACAGTACTTTAAGTAAGACCCAGTAAGACCCAAGTTTTGGGTTCTTCGTACAGAGAGCCCATGTAAATATCAGAGTGCTATACAGTACAGTAAGACTACTTCCAGTCAGATTATCTGTATCAGAGAGCCCCTGTAAATACTATATTAGAGTTACAGTAAGCCTATATACAATACAATACTTCCATTACGGCTTTCTTTGTGTTCTCCCCCAGAGAGCCTGTGTAATTATAGTATATAATAGGCCTGGCCTACTGTATCTCCAGTAATGCCTGTGTCTTTCCCCAGAGAGCCTGTGTAAAGGGAAGCCCCTGGATTTTGTGTTCATCATCGACAGCTCCCGCAGCGTGCGTCCCAGCGACTATGAGAAGGTCAAGACCTTCATCACCAACATCCTGGCCTTCCTGGACGTGGGGCCGGAGGCGACGCGCGTCGGGCTGCTGCAGTATGGCAGCGTGGTGCAGAACGAGTTCTCCCTCAACACCTACAGCAGCAAGGTAGTCTAGCCCCTAGGGAACAAGTTATCCCATAACACCTACCGCAGCAAGGTAGCCTGGGGAACAAGTTCTGTCTCAACACCTACAACAGCAAGGTACATTCTTAGAAAACAAGGTGCTATCTGGAACCTAAAAGGGTTCTTCGGCCGTTCCCATAGGAGAACCCTTTGAAGAACCCTTGCTCCCCAAACTACACTCTTAGAAAAAAAGGGTTCCGAAAGTGTTCTTTGGCTGTCCCTTTTTGGTTCCAGGTAAAACCCTTTTGGCTCCAGGTAGAACCCTTTTGGTTCCAAGTAGAACCGTTTTGTCCCTTTCCACTGAGGGAGCCAAAAATAGTTTTTACTTGGAACCAAAAAGGGTTCTCCTATGGGGACAGCCGAAGAACCCTTTAGAAACCATTTTTTCTAAGAGTATAGTTTGGGGAACAAGTTCTGTCTCAACACCTACAGCAACAAGGTAGCCTAGAGAACAGTTTCTTCTTCGAGACAGTTAGCTGAATAGCCGTTGTGCCCTTGAGCAAAGTACTTCTACCCACAGGAATGTTGCAATGTGGCTGAACTTGTGCTTCTCCCAAATGTGTGCCGTGTGTTGAGACTGGGAGCAGAGCAGAAGAGACAGATGGACTATTCAGTACTGTTCTATTCTTTTTACCATATGTTTATTTGGTTTTCCAAGTACAGTTGCACAGAAACAGTCAGTAACAAGAATCCCTAATAAACTAACCCACCCAAATTAACAAACACAGAACTGTTGTATTCAAGGCAGATGTGGAGCGGGCGGTGAAGGCCATGGACCACCTGGCCACCGGCACCATGACCGGCCTGGCTATCCAGTACACCATGGAGACAGCCTTCACCGAGCCAGAGGGAGCCCGGCCCACCGACATGCACATCCCCCGCATCGCCATGATCGTAACGGACGGGCGTCCCCAGGACACGGTGGAGGAGGTGTCGGCACAGGCCCGGCAGGCAGGCATCCAGATCTTCGCAATCGGAGTGGGCAGGGTGGATATGAACACGCTGCGGGCCATCGGGAGTGAGCCCCACTCGGAGCATGTGTACCTGGTGGGCAACTTCAGCCAGATAGAGACCCTCACCTCTGTCTTCCAGTCCAATCTGTGTGGAGGTGTGTGTTTTCTCTCTGTTAATCTCTCAATACACTCATGTGCTTTATTCATTATATTGATGAAGATTCTAAGGATGTATTATTTGTGTGTGTGTGTGTGTGTGTGTGTGTGTGTATGTGTGTGTGTGTGTGCGTGTGCATGTGTGCGTACATGCATGTATGTGTGTATTAGGTACAGACCTGTGCTCTGTGGTGGACCATCGGTGTGATCACCTCTGTGTGAGCACCCCAGCCTCCTACATGTGCCGGTGCAGAAAGGGTTACACCCTTAACTCTGATGGCAAGTCCTGCCGCTGTGAGTGAGTCACTTAGTCGACTGTACTCAAGTCTGTTATAACAGGCTTGACCACATAATTTGACTAAGAACATGGAAAATATATTTTGGACAGACAAATTCACCAGTGGGGAACAATGAAGCTGTAAAATGCGAGCTGGAATTGTCTTGACATCTAGAATATGTTATTCTTTAATTTGATCACTTCCTCCCAAATCACTACTAATTACACTGTCCTTGTTCACCAAGCTGTTATTGGTCCATGTATACCGGAAATAAAGTCAGTGGTGTAAATCAGAATCAGTGGGGTCTAGCTGGCTGGGTTAGGGTTGGCCTGTGGGACGGTGCAGTGCTAGGGCTGGTGGAATAGCAGGAGCAGCAGCAGAAGCATAGGGTTAGGGTTTAGGGTTAGGATAAGCGTTAGGGTAAGGGTAAGGGTTAGGGTTAGGGTTTAGGGTTAGGGTTAGGGTAAGCGTTAGGGTAAGGGTAAGGGTTAGGGTTAGGGTTAGGGTTAGGGTTAGGGTAAGGGTAAGGGTAAGGGTTAGGGTTAGGGTTTAGGGTAAGCGTTAGGGTAAGGGTAAGGGTTAGGGTTAGGGTTAGGGTAAGGGTAAGGGTTAGAGTAAGGGTTAGGGTTAGCTAAAGCAGTAGCAGTAGCATTAAATCCTGTCTTTGCTTATGTTGTGGTCCTCCTGGTTCTGTAGCGGAAGACCCGTGTGCTGTGGTGGACCATGGCTGTGCCCACATCTGCGCCAAAGTGCCAGGGGTACTCGGCTATGAGTGTCGCTGCCGGCTTGGGTATGAACTCAACGAGGACGCGAGGACGTGCCGAAGTGAGATTCTAAAATATTCCTCTTTCGTTCCTCTTTTTTGTGTGATTATGACTAAAGTTAACATAGAAAAAACTATGAATTTACTCTGAAAACAATTAATTTATCTGCTTGTGAAGGTTAACCTGAATTCCAGATTTCCATCTGTCCGTTCATTGCTCAAATCTGATGGTCTATTATACTGAATTTATACTGAGTTTTGACCTGACGAAGATTCGTTTCGGATGGAAACGTTGTCAATAAAGTGGTGAATTGGGAGCTTTAACAGCCTTCTTGTTCTTTACTATTATACTGAAAACAATAAATAATTTGTTTTGGGTTACATTTCAGTCCATGGGCTGGCTCAGTGATGTGAACTATGCTTGACTATTGTAGTGTGCACAATCCGTTCTTTAAGCAGTAGAAGGGATGAATGTCCCAGATCATTCCAACTCTAATACAGTATTTGGTCTATCTTGTTGCCAGATGGAGGTCCAGGTCCACCCACATTTGGACACGCCCCTAGCTCTCTAGTAGAACTTCAGACTTCAGAGTAGTGTGGGGGAGATCTCCAAGAGGAAGTGTGCTTTTTTAATCATCTCACTGGCTGCTGACATATGGGGGAGTGTGTCCAGGGTGTCAGAATACTAAGAAATAATAACAGACAGCCAGGGTTTGATCTGGTTTGATCTGTGGAAAGGGCTCTACATGGATCCCAAAAAGGTTCCACCTGGAACCAAAAGGGGTTCTTTAAAGGGTTCTCACATGGGGACAGCCGAAGAACCCTTTTTGGTTCTAGAGAGCACCTTTTTTTCTAAGAGTGTATGTTCCGATGCAAATTGCCCAATAAAGTTGCACTGTACTGGATTAGAGATACATTTGAATTAACTTCAGAAAGCACACCTCTCGAGCGTATTAGAATCCTAACACATTTTAGATATTGATTTCAGAGCACTGTGGGTTAATCATAAACTGTAAGTGCTTTTTAAACGTACAGGCAGAAACAACTGATATTACAGGAAATAAAGGACATTCGAAATTAAAGGCATCTATTCACTGCTTTATCTCTTGTTAACATCCTGAGAGTAATGTATGAATTCAAGCCAATCTATGTGAGTGACTCTACCTTTTCCCCTCAGGAATAGATTACTGTGACCTGGGGAACCATGGCTGTCAGCATGACTGTGTCAGCACTCCTGAGTCCTACATCTGTAGATGCACGAGAGGCTATGTTCTCAACCTCGATGGCAAGACCTGCAGCAGTAAGTTCACCACTACTCTGGTTATATGAACTGTGTTACTGTGCTATTAACAACACTATACTCAACCTCCCCTTCCTGAGATGGCAGTGCCAGTACACCTCTAAAAAATGGTTTAAAATATATTTAATCTAACAAATAAAGCAATCATAACTGTTAATTCAAAATATCAGTCACTGGAGGGCTCAGCAACAGAGTGCTGCGCTCACTGTGTGGGCAGTGTTGAGGAAAACATTTGTAATGTATTTATATGTTGAATGTAGTGAGTATGTGAGTCATTGTTATACTTCTACATAACAGTGTAGAAGTGTTAGTTCCCTGAAAGAGTATTAGTATGCATTGTCCCTTTCTCTCTCCTGCCTTGTCTCTATCTCTGTATCCCATGTGACTAACGGCTCTCAGAGATTGACCACTGTGCTCTTGGCGACCACGGGTGTGAACATGAGTGTGTCAACACTGAAGATTCATTTTTCTGTAAATGCCGAGAAGGCTACATACTCAGACCTGATAATACAACCTGCAAGAGTAAGTCTCACCTGCTTCACACTAGAATAGTGTATGCTCTCAGTCTCACCTAATGCACAGAAATATAATTTGTATTCAACATTTTACTTAGATTTCAACATACTAGCAAGACTTGCTTATTGACCTCAACAACTGGGTCTGATCCCTTTTACTCACTGCAGAGCTTGACCCATGTTCCCTTGGTAACCATGGGTGTGAGCATGACTGTGTGAACACTGAAGATTCATTTGTGTGTAGATGTCGAGAAGGCTACACACTCAGACCTGATAACAGAACCTGCAAGAGTAGGTCCATGGCATGCTTACATGTCTTATAATAATAATAATAATATGCCATTTAGCAGACGCTTTTATCCAAAGCGACTTACAGTCATGCGTGCATACATTTTTTTTGTGTATGGGTGGTCCCGGGGATCGAACCCACTACCTTGGCGTTACAAGCGCCGTGCTCTACCAGCTGAGCTACAGAGGACCACTATCAGCTGTGCTGTATCAGCTGTGCTGTAACAGATATTTTGGACATTGCACAGTAATGAGAGGATCTTCTCTATGCATCATGCTGTTTTGGCCCAATGGATTCACATCCCTTTAAATTGATACGTTAGAATGAATGTGTTACATATTAATGGTTATGTGACTGATTTAAGTTGGACTGCCTTCAAATATACATATAACTGCCTATTTTGTAATGGGTCTGACTGTGACTGAGTGTTTTTCCATCCTGGTATTTATATGTTACATAATTTGGATGAGTTGTGATTGTGATGTCATGGTTAATCCTGATGCTCCCGCTAGCCCAGGGTGTTCTTTTCCTGGATTAAGAGGAATATTCTGTACTGTTTGACAGTGACAGGCACCTGGGATGAAGGAAGAAAGAGTAGCTCTCGATAGGTAGATAAAAGGATATTCATGCACATTATTACCCAATGTTGCATTAAAATTACTGTATGTCTTTGGAACCATGAAGCCTGGAGTAGAGGAGTAGAGAACACGCATTTCCATTACTAATGAGAATTATCCTTATTACTATTTCAATATGACATGCACCAGGGGCGCAACTTTCACTGGGGACGGGGGACCCCACATTCTGAAATTGCAGTTTTATCAATGGAATGTGATACAAAACTAGGCATCGGTGTGCCTTAGGACCATGAAGATGCCTCTGAGCGGTCGGGTAGGCTGTTTGGAATGTTTATCGGGCTGGATTAAAAATAAAATAATAAAATAATTTATGTCCCCCCCACTTCTAAAACCAAAGTTGCGCCCCTGACCTACACACAGGTCTTCATAATGTTGGGCCATTAATGTAAAATGAGCCAGTTAGTAGCCTATCAGCAACATCATTTAATTGATGTAGGCTAGTACTTTCTGCTGCTATCTTGCCATGGTATAGTTGATTTGGGGTGTCTTGACATGACTCAGCACTATTTGTCTCTACTATGGCAGAGGCAGAGTGTGGAGATGGAGTGATGGATCTGGTATTTGTGATTGACGGCTCTAAGAGCCTGGGGCCGGCCAACTTTGAGCTGGTCAAGCAGTTTGTGAATGGCATCGTGGACTCTCTGGATGTGTCCGGCATCGGCACCCACGTGGGGCTGCTGCAGTACTCCACTAAGGTCCGCACGGAGTTCACCCTGGGTCAGTATACCTCAGGCCGGGACATCAACAGGGCCGTGTCGCGGATGCAGTACATGGGCAGAGGATCCATGACGGGCGCTGCCCTGCGTCACATGTTTGAGTACAGCTTCTCTGCCAAGGAGGGGGCCCGGCCCGACATGCCATGGGTCAGCATCGTGTTCACCGACGGACGATCACAGGATGATGTGTCAAAATGGGCCGCTAAAGCAAAGAATGTTGGTACGGTTTCTTTATATTGTGTTTGCTGAACTTGATCTGATAGCAGAGCCATTTAAAGTCATTAATAAAGTACGATCTTATCTTAAAGGAGTCATTCATCCACTTCCTTCTGACCTGCTTCACCGCCCCCAGGTATCAATATATATGCACTTGGTGTTGGTAAAGCCATCGAAGAGGAGCTCAGAGAAATTGCTTCCGAGCCAGATGATAAGCATTTGTACTATGCTGAAGATTTTAGCCACATGGGAGAAATTGCAGACAAATTGAAGTCACGGATATGTAAAGGTACCCAATGAATAAAATACACTCTAAACGAACTTTCTCATTAAATATCCATCATAGCCACACAATATTAATTATTTCACACACTTTTCCTGCACAGTACACAAATCCTCTCATCTTTAATACATTATTAATTATATAAATACAAATACTAAAACAAAAATGCCCAAAAACCCTCTAAAGTCTTAAAACTAATCAGATGTTTTATGAAGGTGGTGCTCATAGACTTCCATATTATTATTTATACTGTGTGTTAGATCGATTTTTTCTCATGCACTGCATTTCAGGAAATATTTATTGACGAGCCGGTAAGTACTTGATGTTCTGGGGGGAAATGCTGTACATCTCTGCCACCTGCAGGTGATTTTATGAAGTACAACAGCAACCAAATCATTGGAGGCCTATCATTGTAATGTATATTGTGAGGCTTTGTGAATTAATAATTGTATTGCACTTGATCTGTGTCAGTCTGTTCCTAAAAGACAATCCATACTGTGTCTGTCTGTGAACAGAGAAACCCTCCCCTGAAGAGATGTGTAAGTGTGACAACGTGATGCTCTTCCAGAGGCAGGTCAACGAACAGCTTAGAAGACTGACCCAGCATAATATCCTTTACAGCCCTGTGGTGGTGTGCATACTTTGGATAAGATATTTAATATTGCCATGACATTGAATGCTTTCCAAATGGCCCCATATTACCTGTATAGTGTGCTTCTTTTGACTTATTTTGAGTCCTATAGGCCCTGGTCAAAAGTACTGCACTATAAAGGGAATGGGGGTGCCATTTTTTAGGACAGAGCCATTATGTTTAAAAATGTGTTTAGTTTAAAATCAATAACTTCCTTAATGTGTAAATACTTGAGGTTGTGTCAAAAAGGATGGAGACCCTTGAGAATCAGCTTGGACACAAATGAAGGAAGGACAAATAAATGTTTTCATCTGTTCGTCTCATCTGTTCGTCCTCAACGGATTCTTCTCAACTGGCCTGCGGTGCAAGAGCATTACTAAACGTCAAGGGATAACTTTAAGCTATTTCAACAAGCTATACTGAAACATAATATGCTATATTTTCTACTGTAACTGCTATTTATATTCTGAACAACACTATGCATTTATGCATGTGGTTGTGGACTGGAGTAAGTGAAGCCAAAATTACTGTATATCTTTGCTACCTTCAGGTATCAAAATTTGTTTATTTTTCAAACGTAAAATGTTATTTGGCAGATAACTGCAATGTATAGATCCAAATATAACTGGTATAAGATACAATACAACATTTTATAATGACAAATTAAAGTAAAATCACTTTGTATTAAAAAAATAATGCTATCTATTGCTGTTGAATGTGAATAAAATCACAGTTGATCTTGCTTGCATTGTACTTTGTGGAACACCAAAATGTGTCACAACATTCTCAAAGATCGGAAGATCAGATCATCTGTCAGATTTGGATTGAACCCGACAAGATTTTTGTATAAAATATTAGAAACAAACATAGTGGTCTTACTGCTGCAATTTTCAAATCCCCCATTAGAGAAAATACAGTTGTTTCTTCCTCCAAAGCCCCTGAAGATAGATGAGATTATGTTAATGATCAAATGGAGCAAGACTGAACCAAACAATAGCACACACACAGAGATACTGAGGAGAATAACAAGAAGAGGATTCTCTATCCAGCCCACTACAGTGGGGAGTTCTCTTTCTCCAGTTAATAGGTTAGGTCATACAGACCTATATATACATTAATCAAGAGGCTTCAATACCACACCACTCTCTACCAACTACAGTAGATGCCCCACTACTTTCTCTGTCTGATAACTATTTGCAGGCCTGAGGAAGAATTCTCCATCTGTCCTGCTGTTGCAATAAATGTACAATGCCACTGGTGTGTTCTTTTTCAACCAAGGCAGGAGATTCATGACATTCCAATGCATGTGAATTCTGAATAATCTAACAATGAAACCTTCTGTGTTCATCCTGCGGCATAGATCTCGGTTAGTCAGCCGCTCCTTCTCCCTCCCTGATAGATCCAGCTTCACTATGACGTGAACCTGGCTGGCAGGTCTCTGGTCCCTGGAGAACAGACCGCCGTGGGTACGTCCCAAATGGCACCCTATTCTCTACATAGTGGGCCCTGGTCAAAGGTAGTGCACTAAATCGGGAATATGGTGGCATTTTGGACGCAACCCCGCAGGGCCTTTTGTCTTCCCCTCCCGTCCCTTTACAAAGGTCATGTGTTTCCTGGCCAAACACCAGGCTTTGGTGTTGCATACAGATACACTGTGATCAGAATATCAAACCAGTGTATGAGATGAATTCAGAGAGGGTTGGTGCTCACTAAGAACCTGTCTGTTGAAGTAGGTACGATACACTGCATCAAGTGGACCTATGCAGGGCAGGAGCAGTGGGTGCATGGTATTAGCGAGTGGTGAGGTACACTACATGACTAAAAGTATGTGGACACTTGCTCGTCGAAAACATCTCATTCCAAAATCATGGGCATTAATATGGAGTTGGTCCCCCCGTTGCTGATATAACAGCCTCCACTCTTCTGGGAAGGCTTTCCACTAGATGTTGGAACATTGCTGCGGGGACTTGCTTCCATTCAGCCACAAGAGCAATAGTGAGGTCGGGCACTGACGTTGGGTGATTAGGCCTGGCTCGCAGTCAGCGTTCCAATTCATCCTTAAGGTGTTCGATGGGGTTGAGGTCAGGGCTCTGTGCAGGCCAGTCAAGTTCTTCCACACTGATCTCGACAATCCATTTCTGTATGGACTTCGCTTTGTACACGGGGGCATTGTCATGCTGAAACAGGAAAGGGCCTTCCCCAAACTGTTGCCACAAAGTTGGAAGCACAGAATCTTCTAGAATGTCATTGTATGCTGTAGCATTAAGATTTCCCTTCACTGGAACTAAGAAACCATGAAAAACAGCCCCAGACCATTATTCCTCCTCCACCAAACTTTACAGTTGGCACTATGCATTTGGGCAGGTAGCGTTCTCCTGGCATCCACCAAACCCAGATTAGTCCGTTGAACTGCCAGATGGTGAAGCGTGATTCATCACACCAGAGAACGCATTTCCACTGCTCCAGAGCCCATGGTGGCAAGCTTTACACCACTCCAGCCGACGCTTGGCATTGCGCATGGTGCTCTTAGGATTGTGTGTGGCTGCACGGCCACGGAAACCCATTTCATGAAGCTCCCAACGAACAGCTCGTGCTGATGTTGCTTCCAGAGGCAGTTTGGAACTCGGTAGTGAGTGTTGCAACCGAGGACAGACGATTTTTACACGCTACGCACTTCAGCGGCCCTGTTCTGTGAGCTTGTGTGGCCTACCATTTCACGGTTGGGCCGTTGTTGCTCCTAGATATTTCCACTTCACAATAACAGCACTTACAGTTGACCGGGGCAGCTCTAGCAGGGCAGAAATTTGACAAACTGACTTGTTGGAAAGGTGGCATCCTATGACAGTGCCACGTTGAAAGTCACTGTGCTCTTCAGTAAGGCCATTCTACTGCCAATTTGTCTATGGAGATTGCATGGCTGTCTGCTCGATTTTATACACCTGTCAGCAACGGGTGTGGCTGAAATAGCCAAATCCACTAATTTGAAGGGGTGTCCACATACTTGTCTATATAGTGTAGATTAGTTGTCACATGAGAAATACACATTGTGACCAGATTTGATACAAGAGAGCTTATTTCTGGCAGTATCTTGCATGATGTCACTAGTATTGGTATGTGATCAGCTCACCTTTTGCTTTCATCTAACAAAAACAAAACTTCCAATCTCATCGTTTTGATGAATAGACAGATTTTATTTAAATTACAAACCATGTAACAAAAGATTACAAAGAAAATGATTACAGAAAGTAAACAGTTATTTTAATGAGAGTGAAATTGAGCTGGACAAATGACAATGACAGTCAGCGGGTAAGAAATATAAAAACAATACAATTTAAAACTTCAAATGTTTTGCAGGAGACAGCCAGCAAGCCACATAGAAACCGTTGCTCTTCACTTACCGTCTTAGTAATCACACAATAGAATTTACAACCAGAGGAAAACAAAGAAAAAACAAATAGTTAATCAAACTAAAATCTAAAACATCAGTCCTCCTCTTCACCAGTAGTGTTTAAGAACCCAACCCTTCTCTTAAAAACACATGCACACGTTATGAAACAGACTAGCATTTCAGATGAATAATCAGCAACTGAACACTAAGACCATGCTTCGCTTTTGAAACAAATGAAAATGCAGTCGACTGACTTAGGGCTATGATCAGTGAGGTCATGGAGCATGGTGTTAATCACTTTGGAGCTGCCTAGAGCTCAACACACCGAGCTGCTGCAGAGAGAGGAACACACTGAACCACTGATCTGATCAAAATAACTGTTGATTAGCTGATAAGAGGCTGCTACCCGATTCAGTTAAATGCATTTTTGTGTCTCTGATAATAACAAGTCTCCATCTTTCATCACGGCTGCATCACACACTGTCTGGAGGCATGGGGACGTTCAAACAACGTCCCAACAACTTACACGAAACAACAATTCAACGCTCAATTAACAAGTTGTATGGGGAAAGACTTTGCTCCCAAGGCCCACCAGTAAATTTGGACCAGAACTAATTTTCAGGGGGGTCATTTTAATCTTGAAAGTCTAATATAATGGGAGCGTCTCCTTGCCTTGAGACAGTTGTATGCGGGGGTTGGTTTGGATCTGTTTCAGAGTCATATGTTAGCCGAGAATGTTAGCTCCAGTGCAGAAGTTCATGATGAGTTGAGCTCACACTTCAGTACACTGGCCGTCAGGCCTTCTCGACCTCACACTGCTGCTGGAGGCCTCAGCCCCAGGGGGGGACCTGTCCTCCGGGCTCTCCCCCAAACGCAGTCTCTGCTCCCGGGGCTCGACTGCCTCCCCGTCATCGTCGCTCCAGTCCCCAGACCCATCCACAGAGGTGTTCGGACCAGAGGACATGGAGGGTGTGGCGGTGGCCTCCTCTTCCCCCTCCTCTCCCTCCCCAACCTCAGCCCTCTCCGGGGCATCTGTGGGGCTGATGTGGAGCTGGGCCAGGGCGTCCTCCAGGGAGGGATTGGTGGGGCTGCCGGGCTGGCCCCCCAGAGAGGTGGGAGGCCTGGCAGGAGCAGACAGGACTGTGGAAGCAGCTGGAGCTGCTGCAGCCTGCTGCACTGCGGCTGCTAAAGTATCAGCACCGTCTGCAGAGATCCCTCTCCCTGCCGCAGCGGACCCCTGCGCCCCGCCCTCTGTGTCTAGACGGAGGCCTGCCACCCCTTTCTTGGGGATGTCCACAACGTCCCGTTTTATCTTGCGGCGGCGGCCGTGCTCATTGCGCCGGTACTGCACCATGTTCTCCAGGTCGGCCACGTACAGGAACCCGGCAATCAGCATCTCAGCTGTCTTCTTGCCCTTGGAGAACGCGTCCTCCAGCTCACGGCTGGTCCTCTCGTCATACTGCCACCAGCCGTTCCTCCCCTCATAGTACCAGGCGTTGTCCCCTGTGGCACCCCGCCCTCCGGCCTTCAGCTCCTCAGGGGACAGCAGAGTGGGGTGCTCCAGGAAGTCCTCGGGAACCTCCTGTCTACAGAGAGCACAGCGCTTGCTCTGCCAGGACGCCCCTTTCACACACAGGAAGCAGAAGACGTGGCGGCAGGGTAGCTGGACAGGGTGGACACAGCTCTGCAGGCAGATAGCACACTCTGGGACAGGTAGGGCAGGTGATGAGCCACTGGAACCAGAGCAGGCAGAGTCACCACTCCCCTTCTTACTGGATGGGAGCGAGCTCACAGAGTGGTCAACCTCACCGCAGCTAGCCATCCTTAGGAAGTACTTTGGGTGGGGGGCAAAGAAGAGAGACCATTATGGACACAGAAAAGGATGTCAATGTGAACTACTAGCATCATAGTTGTCAAAAATGAAATCAACCAATACACTGAACAAGTTAAAGCAGTTTATTTAGCTACACACAGGAAAGGCAGAGATACTATAGTAGCTACTTACTGTAATATCTGCTAATGTTGCTGCTGTAGCATTACGCTTATTGGTGGTTGTTCAAATGTCTCACTGCCAAAAGGAAACAAAGGTTATAGCAATGACATAGATGAACTTACGATTCTTTGAAACACAGTAAACAATACGGGAATGACAATATCGATAGTAAATTGTTTTCGGATAATTGAAAAACAAAGTGTTTATATTTTACTATTTTCAACAACATCACGAAAATACGACCGGAACAGGTTCCCGATACGCTAGCTAGTTAACAATTACACTGGGTAAGTTTAGCTAACTAAAAATAAATATTTGAAGATAAATGTTACTAGCAAGCTCATTGAGCATTAGCCCTTGATCATACCTCTGTTCCATTACATTACACATACGAGTCATTAGACGAAGGCGTCTTTTGTAGGGGGAGTTCGGTTAAGAGCCGTGACGCTCGGTCCGAACATTAACATGCACCGCTTGTGGAACGGTGTTGGAAGCGTAAGGACCTTATATTTTATATCGGCAAGAAATAATAAAAAAAAAAAAGAAGGTTAAATTGGTACACACCTTTATAGGGCTAGGGTTCCCACATGGCCATATTTCCATGTTACAGCACTTTATGGAAAACAGATGGAAGACAGTGTACTACTACCTGTGCTCATTAGCTATCTGCTTCTCTGAACACCTGTGTGCAAACGGAAGACTGACGCCACGAACGTGTTGTTACTGAAAAATACTATTGGCTGCAACTGTGTTAAAACCAGTATTTTTATGTGATATGAAAGTTGAGGGGTTTATGTTTATAAAACCGTACCACAATTGAGAAACGATTCACGTTTAGATGGAGTATTTCGCTGTTTTGGCTTCCAGAGCCAATTCGCCCTTTAAAACAGAACATGTAAGGTCCTTAGACTAAGGAGTAACGCTAGCCTCCTTTATTCTAATATTAGCTAATTGACCATCCACGGCTCTAATGGATTTTTGTCATAGTTTGAGGCATCTGTCAAACAACTAGTTAACACTGTTCGCTAGCTCAGGGTTTCCCAAACTCGGTCCTGGGCCCCACTTGTATAATATTTTTTTTGCCCAACACTACACAGCTGATTCAAATAACCAACTCATCATCAAGCGTTGATTCTTTGAAAATCAGCTGTTTAGTGCTAGGGCAAAAACCTAAATTTGCACCCAGGGGAAACCCTGAGCTAGCTAACTGACCAGGAGGATACCAGTATCGCGATACTCGTTAGTGTCGTGGCAAGGAAACAAAACATGACGCAGATGTAACTTCTTTTGAAAAACAACTCTAATGTTGAAAACAAAAAATCATTATGTTGTCATCCAGTGTCACATTTACTTATTATCCAGTGTCACATGTATTTATTTTCCAAGCTATTGCTAACTATTTTACATACAGTAGGTTTTTAAAGGACCAAAGAGTTGTCTGCTTCGTGTTAAATATTTTGCCATGGAAAAAAATCACGATAAAGCCCTACCAAAAACGATGACTAACTAACAGTTACCTTGCTAACGATGGCTTACCCCCGTTTTGTTCTTCGAGGGTAAGCCATCGTTAGCAAGGTAGCTAGCTAATGTTAGCTAATCTCCGAGCTAGCAAACTCGACAGCATTCTCTACATAACGTAGCTAGCTACGGCCACAATACATTTCTGATATGTTCGGTGTTATTCGCATTGAAACGGCGACAAACTAACGTTAGCTAGTCTGCTAACTACCCACCCTCAGCATGAGGAATCAAAACAATGAGACCTGTTGTATCTTGGACTGACAACGTAGTTAGCTAGCTAACGTTAGCTTAGTTGCCTTCTCAGTCGAGAAAGAAAGCCAGAGCTAGTCACTTCTCTCTTAGCCCGGACTGTCATTTCGCATGTTAGATTTATCGATCATTGTGTGCCTCTTATATTGTTAAATATTACATTGATTATAAATCATACATATTTATCTAAATTAGCTGCATAGCGAGACATTTTATGATAAACTCACCCGTCTGTTTTCCTCCTTCACAAAAAGCAGCGTAGTAAGTCTAGCTATCTACGTATTTAGCCTGTTAAAGTATGATGACTACGTTTATTGGACGTAATCACGCACAGCACACGCACATTCACATTTTCTCGAATCAGCGGAGAAGTGCAATATGAAGTAATTGCAGACCGCAATTCGGGGCGTTTCTTAATATGGGCGTTCCTTGATATCAGGACACGCCCATTAATGCATGCCATTGGTCAAGTTCATTGATACCTGCCATTGGTCTGTTCCGGTGTTATGAGACTGATGGTGTCAAGACACAGAAGATGTGATTGGCGGTGACAGTTGAGGGTACGAGGACAGATTCGAAAAGATGGCGGAGGCAGACGATGAAGTGGATTGTGAATCTAAAGGCGGTAGAATCAAGGAAGATTGGAGTATTGTTCAAAAGAATGGAAAAAGGAGCAAAGTAGGGTACAGCGCGGAGAATGTCCCTTTATATCTTGTAGGAATGAGGTTTGTTAATGAGGAGCAGCTTATCGAAATACCAATCTTGAAGAATCCATTTGAGCTATCCGAACTGGTGGAGATGGTGATGGTAAAGTGAAGGATGTGTTGATCACGAGAGGCGGGTTTGTTTAGATTTTTTGTACTTCTGCAGATCAGAAGGAACGTGTGTTGCGGCTCTCCGGATTTCAAAAGTTTGACGTGTCGTTTGTGTCTCTTCGGAACATGGCACCCCTCAAGGGGGTAATATCTGGCGTCTCGTGGGAAGTCCATGTTAAAGAGATGAAAAATATTCCTGGAGTGATTGATGCACCTCGGATGAATCGAGTGGTGAATGATGAAAAAGTGAAGAGTTTATCTGTTCTTTTGTTTTTTGATATGGAGTCTCTCCCTACTCAAGTGCAGTTGGGGTATATAAACTACAAAGTCAGAGCATTTATCCTAAGACCAATGCAGTGTGATCGCTGTAAAGCTTTTGGTCATATCAAGGGTTTGCAGAAGGGAGAAACCGAGATGTCCAAGTTGTGGAAAATATCATTTAATGTGATGAAAAAGTGAAATGTTGCAATTGTGGTGGGAACCACGAAGTCACGTTTTTTGAATGCCCGACAAGGGTGAAAAAAAATGAGGTGGTGATAAGTTGCGTCAATTCAAATCTGGTATTGGAACAAAAAGAGGTCAATACACGTCTTCTAAAATAGACTAGTATTTTAATTAATGCAAAACACTTCAATGGTAAATATGATGTTCGTATATATTGGTCCACTGAAAAACCACGCAGGGTAGTCAGAGAACTGGTCCATTGTTATAAGTTCTTCTTTAAATACTCTGACAGAGATAGTTCCCGCTCCCTGCTGGCTTATCACCACCTCACTTGTAGTAAACAGCGCCGGAGAAGATGGCTGCCGTTTTACAGCCCTCTAACCAATTGTACTATTATGTGTGTTTTTCCGCGTTATTTGTAATTTATTTTGTACATAATGTTTCTGCCATCGTCTCTTATAACCAAAAAGAGCTTCTGGATATCAGGACAGCGATTACTCACCTCGTATTGGACGAAGATTTTTTCTTCAACGAGGCGGCCGCGAAGGATATCATACAGACACCCGACAAGGCCCAAATCCCCGTCATTCGCGTGAGGAAGAGACGGAGATATCGTGGACGTAGATCGGGGTGCCTTGTAAGGATCCGACGGCGAGCGAGTAAACTGCCTCTTCCATCAATCCTATTAGCCAACGTTCAATCATTTGAAAATAAATTGGATGACCTAAGATTACCGTTATCCTACCAACGGGACATTAAAAACTGAGTCGTGGCTGAACGACGACATGGATATCATACAGCTAGCGGGCTATACGCTACATCGGCAGGATAGAACGGCTGACTCCGGTAAGACAAGGGGTGGCGGTCTGTGTATATTTGTAAACAACAGCTGGTGCACAAAATCAAATACTAAGGAAGTCTCGAGGTTTTGCTCGCCTGAGGTAGAGTATCTTATGATAAGCTGTAGACCACACTATTTACCAAGAGAGTTTTCATCTATATTTTTCATAGCTGTCTATTTACCACCACAAACCAATGCTGGCATTAAGATTGCACTGAATGAGTTGTACAAGGCCATAAATCAACAGGAAAACGCTCATCCAGATGCAGCGCTCCTAGTGGCCGGGGACTTTAATGCAGGGAAACTTAAATCCGTTCTACCTCATTTCTACCAGCATGTTAAATGTGCAACCAGAGGAAAAAAAACTCTAGACCACCTTTACTCCACACACAGAGACGCATACAAAGCTCTCCCTCGCCCTCCATTTGGCAAATCTGACCATAACTCTATCCTCCTGATTCCTGCTTATAAGCAAAAACTAAAGCAGGAAGCACCAGTGACTCGGTTAATAAAAAAGTGGTCAGATGACGCAGATGCTAAGCTACAGGACTGTTTTGCTAGCACAGACTGGAACATGTTCCGGGATTCTTCAGACAGCATTGAGGAGTACACCACATCAGTCACTGGCTTCATCAATAAGTGCATCGATGATGTCGTCCCCACAGTGACCGTACGTACATACCCCAACCAGAAGCCATGGATTACAGGAAACATCCGCACTGAGCTAAAGGGTAGAGCTGCCGCTTTCAAGGAACGGGACTCTAACCCGGACGCTTATAAGAAATCCCGCTATGACCTCCGACGAACCATCAAACAGGCAAAGAGTCAATACAGGACTAAGATTGAATCGTACTACACTGGCTCTGACGCTCGTCGGATGTGGCAGGGCTTGAAAACTATTACAGACTACAAAGGGAAGCACAGCCGCGAGCTGCCCAGTGACACAAGCCTACCAGACGAGCTAAACCACTTCTATGCTCGCTTCGAGGCAAGCAACACTGAAGCATGCATGAGAGCACCAGCTGTTCCGGATGACTATGTGATCACGCTCTCCGTAGCCCATGTGAGTAAGACTTTTAAGCAGGTCAACATTCACAAGGCCGCAGGGCCAGACGGATTACCAGGACGTGTACTCCGAGCATGTGCTGACCAACTGGCAAGTGTCTTCACTGACATTTTCAACATGTCCCTGACTGAGTCTGTAATACCAACATGTTTCAAGCAGACCACCATAGTCCCCGTGCCCAAGGACTCTAAGATAACCTGCCTAAATGACTACCGACCCGTAGCACTGATGTCTGTAGCCATGAAGTGCTTTGAAAGGCTGGTCATGGCTCACATCAACAGCATTATCCCAGAAACCCTAGACCTACTCCAATTTGCATACCGCCCCAACAGATCCACAGATGATGCAATCTCTATTGCACTCCACACTGCCCTTTCCCACCTGGAATAGAGGAACACCTACGTGAGAATGCTATTCATTGACTACAGCTCAGCATTCAACACCATAGTGCCCTCTAAGCTCATCACTAAGCTAAGGATCCTGGGACTAAACACCTCCCTCTGCAACTGGATCCTGGACTTCCTGACGGGCCGCCCCCAGGTGGTAAGGGTAGGTAACAACACATCTGCCACACTGATCCTCAACACGGGGGCCCCTCAGGGGTGCGTGCTCAGTCCCCTCCTGTACTCTCTGTTCACCCATGACTGCATGGCCAGGCACGACTCCAACACCATCATTAAGTTTGCCGACGACACAACAGTGGTAGGCCTGATCACCGACAACGATGAGACAGCCTATAGGGAGGAGGTCAGAGACCTGGCCGTGTGGTGCCAGGACAACAACCTCTCCCTCAACGTGACCAAGACAAAGGAGATGATTGTGGACTACAGGAAAAAAAAGAGGACTGAGCACGCCCCCATTCTCATCGACGGGGCTGTAGTGGAACCGGTTGAGAGCTTCAAGTTCCTTGGTGTCCACATCACCAACGAACTATCATGGTCCAAACACTTCTAGACAGTCGTGAAGAGGGCACGACAAAGCCTATTCCCCCTCAGGAGACTGAAAAGATTTGGCATGGGTCCTCAGATCCTCAAAAAATTCTACAGCTGCACCATCGAGAGCATCCTGACTGGTTGCATCACCGCCTGGTATGGCAACTGCTTGGCCTCCGACCGCAAGGCACTACAGAGGGTAGTGCGTACGGCCCAGTACATCACTGGGGCCAAGCTTCCTGCCATCCAGGACCTCTATACCAGGCGGTGTCAGAGGAAGGCCCTCAAAATTGTCAAAGACTCCAACCACCCTAGTCATAGACTGTTCTCTCTGCTACCGCACGGCAAGCGGTACCGGAGTGCCAAGTCTAGGTCCAAAAAACTTCTCAACAGCTTCTACCCCCAAGCCATAAGACTCCTGAACAGCTAATCATGGCTACCCGGACTATTTGCACTGCCCCCCCACCCCATCCTTTTTACGCTGCTGCTACTCTGTTAATTATTTATGCATAGTCACTTTAACTCTACCCACATGTACATATTACCTCAACTACCTCAACTAGCCGGTGCCCCCGCACATTGACTCTGCAACGGTACCCCCCTGTATATATAGCCTCCCTACTGTTACTTTATTTTACTTCTGCTCTTTTTTTTCTCAACACTTTTTTTGTTGTTGTTTTATTTTTACTTTTTTTTAGTTAAAAATAAATGCACTGTTGGTTAAGGGCTGTAAGTAAGCATTTCACTGTAATGTCTGCACCTGTTGTATTCGGCGCATGTGACCAATACAATTTGATTTGATTTGATTTGATCAGAGTAGAGACTGAGCGTGGTTTAGACTTACTCAGCCTATCGTTGGCGCACAGGCTGGTCGCAGCCCCTTGGCGCTTCACTGTTGCCAGGTGTTTAGTTGTTTTCTCCACAACTTGTCCAGAGAGTCAGCAATCCCAGACATCTTTGTAGCAGAACACATGTCCTTGAGCGTTCTAACAAAGAGGCAGTGTTTGTGTATGTGAGACACAAGCCTTATCTCCCCCTACTCCCTAATAGCTCTTCACATGAATCACAGCTTGTTATGTTGGCCAATTTATATCAGTACAGTACAAACCTATTATGTTTAATCATTAATGCTCTCTTATTAAGCTAACAGCACATCTAAAATATAAGAGAATAATTTCCCACAGTGGCCAAAGTTAGGGTTGTACAGAGCATTTTAGAAGATACATGTTTGACCGAATCGAGAACGGAGATAGTATCACTAAATTAAGGTTTGTCGAAAATTCTCTGTGCTACACCAAACAGTATCTAACCTGTAACTCCCAGTAATGGATACCACAAATCTTTGGTTAAATCGCATTATCTGGTGTTACAATCTGTACCTACCAAGGGGGTATGTATACACTGTAAAAAATAAAATAAAAACAACCACTAATTATTAACGAATTATTATTAAGTAACTGGTTCCACAGCCTTTTTTTTTTGTTTACTGAACTTTTTGGTCAAAGTGTTACCTGAACTTGTTGGCCAAAACTTAGCGGCAACATGAGAAAACGGAGGCAAAAATTCAGTCAACTTAAAATGATATTTGCTCAATTTGTGTCATATGTTCATTCAACTAGAAATTACATAATTTTTGGCATTTTACCTAAAAAAAAGGCTGTGGAACTATACTGAACAAAAATATAAACGCAACATGTAAAGTGTTGGTCTCATGTTGCTTGAGCTTAAATAAAATATCCCGGAAATGTTTCATACACACAAAAAGCTTATTTCTCTAAACTTTTGCACAAATTTGTTTACATCCCTGTTAGTGAACATTTCTCCTTTGCCAAGATAATCCATCTACCGGACAGGTGTGGCATATCAATAATAATAATATGCCATTTAGCAGACGCTTTTATCCAAAGCGACATACAGTCATGTGTGCATACATTTTTACGTATGGGTGGTCCCGGGGATCGAACCCACTACCCTGGCGTTACAAGCGCCATGCTCTACCAATTGAGCTACAGAGGACCACAATCAAGAAGCTGATTAAACAGCATGATCATTACACAGATGCACCTTGTGCTGGGGACAATACAAGAGCACTCTAAAATGTGCAGTTTTGTCACACAACACATTGCCACAGATGTCTCAAGTTTTGAGGGAGCGTGCAATTGGCATGCTGCCTGCAGGAATGTCCACCAGAGCTGTTGCCAGAGAACTGAATGCTCATTTCTCTACCATAAGCCGGCTCAAACTTAATTTGAGAGAATTTGGCAGTACGTCCAACGGGCCTCACAACCGCAGTACGTCCAACCGGCCTGAGACCAACCACCTGGACAGCTGATGAAACTGTGGGTTTGCGCAACCGAAGAAGTTCTGCACAAACTGTCAGCTAGCATGTATGGGCGAGTGGTTTGCTGATGTCAACGTTGTGAACAGAGTGCCCCATGGTGATGGTGGGGTTATGGTATGGGCAGGCATAAGCTACGGACAATTAAAACAATTAACATTTTATTGATGGCAATTTGAATGCACAGAGATACCGTGACCCATTGTCGTGCCATTCATCTGCCGCCATCACCTCATGTTTTAGCATGATAATGCACGGCCCCATGTCGCAAGAATCTGTACACAATTCCTGGAAGCTGAAAATGTCCCAGTTCTTCCATGGCCTGCATACTCACCAGACATGTCACCCATTGAGCATGTGTGGGATGCTCTGGATCGACAGCGTGTTCCAGTTCCCACCAATATCCAGCAACTCCGCACAGCCATTGAAGAGGAGTGGGACAACATTCCACAGGCCACAATCAACAGCCTGATCAACTCTATGTGAAGGAGATGTGTTGCGGTGCATGAGGCAAATGGTGGTCACACCAGATACTGACTGGTTTTCTGATCCACGCCCTACTTTTTCTTTAAAGGTATCTGTGACCAACGGATGTAGGTCTGCATACCCAGTCATGTGAAATCAATAGATTAGGGCCTAATGAATTTATTTCAATTAACTGATTTCTTTATATGTACTGAGTAGAATCTTTGAAATTGTTGCATGTTGCGTTTATATTTTTGTTCAGTGTAGTTACACACACAGTACTTTTAACATACAATGTTTTTAATTTACATATTTGATACACATTGAGATATGATTATTGTGCATGTTCATTTATACAGTAATTATTATTCAATGTCCTCACCTGGGATTTGAACTCACAACCTCTTGGTTCTTGACATTCCAATCTTCCTGCTATGCCACAATGTCTGTGTCAATTATCAGTTAATCTGACTATTCTGTCATCATTGATTTGATTTGATTTACTTATTTAAGCAATTTTAGATTTTTCTGTATAGTTGTCTAATGTTGGTGGGGTTTATTACTTTGTTTTAATGTTACTCCTTAATCACTATGAGAAATAAAATTGTTATACTTGAGTGTACTTTTAACAGAGCTGAGATTTACTTTGAAGTGCAAAGTGTAGCAATACAGGTGAAATAAGTTATTTTTTATCAAATGTTTATTTATTAATAATAATTGTCAGCAAACATGAATACATACAAAATGAAGATACTCCCCCCATCCCAATCCCACCCCACCCGAGGACCTAAGGGATCAAATTAAATAAACATAAACAGTTCAAAATACAAAATAAAATACATGAAAGCAACACATCACAAAGTATTTCAGCAGCAAGAAGCCATTGGTTCAAAGTGTCTTCTTTAGCAGTAGAATGCTCCATATAAATTACATCCAAAAAAGAGGATTGATTGACGTGAGTGTGGAGGCTTCCATCGTACTGCAATCATTGTTTTGAAGGCGTTAGGCCAGCGAGAAGAATGCACTTCTGACATAGAGATAAATGAAAAACAGATTAATCATTTCAAAGTAAAACATAAGGAGATGCAGTCCCAACTAAAACATTGATCCAAACCTGGAAGTTCTCTTTTCCACAGCGTATCGAGAGGAAGAGGTTTATAAGAAGTTGAAAGTAAAAAAAATGATACATTTTGGAAACTAGACCCTTTGTTTTTCGATCTTAAACTCAAAATCTTATGCATAGGATGTAGCGTCAAAGCTGACTGCCAATGAACACCATGAGCCCTAAGGGCAGACTTAAATTGTAGATGAAAAATGATAAACCAGATAGATTAAAACTATCTTTAAGATCTTGGAACGAACTAAGGCTGTTATCCCCGTAGATACAGGTGAATCCGTAATTGACACAGACATGGTGGCGTAGCAGGAAGATTGGAATGCTGTGAACCAAGATGTTGTGTGTTCAAATACCAATTACTGTAGAAATTAACATGCACAATGAAATCATGTATGTCAACATGGGTCAAATATGTTATTGACACAGAAATGGTGGCATAGCAGGAAGATTGGTATGCTGTGAACCAAGCGGTTGTGAGTTCAAATCCCAGGTGAATACCAATGACTGTTTAAATGAACATGCACAATGTAATAATGTGTCAAATATGTAAGTTGAAAACGTTGGATGTTAAAAGTACTGTGTGTGTAACTATTTCCACAGCCTTTTTCTGTTGGTAAAATGACAAATTAATAATTTTCTAGTTGAATTAACACGAGACAAAATTGAGCAAACATTTTAAGTTGACTGAATTTTTGCCTACGTTTTCTCACGTTGAAGCAAAGTTTTGGCCAACAAAAAATGAAAAGTTGAGTAAACAAACAAACGTCAGTGGAACCAGTTACTTAATAATATTTAGTTGAAACAACTAGATTTATTATTTATTTTTTTACAGTGTACACAGCCCTTGAGTTCTCAATTGAATGTATGGACAACAGCTGGATCAATGACTACAATCCCGACACTGTTTTAATGTTTAGAAACGTTATTAATCCTTCTAGCAATAAAAACCTTTGGAACTTAACTTTCATGTATCGAGAAAGATTATTTAAATTGTATTATTATTAAATACTGTTAAGTTGCATCAATTCAAATCTGGTATTAGGAACAAAAGAGGTCAATACACGTCTTCTAAAATAGACTAGTATTTTAATTAATGCAAAACCCTTCAATGGTAAATATGATGTTCGTATATACGGGTCCACTGAAATACCACGCAGGGCACTCAGAGAACTGATCCATTGTTCTAAGTTCTTCTTCAAATACTCTGACAGAGATAGTTCCCGCTCCCTGCTGGCCAATCAGAGTAGAGACTGAGCGTGGTTTAGACTTACTCAGCCTATCGTTGGCGCACAGGCTGGTCCCAGCATAAGTTGTTATCTGCAGCTGGTCCAGAGTCAGCATAGACACAGTTCCCCTGTACTTTCCCACCCTAACTGTACTCTTTGTACCTACGTCCTTGGACGGTTCAACAAAGAGGCAGTGTTCGTGTATGTGAGACACAAGCTCTTATCTCATCCTACCTCCTAACGTTCCTCACATGAATCACAGCTTGTTATGTGAAACAATTTATATCAGTACAGTACAAACCTATTATGTTTAATCATTAATGCATTCTTTCTAAGCTAGGCATCACATCCAGTTATAAGAAAATAGAGCCCCACAATCCCCCTTTTCACACCCACTGGGTGTGAACCCAAAACAAGAAAACCCAAAATAAGAAATTTCAGGGAAATTCAGGAATCCCCCTATTGACACCCTCTAGGGTGTCACTCATTAAAATACAATACAAACAAAAAGAATCACACTTTTATTAATAGGCAATAATGATAATAAAAAGGCCTTCAGTCCTTCCATCTACACCCAACTTGTACTAGGTTGGCTACCAGCCACCCAGGAACTTCAAACCTTCACATAAGGAAAGATAAACATTCACAATGGTTAACTTGATTAATAAAGCATAAAACACAGGATTAATAGAACACAAAACACAAGATTAATAAAACATAAAACACAAACAGGGAAGTACATTTTGGCCCCCTTTAGACACCCTCTAGGGTGTCACTCCACCAAGCCTGGTAGGTCATATCCTTCATTCCTTAGGTCGGAGTCCGGGATTGGGCCGTATCTCACCATCTGTTGGGAAACCGCCTATTCCATCGCCTTGCTCACCAACCCTCGGACACAGGGAATAAGACAACATCCACAAAGAACAAGTATAACCATAGAAGCTATAACTTCACCCAGAATAGTTACAACAATAGTTTTCCATTTACCAAATATGTTATCAAACCAACCGTTTAGGGAGCTATCAATACCAGAGTTCTCAGCCAGTTCGTTCGCCAGCGTGGTGAGTCCCTGAAGCGCTTTGGTCACGGACCTGTCCGGTGCTGCATGGTTGGGGATGAAAGTACAGCACATAGATCCAAACAGAACACAAACTCCGCCCCGCTCAGCCAAAAGCATATCTAAAGCTATTCTATTCTGCCATGCCATTAAGCTAGTTGCCGCTGTCTGCTCAGCCAATCCCTTTATTGCATCACGAGTGTGGTTTATACATCTTTGCTGGTTATAGTAAATATAATTTATCCAATCTACGTTTTTATTAATTGTTGACCACCAGAAAAGACTTGATTCAAACCCAGCTGCGATCTGATTCCTAGCTTTGAATTCTTCTGGAACCCCTCGAGGTACTCCTATCCCATCAATATACACTGCTCAAAAAAATAAAGGGAACACTTAAACAACACAATGTAACTCCAAGTCAATCACACTTCTGTGAAATCAAACTGTCCACTTAGGAAGCAACACTGATTGACAATACATTTCACATGCTGTTGTGCAAATGGAATAGACAACAGGTGGAAATTATAGGCAATTAGCAAGACACCCCCAATAAAGAAGTGGTTCTGCAGGTGGTGACCACAGACCACTTCTCAGTTCCTATGCTTCCTGGCTGATGTTTTGGTCACTTTTGAATGCTGGCGGTGCTTTCACTCTAGTGGTAGCATGAGACGGAGTCTACAACCCACACAAGTGGCTCAGGTAGTGCAGCTCATCCAGGATGGCACATCAATGCGAGCTGTGGCAAGAAGGTTTGCTGTGTCTGTCAGCGTAGTGTCCAGAGCATGGAGGCGCTACCAGGAGACAGGCCAGTACATCAGGAGACGTGGATGAGGCCGTAGGAGGGCAACAACCCAGCAGCAGGACTGCTACCTCCGCCTTTGTGCAAGAAGGAGCAGGAGGAGCACTGCCAGAGCCCTGCAAAATGACCTCCAGCAGGCCACAAATGTGCATGTGTCTGCTCAAACGGTCAGAAACAGACTCCATGAGGGTGGTATGAGGGCCCGACGTCCACAGATGGGGGTTGTGCTTACAGCCCAACACCGTGCAGGACGTTTGGCATTTGCCAGAGAACACCAAGTGGCGCCCTGTGCTCTTCACAGATGAAAGCAGGTTCACACTGAGCACATGTGACAGACGTGACAGAGTCTGGAGACACAGTGGAGAATGTTCTGCTGCCTGCAACATCCTCCAGCATGACCGGTTTGGCGGTGGGTCAGTCATGGTGTGGGGTGGCATTTCTTTGGGGGGCCGCACAGCCCTCCATGTGCTCGCCAGAGGTAGCCTGACTGCCATTAGGTACCAAGATGAGATCCTCAGACCCCTTGTGAGACCATATGCTGGTGCGGTTGGCCCTGGGTTCCTCCTAATGCAAGACAATGCTAGACCTCATGTGGCTGGAGTGTGTCAGCTGTTCCTGCAAGAGGAAGGCATTGATGCTATGGACTGGCCCGCCCGTTCCCCAGACCTGAATCCAATTGAGCACATCTGGGACATCATGTCTCGCTCCATCCACCAACGCCACGTTGCACCACAGACTGTCCAGGAGTTGGCGGATGCTTTAGTCCAGGTCTGGGAGGAGATCCCTCAGGAGACCATCCGCCACCTCATCAGGAGCATGCCCAGGCGTTGTAGGGAGGTCATACAGGCACGTGGAGGCCACACACACTACTGAGCCTCATTTTGACTTGTTTTAAGGACATCACATCAAAGTTGGATCAGCCTGTAGTGTGGTTTTCCACTTTAATTTTGAGGGTGACTCCAAATCCAGACCTCCATGGGTTGAAAAAATTGATTTCCATTGATAATTTTTGTGTGGTTTTGTTGTCAGCACATTCAACTATGTAAAGAAAAAAAGTATTTAATAAGATTATTTCATTCATTCAGATCTAGGATGTGTTGTTTAAGTGTTCCCTTTATTTTTTTGAGCAGTATATATCCTTTCATCAAAGGATCCCGGGAGGAGGTCCCACTTTCTATGTGACAACTCACCAATCTCTGACACGTTTGATTGTTTGCGTATGTAGGTGAGTTCACAATCTGTTATCACCACACAACCATCAGATGTCAGCACGGGCCTGGTTTTGGTTCCTAAAATTCTCTGGCTGCAACAAAGAGGAGAGATTAGTCATGGTCTCTTTAGTTGTGACATTCTCTGTGTGGGAGCAGGAGCTAATATGCCCTACCCTGTATCCTATCTTATTAGTCCTAGAAAAACAATAATAAGAATCCCCTGAGACTTCAAACTGAGGCAACCTAGGTCGGGGTGACTTTATCGGGGGATACAGATAGTGCAAGTTACTACAAGACTCCTTCACCACATTCCCAGGTGGCTTGAACAATTTAATCATGGAGGATAAACCTGACGGAGAGTTAAAGCCTGTCAAGGGGAACGGAGTAGTTGTTAACCTTGGTTTGGCTGTCCCACAGGCATAACAGTCCTCTTTAGACATAGTTCTTGCCGTATACTGAATCCATTCCAACCACAGGTTAGGATCTCTATATCCCGTCTCCACCTGTACTACTTCCTTCAGGTCTATAGTTTGCACTATCTTCACCACAGCCCCGGTCTCACTACCTCCCTCAGAGAGGTTTACTCTATAGGGTTCCCCAGTTGAAGAGGATATCTCACTTGTCAGGTCTGTAACCTGTTTTAGCGTAATTCAGACTTTCAGACAGTACCTACCCTTATATGGGTCGCACTGCCATTTCTGGTAATTCCCTACTTTCACAATACTACACCTGTCGTTAAACTGTGTATGGAGATTGACATATCCCCCCCCCCGCTTGGTATGAGCAACTACATAGTCCCAGGATGTACATGGTGACATACATATATATCTCCCATCCTTTACGATACTACCAGCCAGTAGTCCCCAACTGGTCCGCAAAGACCTCAAAAGGTGATGTCCTTCCCTAAAGTCCCTAGTACTTCCCCTTTCCCTACGTCTAGCTGTCTCCTATGCCTTCGTAGACTGTGCTCAGGTATTATTTTATCAACTTGTGTTAGGTTAACTACTACTTCTGGCGGATCAGGAGGGTTTGAGTGTGTTAGGAATATGGCCCCCACAATCAGACAGCTACCTACCGTCAGGAGACCTGTGAATCCCCACCCTCGCCCTGAGAACATGTCAGACGCCAGAGGCCAACCCATTGCTTTACCTTCTGTCGAACTCACACGGGGATGATCAGACAGGGTAAGGGAATCTTCGTTAAGGAGCCAACCCCCGAGCACTAGTGGTGATCGGTTCTTTCTCCTAACTCTGTGTTTGTTCATCAGGTGTAGCTGGGTTTACCTTTTTGCAGTGTGTGACATGCACCCAGGTGGATCTCTCAGCTATTCTAATGGCAAAGGCAGTGACCAATATAACCTGATAGGGCCCTTCCCAACAGGCCTGCTTCCAGTTTTTCTTCTTTAGGGACTGGATGCTCACCAGTCACCTGGTTAGATAGAGTGGGTCACCTTCTCCTTTAGTTCACCTGTGGGGCACAAAACCTCTGACATACGGGTGTGGTTAATAAATTACCTTCACATATGTTCAGCTCTCAATTATTATTTTTTTAAAAAGTATTTTGTCCTCTCCTTCGTATATATTTATTATTTAATCCTACCATCTCCTTATCATCTCCTACCATCCCCCTTTTGACACATGTTTTGCCCATGTGTCAATATTACCACCTACTTTTTAGACTGTCCCTTGCTTCTTTATTGCTCCTATCTTCCTGATCTCATTACTAAATAAATGATCTAGGTAATAGCTGTTTCGCATTAGATTGTGCCTTCCTCTGATTACTGCAGCTCATTGCATTAATTTAGTTTCAAATACCAACTTGTTGTTTATTAAAGCATACTAAAAATGAAATTTAAATGACAACATTTGATAATACCTCAATTTACTTATATCCCGTAAAAGTAATCCAAGATTAGTACAATTGACTAGCAACAGGTATCCCTCATTCAGGGAAAGCTCTCTCTCTCTTCTGTTATTTTATGGTTCAAATCATATATATTATTACCAAATTATAATCTTCTTCACACTTTTCACAGTATTATAAATTACCCTCAACTTAGTAAAATAAACTATCTTAAAGTCCTCCTCTCATGCCTTTAGAATTTACTAGTGTGGATGATTAATTAACACCAGAAGGTTAAAACAGAGTTCAGAGGCAATTGAAATTATTCAACGAACTGTTCCATCCCATAGTATACTAAACATTACCATTATTCTAAATATTTCATAAATGTTACTTATCCCAAGTGTTCATTAAGTCCTCATGACATTCATTTTCATAAGAAATCATATATACCCCAAACTCAGCCAAAACCGAAAAACTCCATAAAATTCACTGTGCGTGCTCCTCTAAGACCTATCACCCTTGACCTGCTGAAAACCCCCCAAAATGGAAACAACAAGGCTTTATAAACATCATACTAGGTGTGTTGTTTTTTGTTTGAAAAACCCAATTTGAAAAACAACAACCCCAAATAGCCAGGCCTCACTTGATTTGGTAGCTCACTTTTATGACCTAAATACTGCCTAACTTCACTACTGCTCCCCCTAGCCATTCCAATGAGATAAGCTAATTCTCTTTCTCCTGGTTATAATTTTTGTTAACCTTCAATTACCATCAGTAATCTAAAGATGGTAGTACACACAAAACATGATACAGATATCCCCAGTCCTAACCCATCAATAATTGTTTGTATCAATCTAATTCCTCATAACTAATCCATAAAACCACTCAAAATTCCTTGAGTATACAATGATTATTTAATTGATTACCCTAACTCTGCTACATGTGATCTCATCTCAAATGATCCATTATCAATTATTTGATCAACCCCCTAGGAAAATCTGTCTCCTCTTCTATTGTTCCTGTCCCCCCTGTAAATGTCATATTTCATTTTTTAGCCAATACAATCACGGTTACATCAAATGTTCCCTCCTTTGTTACAGTTACTAACTTTCTGGTCCTTTTTTCTCATTTGTTAGAGATATTACCAATATCTTCACTATTTTCTGGGAACCTTCTCTTCATGATTGCTACTGGTGATCCTGCCATCTCTACTTCTGGTGTGGTCTAATGTCTATATTAGGGTGTAAGGTAAATTATTCCTGTTGTGTTTTTCAGCTAAACGTTTTATATCCCTCAGTTAATGGTATTTTCTCCCTAATATATCTTCATACTCTTCTGCTTTCCCTAAATGAGATTTAATCCCTTGCCTTTCCTCTACTATCCTTCTATCATTACTGGATCAATGATAATAACTGTAATAACTATCAATAATAATTGTAATAACTATTACACATTATATTGTGCCCTTTTTCTGATAATGTTATAATTGTAGCCTATTGCATTACTTTAGTTTAAAATATAAGTTTGTTTATTTAACAAATCTAGAACCCACCACAGGCTGGCGCTATTCCCCCAGCAGAACAGCCAAAGCCACTTGCATCCCCTGGTCCCCGTAACGAAAATAAATTATCATTCTAGAATTCACCAACTATTTGCATACACCACTGGCGTCAAGCAACCCATCGAATAAAGTAATAACAATTAGAATTTATCAAAGCACTGCCTTCCAGTCAAGCATTCAGACCTCCACTTGAAATCCCACAGCTCAACCCAACTCGCTTGACTGTCTAAATTTTTTTCTCTCCCGCTAACCAGAGCCACAAATTATTCTCCTTTGTCCTCAACTCAATTTTCACAGCTCTATCGCCATTTCAGTTCGCAAATACTTGCTATCGTTGATAAGCATACATTTAATGATATTCCTATCATTTGAACTATCTCTCACCCCTCCCCTTGCTCCTTCCTACACAACGGGGGGGGGGGGGGGGGGGGGGGACCTTGTAACATATTTTCATAGACCTTTCTAGAATACTTCTACTTAAGCTATCTAATTCAACCTTTGACATTTCTCAATCCACGTAGTAATCTAGGTCTATAGCCCCAATGCGAAAGCTTTACCCACTGTCCCTACCTGTGTTCGAACCCGGGACCCTCTACATACATCGCCAGTCACTCCACACATTCCGCGATGCTTTCAAAGTACGCCAAACAACCACTTCCATGTCGCACAACCAGCCACGTCATCACTCCCGACTAGCCAGCCCTTTCATCTCAAACACCCTAGTAGCTAAAATAAAACACACTCTCAAACAGCGTTCTGCATTTACCTCTATCATCGGGTTTACAAACTAACGTAACAACATTAACCATCCTCTATTGCTGTAGTAACGTCTTGTTTGGTTCAGTTTATTTATTACGGAGTGTCCATAATACTATAATAATACATAATCGAATTCCCCTCATACATACAGATTTCACCTTATGCCATTGAAATGCCAAATAAACCATAATAGTTCAATGGAGCCCCCTATTGGCTCTCCACTATTTATACATTACTTCCATAACCACATTAGTTATGGTCCGATTACCCATTAAACCTTATCACATGATCAAACAACGGCACAACCTCAAACTCATATGGGGCGGCAGGCAGCTTAGTAACCAAGAGCACCGTGCCAGCAACCGAGAGGTCGCCGGTTCCAATCCCCGAGCCGACCAGGCGAAAAATCTGCCGATGTGCCCTCGAGCAAGGCACCCAACCCCAATTGCTCCTGCAAGTCGCTCTGGACAAGAGCGTCTGCTAAATGACCAAAAATGCAAATGTAAATATTCTCTACTTTCTCACCCATGATGTACGTCTACGTTCGGGTGAGCAAGTTCATACGTATATATCGTCAGAAATCCACAGGCACCTCTCAAACAATCAACCACGTGGTGTTCCCAGCCAACTCCCTATCGACACAAATCACCCCCTAGTCCTTCCTGACATTCCAAAAGCCACACTCTCGCTGTCTCCAGCCCCTCCCCTCGCGGCTCTCCCTTCTGTGTCCAGTCGGAACAGGCTTTGTCTGCTTTTCGTTTTTAGCGTTTCCAATATTCTGCCGTTATTTAAAGTACGTTAGTCTATTTATTTAAATCAAATTATTCCCACCTAATTAGTTAAAGTCGGTGCCTATTTATATTTCAACGATAAACCAAATTATTTCAGTCTAATTATTTAACCAGTATTTTGCAGGGTCAAACATCAACCGTTAAATTAAATAATAAACCATATTGCCTCAACATAATTATTTAAAACCAGTATTATGCTATGTCAAACATCAAACGTTACAGTTCAATTATATCAGTTCAAACGTTTCAGTTTAGTCATACTAGTTATTCATTATTTTACCTTTATGTTCCCAATTGTTATTAACGGGTTATACGGTTTAAGCAGCCACAAACCCAACAGTTATTCACAAATTATACAGTTTGGACAGCCACAGACGTCTTTAATTCCTAATTAGTTTTCTATCAAGGTATACAGGTTTATTAATTTTAGTAACCCGCATTCACTCTTTTATTTCATCTGCAAACACTCTTTTATTACACTGGGATCATTCACACTCTCATTCATACGACACCCTATACTTTAAAGTGCTCCTTCGATCTGGGCGGTACCCCCAAGTACAGCTCCCTGCCGAAGCGCAACACTATAGTGTACTTTAAAGTGTCCCTCTGATCCTAGCCGTACTCTCGTAGATACGATCCTTGCCAGTAGCGCAACACTTTTAACCCAATAATTCCCTGTACCCCCAGTTCCCACCCCTGGTGGTCCTAGCCTGCGGATTTCAGTATTTTTCCCCAATCCTAGCCGTACCTAGCCCTCTGGTACGTGCCGGTGGAACAATACTCTATGGTACCAAGGTTTAACATCACATTCACCACAGGTTTGCATGTCACATTATGGTGCTTATCTACTCATAATAGTTTCATAATTTAGTTCACTTACATCAGACAGGTGTTTCACAAAATTAATTTGGATAAAGCCAATGTGCAGAACTTTAGTTATATAACAGTAGGTGTCTGCTTACCTGTTTTTAGTAGTCCGGACTCTTTGTGAAACACACCGTTCAATGACAGAGATGTCCAATGGGCCGGACAATACCCACTGAAGTCCCTTCTACCAGATCACGTCGGGGTCACCAATTGTTAAGTTGCGTCAATTCAAATCTGGTATTAGGAACAAAAGAGGTCAATACACGTCTTCTAAAATAGACTAGTATTTTAATTAATGCAAAACCCTTCAATGGTAAATATGATGTTCGTATATACGGGTCCACTGAAATACCACGCAGGGCACTCAGAGAACTGATCCATTGTTCTAAGTTCTTCTTCAAATACTCTGACAGAGATAGTTCCCGCTCCCTGCTGGCCAATCAGAGTAGAGACTGAGCGTGGTTTAGACTTACTCAGCCTATCGTTGGCGCACAGGCTGGTCCCAGCCCCTTGGCGCTTCACTGTTGCACACTGTTGCCAGGCATAAGTTGTTATCTGCAGCTGGTCCAGAGTCAGCATAGACACAGTTCCCCTGTACTTTCCCACCCTAACTGTACTCTTTGTACCTACGTCCTTGGACGGTTCAACAAAGAGGCAGTGTTCGTGTATGTGAGACACAAGTTCTTATCTCATCCTACCTCCTAACGTTCCTCACATGAATCACAGCTTGTTATGTGAAACAATTTATATCAGTACAGTACAAACCTATTATGTTTAATCATTAATGCATTCTTTCTAAGCTAGGCATCACATCCAGTTATAAGAAAATAGATCCCCACAATACAAAAGATACACTTACTGTGAGCAGTTTTGCAAAGTTGCACCTAGCTGTTTTCACACACATCCTCTCACCTTGCGATCTCATTTCCTTTGGACCATTCCATTCCACATTTCCGACTGGATCGCATGTATTTCTCAAAATACAACTGGGTGCAACGGTCCTAAACTGCCTACAGTAAGTGTATCTTTTGGATATCAAAAAATATTTCTCGATTATATGAAAGTTACATTCCAAATGTTTCCGAAACTGTATTTGCGTTTAGACGGAGCATTTGGCCAGCGTCGGAGCGTCGGGCCATTCCCCTCACAAGGCTAAAAGGGACGTACTAATGGCTCAATGTAATACAATGCAATTGGAGTCATGAATAAGAGTAAGTAAGGTTGTGGTGGGTGTGATTCAGCATGTCACTGACAGTTCTTTGACTGTCTATGACAATCTATTTAATGAAATATATGTGAAGGCCTATATAAACAACTGTGTTTATGATGGATATATCTTCAAAAAACTTGCAAAAACTAAGCAACCTCAGTGAATCTGAAATTAGAATGGCAGGTCCCAGGAGAGTGTTTATTGATGGAGTTGACAAATAATAAAGGGGCGATTCCATGCCAGCGTGTCTCGAAAATAGTTTTCATATGGGAGGAAGGATGTTTGATATGCTTTTTAGATTTGTATCACAAACAATTTTTGGGGGAAAATCATGATGAAAGTGGCCAATTAGGCCCTTTTAGACCTATACATGTCTCCTGTAGGACCCTATGATCCATGAACGGTACATGATAAAGACAACATCATGGTGTCATTATACTCCTTGTAGTGTCCTCTAAAATATGGAGTATGTCTTGATTCTGAAATACATTTTTGTTGTCGTTGAAAAAACAACATTTATATTAATATCTCAAAAGTACCCTTTTTGATTTTGTTCATTTTTAGACATTGTTTTAAACAGTATCCTCTACAAGTACATCAACTTTTCAGAGTGGGTACTTTTGCTCTGTTACTTTTGAATATATTACCTATTTTATACATAGAAATGGACATTATAGGTCATTAACCAATCACAGCCCTCCTTTGGGATTGCACATTCAGCAAAGGGCCTAAATTTGACAATTTTATCATGATTTTCCCCCAAATGGTTTGTGATACAAATTTAAAAAGCATATCAAACATCCTTCCTCCGAATGAAGTTTTATGTGAGAATTGCCAGAACAATCTGAGATACCAAAAATATTTTCTGGCATCTTTTCTGGAATAGAATTGCCCAAAGATAACAAATGAAAAACAAAGACAAGTACAAACCCATTATAGTTTATTTGACACACAGATGCTTTTGATTTCTGCTCAGGTGG
>NC_139990.1:58288396-58301659 GCF_964263955.1 Coregonus lavaretus | reverse complement strand
TCTCTCTCTCTCTCTCTCTCTCCAGTCTGGTTGGCGGACAAGGACCAGAGACCCTGATTGACGTCACAGCATTGGTCTCTAAAGACAGATCCACAGCTGCTCAAGTCAGGTGTTTGTTTTTGTTCAAACCAGGAAGAGGACGCAGGTATAACTCTGTGTGCGTCCCAAATGGCACTCTATTCACTATATAGTGCACTATTTTGGGCCCTGGTTAAAAGTAGTGCATTAGATAGGGAATAGGGTGCCATTTGGGACGCTCTTTCTGTCTTTGAAAACACTGGGCAAAGCTTCCTGACTGGAGAACCACAGGCCAGACAGATACAGCTCAACCTGTCATTCTGTCAAACAACCTTTTCTCACTCTGACTCACTTTACACTCACACAGACATACACACAGATGGATGTTTACACGCTCACATAGACTACACACGCTTGTATACACATGCACACAATTGTACACATATACACACCTTGTTTGGCTCTAAATCTGGGATTCACAAAAGTTTCTGTGTTACTAGCTGATTGATTCCTAACTGTGCATACCATCAGACATGATGGCATGCATGAGTACCCACCTTCTCAGTTCATTTTCTTATAGGGAACAAACAGTCCTGGCACTCCTACAATAACAAACACTCTCCATAAAAAAAAATATACACACTTAGCTATTAGACGGTCTAATTTTCAATACCTTCCTTATTCCAAAGCCTGTTGGTTTCAGAGTCACTGGAATCTGACCTCATCAACGTCATCCTGGGGGGAAAAAGACAATTACACAGGATATCATCTAAGTGCGAGTAATAAATGTAGCATAAAGAGCTGGAGAAGAAAGGAATTTGAGGGGAACTCATTGGCTGTAGCTTTGAACAGGACCTTCGGAGCGTTCAGGCCCTCTCTGATGACAGCCAGATGGCATCCTCTGATACTGGCTGTTCATCATCACCTCCATGAGCACACACATACACACACACATGCAGGCACACACACACACGCAGGCACACACACACACACATTCAGGCACACACATACACGCATGCACAAACAACAATGACGAGACAGGGAGGAGGTGAGCCAGGCGGTGTGGTGCCAGGAAAATAACCTCTCCCTCAAAACGAAGGAGCTGATCGTGGACTTCAGGAGACAGCAGAGGGAGCACGCCCCCATCCACATCGACGGGACCGCAGTGGAGAAAGTGAAAGCTTCAAGTTCCTCGGCGTACATATCACTGACAATCTCAAATGGTCCACCCACACAGACAGTGTGGTGAAGAAGGTGCAACAGCGCCTCTTCAACCTCAGGAGGCTGAAGAAATTCAGCTTGGCTCATAAGACCCTCATAAACTTTTACAGATGCACTATTGAGAGCATCCTGTTGTGCTGTATCACCGCCTGGTACGGAAACTGCACCGCCTGCAACCGCAGGGCTCTCCAGAGGGTGGTGCGGTCTGCCCAACGCATCATCGGGGACACACTGCCTTCCCTCCAGGACACCTACAGCACCCGATGTCACAGGAAGGCCAAAAAGATAATGAAGGACATCAACCACCCGAGCCATGGCCTGTTCACCACGCTATCATCCAGAAGGCGTGGTCAGTACAGGTGCATCAAAGCTGGGACCGAGAGACTTGAAAACAGCTTCTATCTCAAGGCCATCAGACTGTTAAATAGCCCAGTGGATGCTCCTCAGAGGAGGAAGGAGAGGTCCATCCTCCTCAGTGAATTTCATACAAATAAAAAATTTAAAACATTGAAAAAGTTATCCTTTTTAGATAAAACTATACTAGATATATTCACATGTAACCAAATAATTTATTAAAACACAGTGTTTTGCAATGAAGGTCTACAGTAGCCTCAACAGCACTCTGTAGGGTAGCTGTCATGAATGCTGATGTGGATGCGGTGGTGGAGTCAAACGCAGGACACAGAGGAATAAGTCAAAACGACTTTACTATAACCTCGAAAGGTACACACAAAATAAACGGCCTCAAAATACACTAGAGGCGAAACAAATATGCAAGTGCCTTAAAACCAACACGAAGTGCCAAGGTACCGAACCTATACATCCATGACAAGAGGACAATAACACACAAAATACAAACATAACATAGGGGAACTTATAGGTGACATAATCAATACAGAATACGAAACAGGTGCACTAACTAGACATGACAAAACAAACATTGAAAACATCAAACGGTAGTAGCTAGTACTCCGGGGACGACGAACGCCGAAGCCTGCCCGAGCAAGGAGGAGGAGCAGCCTCGGCGCCATCCGTGACAGTACCTCCCCCCTTGACGCGCGGCTCCAGCCGTGCGCCGACCCCGGCCTCGGGGACGGCCAGGAGGACGCGGAGCAGGGCGCGTGGGATGACTCCAGTGGAACTCCGTCAGGAGGGAGGGATCTAAAATGTCCCTCCTAGGCACCCAGCACCGTTCCTCCGGACCGTACCCCTCCCACTCCACGAGATACTGCAGACCCCCCATCCGACGTCTCGAATCCACAATGGACCGGACTGAGTACGCCGGAGCCCCCTCGATGTCCAGTGGGGGCGGAGGAGTCTCCCGTATCTCATTGTCCTGGAGTGGACCAGCTACCACCGGCCTGAGGAGAGACACATGGAACGAGGGGTTAATGTGATAATCATTAGGCAGTTGTAACCTGTAACATACCTCGTTCAATCTCCTCAGGACTTTAAATGGCCCCACAAACCGCCGACCCAGCTTCCGGCAGGGCAGGCGAAGGGGCAGGTTTCGAGTCGAGAGCCAGACTCGATCTCCAGGTGCGTACACTGGACCCTCACTGTGGTGGAGATCGGCGCTCGCCCTCTGCCTACGGATAGCCCGCTGCAGATGTACATGCGCAGCGTTCCATGTCTCCTCCGAGCGCCGAAACCACTCATCCACTGCAGGAGCCTCGATCTGGCTCTGATGCCATGGTGTCAGAACCGGCTGATACCCCAACACACACTGGAAAGGGGTCAGATTAGTAGAGGAATGGCGAAGAGAATTCTGGGCAATCTCCGCCCAGGGGATATACCCCGACCACTCCTCCTGCCGGTCCTGGCAATATGATCTCAGAAACCTACCCACATCCTGGTTCACTCTCTCCACCTGCCCATTACTCTCAGGGTGGAAACCCGAGGTAAGGCTAACCGAGACCCCCAAGTGTTCCATGAATGCCCTCCAGACTATAGAGGTGAATTGGGGACCCCGATCAGACACTATATCCTCAGGTACCCCGTAGTGCCGGAAGACGTGGGTAAACAAAGCCTCAGCAGTATGTACGGCAGTAGGGAGACCCGGCATTGGGATGAGACGACAGGCTTTAGAGAACCGATCCACAACGACCAGAATGGTGGTATTCCCCTGGGAGGGGGGAAGGTCCGTGACAAAGTCTACCGAGAGGTGAGACCACGGCCGTTGTGGAACGGGAAGGGGTTGTAACTTCCCCCTGGGCAGGTGTCTAGGCGCCTTACACTGAGCGCACACCAAGCAGGAGGAGACATAAACCCTCACGTCCTTAGCCAATGTTGGCCACCAGTACTTTTCGCTAAGACAGTGCACTGTCCGGCCAATACCAGGATGTCCAGAGGAGGGTGACGTATGAGCCCAATATATGAGACGATCCCGAATCTCGAGCGGAACGTACGTCCACCCCACTGGACACTCTGGAGGAGTAGGGTCGGTGCGTAACGCCCGCTCGATTTCCGTATCGACCTCCCACACCACCGGCGCCACCAGACAAGACTCCGGCAGTATGGCAGTGGGATCAATGGACCTCTCCTCTGTGTCATATTGCCGGGACAGGGCGTCTGCCTTACCGTTCTGGGACCCTGGGATGTAAGTGAGCTTAAACACAAACCGGGCCAGAAACATGGTCCACCTAGCCTGACGAGGGTTCAGTCTCCTAGCTGCCCGGATGTACTCCAGGTTATGATGTCAGTCAGAATGAGAAAAGGGTGTTGAGCCCCCTCAAGCCAATGCCTCCACACCTTTAGGGCTTGAACCACGGCTAGCAGCTCCCTGTCCCCCACGTCATAATTACGCTCCGCCGGGCTGAGCTTCTTAGAGTAAAAAGCGCAGGGCCGGAGTTTAGGGGGCGTGCCTGAGCGTTGAGACAGTACAGCCCCAATACCGGCCTCTGACGCGTCCACCTCCACCTGGAACGCTAAAGTGGGATCCGGATGCGCCAGCACCGGAGCAGAGGTGAACAGGTCCTTTAGTTTACCAAACGCCCTGTCCGCCTCAGCTGACCACTGCAAACGCACCGGGCCCCCCTTCAGCAGGGAGGTGATGGGAACTGCTACCTGTCCAAAACCCCGGATAAACCTCCGGTAGTAATTGGCAAAACCCAAAAAACGCTGCACTTCCTTAACCATGGTTGGAGTCTGCCAATTACGCACGGCTGAAACGCGGTCAATCTCCATCTCCACCCCTGACGCGGACAATCGATGGCCCAGGAAGGAGATGGACTCCTGGAAAAACAGACATTTCTCTGCCTTGACATACAAGTCATGCTCCAACAGCCTACCCAACACTCGACGCACCAGGGCTACATGCTCGGCTCGTGTAGAAGAGTAAACTAGTATGTCGTCAATATACACTACTACACCCTGCCCATGCAAATCCCGGAAGATCTCGTCCACAAAGGATTGGAAGACTGAAGGAGCATTCATTAACCCGTATGGCATGACGAGATACTCATAGTGACCCGAGGTGGTACTAAATGCTGTCTTCCATTCATCTCCCTCCCTAATGCGCACCAAGTTGTAGGCGCTCCTGAGATCCAGTTTTGTGAAGAAACGCGCTCCGTGTAATGATTCCGTCATACTCGCAATCAGAGGGAGTGGATAACTGTATTTCACAGTGATCACATTGAGACTACGGTACTCAATACACGGGCGCAACCCTCCATCCTTCTTCTTCACAAAAAATAAACTTGAGGATGCAGGGGAAGTGGAGGGCCGTATGTATCCCTGTCTCAGAGACTCGGCTATGTACGTCTCCATAGCCACCTTCTCCTCTTGAGACAGAGGATACACATGACTACGTGGAAGCGCAGCGCCTGCCTGGAGGTCTATCGCACAATCCCCGTCTATGAGGTGGCAATCGCGTCGCCCTAGTCTTGCTGAACACGAGTGCCAAATCCTCATACTCAGGAGGAATGTGCAATGCGGGCAATTGGTTTGGACTTTCCACCGTGGTCGCCCCTACGGAAACACCTAGACATCGCCCAACACACTGGTCAGACCACTCCTTAAGAGCCCTCTGTTGCCACGAAATGGTGGGTCATGTGTGATTAACCAAGGAAGCCCCAACACCATGGGATACGCAGGAGAGTCAATCAGATATAACTGAATGATCTCTTCATGACCCCCCTGCGCCTTCATCTTTAGTGGTGCTGTGACCTCCCTAATCAAACCAGATCCCAACGGACGGCTATCTAGGGCATGAATAGGGAAAGGCACATCTACGGGTAGGAGGGGAATCCCTAACTTAACACAAAAATTACGATCAATAAAATTCCCAGCTGCGCCTGAATCGACTAGCGCCTTATGCTGGGAATGAGATGCAACCTGGGGGAATACTACAGGTATACACAGATGAACAACAGAGAGCTCTGGGTGAGTTGGGCGCCTACTCACCTGGAATGACTCCCCAGTGCTTGCCCTGTTGCCTCGATCCCCTGGAGGCCCTCCCCAGCACCGAACCGCAGTGTGTCCTCTACGGCCACAGTTGGTGCAGGGGACGACCTCCCTCCGGATCTCTCTCCTCTTCTCTCTAGCGCCAGCACCCCCGAGCTCCATAGGGCTCGGCTCGGAGGTGCTGGGAGATGGAATGGACGGCCCCAACTACGGACGTCCGCGGGTAGCCAGCAGGGTATTGGTGTCCCTGCAGGCCAACTCTCGTCGAACGTCCTCTCGCAGGCTGCACTGATAGTGGTCGATGAGGGCCCTCTCATTCCACCCCGCATTCGCCGCTAGAGTCCGGAAGTCCAGGGCGAACTCCTGTGCGCTCCTCTTCCCCTGTCGGAGGTGGAACAGACGCTCCCCCGCCGCTTTACCCTCTGGGGGGTAATCGAACACAGCCCTGAAGTGGCGGGAGAACTCCGCGTAGATGATGGTGGCGGCGTCTATTCCCCTCCATTCGGCATTGGCCCACTCCAAGGCCTTGCCGGAGAGACAGGAGATGAGGGCGGAAACGCTCTCGTATCCCGAGGGCGCCGGGTGTATGGATGCCAGGTAGAGTTCCACCTGAAGGAGGAACCCCTGACACCCGGCTGCGGTGCCATCATATGCCCTCGGGAGCGAGAGCCGAATCCCACTGGACTCCGGAGCTGGTATGATGGGGCTGACCGATGGTGGTGGTAAGGTAGGAGGAGGTGTGGGCAGGCCTTCTCTTTCCCATCGGCGCAGAGTGTCCATGATGCCTTGCATGGCGGAGCCGAGTCGCTGGATCATGGCGTCCTGGCTGCTGACCCGATCCTCCAGTGACTCTGTCACCGCCACTGCTCCTGCTGACTCCATAGTAGGTGTGTTATTCTGTCACGAATGCTGATGTGGATGCGGTGGTGTAGTCAAATGCAGGACACAGAGGAATAAGTCAAAACGACTTTACTATAACCTCGAAAGGTACACACAAAATAAACGGCCTCAAAATACACTAGAGGCGAAACAAATACGCAAGTGCGTAAAACCAACACGAAGTGCCAAGGTACCGAACCTATACATCCATGACAAGCGGACAATAACACACAAAATACAAACATAACATAGGGGAACTTATAGGTGACATAATCAATACAGAATACGAAACTAACTAGACATGACAAAACAAACATCGAAAACATCAAACGGTAGTAGCTAGTACTCCGGGGACGACGAACGCCGAAGCCTGCCCGAGCAAGGAGGAGGAGCAGCCTCGGCGGCATCCGTGACAGTAGCACCATGGTGTAGCCGGAGGACAGCTAGCTTCTGTCCTCCTCTTGGTACATTGACTTCAATACAAAACCTAGGAGGCTCTTGGTTCTCACCCCCTTCCATAGACTTACACAGTAATTATGACAACTTCCGGAGGACGTCCTCCAACCTGTCAGAGCTCTTGCAGCATGAACTGACATGTTGTCCACCCAATCAAAAGATCAGAGAATTAATCTAGTACTGAAAACATAAGCTACAGCTAGCTAGCACTGCAGTGCATAAAATGTTGTTGACTCAAAGAGAGAGAAAGACAATAGTTGAACAATTTTCAACAAATTAATATCTTCAAAAATGAAGGAGGAGAGTGAGAGAGAGAGAGATTGTCATTTTTTTTCACTTTCAGTTTCACTTAGCTAGCAAATGCAGCTGCCTAGTTTAGTTACTCAAACACCCGGCTCAAATGTTAGCTAGCTGGTTATTACTATCCAAACAAAACACTGGAACTCTTCCAAGTCAAGGTAAGCTTTTGGTTTTATTAATTTTATGTTATTTTAATAGACAAAAACATTGCTTTTCTTTTGAAAACAAGGACATTTCTAAGTGACCCCAAACTTTTGAATGGTAGTATATGTATATATATACAGTGGGGAGAACAAGTATTTGATACACTGCCGATTTTGCAGGTTTTCCTACTTACAAAGCATTTACATTTTAGTCATTTAGCAGACGCTCTTATCCAGAGCGACTTACAGTTAGTGAATACATATATATATATATTTTATACTGCCCCCCCGTGGGAATCGAACCCACAACCCTGGCGTTGCAAACGCCATGCTCTATCAACTGAGCTACATCCCTGCCGGCCATTCCCTCCCCTACCCTGGACCAATTGTGCGCCGCCCATGAGTCTCCCGGTTGCGGCCGGCTGCGACAGAGCCTGGATTCGAACCAGGATCTCTAGTGGCACAGTTTGCACTGCAATGCAGTGCCTTAGACCACTGCGCCACTCAGGAGACTCAGGAGAGAGCATGTAGAGGTCTGTAATTTTTATCATAGGTACACTTCAACTGTGAGAGACGGAATCTAAAACAAAAATCCAGAAAATCACATTGTATGATTTTTAAGTAATTAATTTGCATTTTATTGCATGACATAAGTATTTGATACATCAGAAAAGCAGAACTTAATATTTGGCACAGAAACCTTTGTTTGCAAATACAGAGATCATACGTTTCCTGTAGGTCTTGACCAGGTTTGCACACACTGCAGCAGGGATTTTGGCCCACTCCTCCATACAGACCTTCTCCAGATCCTTCAGATTTCGGGGCTGTCGCTGGGCAATACGGACTTTCAGCTCCCTCCAAAGATTTTCTATTGGGTTCAGGTCTGGAGATTGGCTAGGCCACTCCAGGACCTTGAAATGCTTCTTACGGAGCCACTCCTTAGTTGCCCTGGCTGTGTGTTTCGGGTCGTTGTCATGCTGGAAGACCCAGCCACGACCCATCTTCAATGCTCTTACTGAGGGAAGGAGGTTGTTGGCCAAGATCTCGCGATACATGGCCCCATCCATCCTCCCCTCAATACGGTGCAGTCGTCCTGTCCCCTTTGCAGAAAAGCATCCCCAAAGAATGATGTTTACACCTCCATGCTTCACGGTTGGGCTGGTGTTCTTGGGGTTGTACTCATCCTTCTTCTTCCTCCAAACACGGCGAGTGGAGTTTAGACCAAAAAGCTATATTTTTGTCTCATCAGACCACATGACCTTCTCCCATTCCTCCTCTGGATCATCCAGATGGTCATTGGCAAACTTCAGACGGGCCTGGACATGCGCTGGCTTGAGCAGGGGGACCTTGCGTGCGCTGCAGGATTTTAATCCATGACGACATAATGTGTTACTAATGGTTTTCTTTGAGACTGTGGTCCCAGCTCTCTTCAGGTCATTGACCAGGTCCTGCCGTGTAGTTCTGGGCTGATCCCTCACCTTCCTCATGATCATTGATGCCCCACGAGGTGAGATCTTGCATGGAGCCCCAGACCGAGGGTGATTGACCGTCATCTTGAACTTCTTCCATTTTCTAATAATTGCGTCAACAGTTGTTGCCTTCTCACCAAGCTGCTTGCCTATTGTCCTGTAGCTCATCCCAGCCTTGTGCAGGTCTACAATTTTATCCCTGATGTCCTTACACAGCTCTCTGGTCTTGGCCATTGTGGAGAGGTTGGATTGAGTGTGTGGACAGGTGTCTTTTATACAGGTAACGAGTTCAAACAGGTGCAGTTAATACAGGTAATGAGTGGAGAACAGGAGGGCTTCTTAAAGAAAAACTAACAGGTCTGTGAGAGACGGAATTCTTACTGGTTGGTAGGTGATCAAATAATTATGTCATGCAATAAAATGCAAATTAATTACTTAAAAATCATACAATGTGATTTTCTGGATTTTTGTTTTAGATTCCGCCTCTCACAGTTGAAGTGTACCTATGATAAAAATTATAGACCTCTACATGCTTTGTAAGTAGGAAAACCTGCAAAATCGGCAGTGTATCAAATACTTGTTCTCCCCACTGTATATACAGTGGGGGAAAAAAGTATTTAGTCAGCCACCAATTGTGCAAGTTCTCCCACTTAAAAAGATGAGAGAGGCCTGTAATTTTCATCATAGGTACACGTCAACTATGACAGACAAATTGAGGAAAAAAAATCCAGAAAATCACATTGTAGGATTTTTTATGAATTTATTTGCAAATTATGGTGGAAAATAAGTATTTGGTCACCTACAAACAAGCAAGATTTCTGGCTCTCACAGACCTGTAACTTCTTCTTTAAGAGGCTCCTCTGTCCCGTATTAATGGCACCTGTTTGAACTTGTTATCAGTATAAAAGACACCTGTCCACAACCTCAAACAGTCACACTCCAAACTCCACTATGGCCAAGACCAAAGAGCTGTCAAAGGACACCAGAAACAAAATTGTAGACCTGCACCAGGCTGGGAAGACTGAATCTGCAATAGGTAAGCAGCTTGGTTTGAAGAAATCAACTGTGGGAGCAATTATTAGGAAATGGAAGACATACAAGACCACTGATAATCTCCCTCGATCTGGGGCTCCACGCAAGATCTCACCCCGTGGGGTCAAAATGATCACAAGAGCGGTGAGCAAAAATCCCAGAACCACACGGGGGGACCTAGTGAATGACCTGCAGAGAGCTGGGACCAAAGTAACAAAGCCTACCATCAGTAACACACTACGCCGCCAGGGACACAAATCCTGCAGTGCCAGACGTGTCCCCCCGCTTAAGCCAGTACATGTCCAGGCCCGTCTGAAGTTTGCTAGAGTGCATTTGGATGATCCAGAAGAGGATTGGGAGGATGTCATATGGTCAGATGAAACCAAAATATAACTTTTTGGTAAAAACTCAACTCGTCGTGTTTGGAGGACAAAGAATGCTGAGTTGCATCCAAAGAACACCATACCTACTGTGAAGCATGGGGGTGGAAACATCATGCTTTGGGGCTGTTTTTCTGCAAAGGGACCAGGACGACTGATCCGTGTAAAGGAAAGAATGAATGGGGCCATGTATCGTGAGATTTTGAGTGAAAACCTCCTTCCATCAGCAAGGCCATTGAAGATGAAACGTGGCTGGGTCTTTCAGCATGACAATGATCCCAAACACACTGCCCGGGCAACGAAGGAGTGGCTTCGTAAGAAGCATTCCAAGGTCCTGGAGTGGCCTAGCCAGTCTCCAGATCTCAACCCCATAGAAAATCTTTGGAGGGAGTTGAAAGTCCGTGTTGCCCAGCGACAGCCCCAAAACATCACTGCTCTAGAGGAGATCTGCATGGAAGAATGGGCCAAAATACCAGCAACAGTGTGTGAAAACCTTGTGAAGACTTACAGAAAACGTTTCACCTGTGTCATTGCCAACAAAGGGTATATAACAAAGTATTGAGAAACTTTTGTTATTGACCAAATCTTTATTTTCCACCATAATTTGCAAATAAATTCATTACAAATCCTACAATGTGATTTTCTGGATTTTTTTTTTCTCATTTTGTCTGTCATAGTTGACGTGTACCTATGATGAAAATTACAGGCCTCTCTCATCTTTTTAAGTGGGAGAACTTGCACAATTGGTGGCTGACTAAATACTTTCTTTCCCCACTGTATATATATATATATATATAAACAGTTGAAGTCGGAAGTTTACATACACCTTAGCCAAATACATTTCAACTCAATTTTTCACAATTCCTGACATTTAATCCTAGTAAAGTTTCCCTGTCTTAGGTCAGTAATGCCTCTTTGCTTGACATCATGGGAATATCAAAAGAAATCAGCCAAGACCTCCGACAAATAATTGTAGACCTCCACAAGTCTGGTTCATCCTTGGGAGCAATTTCCAAATGCCTGAAGGTACCACGTTCATCTATACAAACAATAGTACGCAAGTATAAACACCATGGGACCATGCAGCTGTCATACCGCTCAGGAAGGAGACGCGTTCTGTTTCCTAGAGATGAACGTATTTTGGTGTGAAAAGTGCAAATCAATCCCAGAACAACAGCAATGGACCTTGTGAAGGTACTGGAGGAAACAGGTACAAAATATCTATATCCACAGTAAAACGAGTCCTATATCGACATAACCTGAAAGGCCGCTCAGCAAGGAAGAAGCCACTGCTCCAAAACCGCCATAAAAAAGCCAGACTACGGTTTGCAACTGCACAAAGATCGTACTTTTTGGAGAAATGTCCTCTGGTCTGATGAAACAAAAATAGAACTGTTTGGCCATAATGACCATCGTTATGTTTGGAGGAAAAAAGGTGTAACTTGCAAGCCAAAGAACACCATCCCAACCGTGAAGCACGGGGTGGCAGCATCATGCTGTGGAGGTGCTTTGCAGCAGGAGGGACTGGTGCACTTCACAAAATAGATGGCATCATGAGGAAGGAAAATTATGTGGATATATTGAAGCAACATCTCAAGACATCAGTCAGGAAGTTAAAGCTTGGTCGCAAATGGGTCTTCCAAATGGACAATGACCCCAAGCATACTTCCAAAGTTGTGGCAAAATGGCTTAAGGACAACAAAGTCAAGGTACTGGAGTGGCCATCACAAAGCCCTGACTTCAATCCTAAATAACATTTGTGTGCAGAACTGAAAAAGCGTGTGCGAGCAAGGAGGCCTACAAACCTGACTCAGTTACACCAGCTCTGTCAGGAGGAATGTGCCAAAATTCACCTAACTTATTGTGGGAAGCTTGTGGAAGGCTACCCAAAACGTTTGACCCAAGTTAAACAATTTAAAGGCAAACTTCTGACCCACTGGGAATGTGATGAAAGAAATAAAAGCTGAAATAAATCATTCTCTCTACTATTATTCAGACATTTCACATTCTTAAAATAAAGTGGTGATCCTAACTGACCTAAGACAGGGAATTTTTACTAGGATAAAATTTCAGGAAATGTGAAAAACTGAGTTTAAATGTATTTGGCTAAGGTGTATGCAAACTTCCGACTTCAACTGTATATATACTCCAGACTCCGACATTGCTCGTCCTAATATGTACATATTTCTTAATTCCATTATTTTACCTTGTCACGTTCGTTGAATGACGGGTCAGACCAAGGCGCAGCGTGATATACGTACATGTTTATTTACTGATAAACACCACGACAAAACAACAAACTAAACAAAACGTGAAGTCCAAGGTAGCACACACAACATACCTTACAAGGAATAAGATCCCACAACTAGACAGTGCCAATAGGCTGCCTTAGTATGGTCCCCAATCAGAGACAACGAGTGACAGCTGCCTCTGATTGGGAACCACACCGGCCAACATAGAAATACACACACTAGATAATAAACATAGAAAACGCACAACAAAGAATATACACACCCTGACTCAACATTTAAGCGTCCCCTGAGTCAGGGCGTGACACACCTTTAGATATGTGTGTATTGTTGTGAATTGTTAGATATTACTGCACTGTTAGAGCTAGGAACACAAGCATTTCGCTACACCCACAATAACATCTGCTAAATATGTGTATGCGACCAATAAAATTTGATTTGATTTGAAACACAAGCATGGCCGAGCAGGGTGGGACAGACAGCGGAGGAGTCAATCAGGAGGGGGGTGAGTATGCGCTAACCCCCTCCTCCCCTTCAACATATAGGCTGGGTAGGGGGTGACTTCCACTCTGACCTCATCTTTAACTGTCTAACAAACTCCCCCCACCCTGTCTAACTCAACCATACACCCCCCCCCCACACTTCACCCCCTTCACCCCCACTTCTTCAACCCCAACTAACCCACCAACCTTTCCTTCCCAAAACGGTGTAA